>NC_029792.2:58547337-58619447 GCF_000816755.2 Arachis ipaensis | reverse complement strand
AGATTTATAATGATATTAATTGTGAAATAATGAATTTGGTCTAATTTTGTCTAACTTTATTATTGTATATAGCTATTATTCTAATTTATATCAAACTAAAATGTCAATATTATTTTAATTTTAATAATAATTTAATTTGTTCAAATATGAGGGTCTCTACTAGTTCTTAGGCACGAAAGAAGGAAAAAAATATATATATAGAATTGCAAAGAGCCATGAAAGAAGAACGAAAGACTTGAATTAGGTTAAGTGCATAAAGGATAAAGATAGAGAGGTGTTGGCTCAAGAGGAGAAGATCAATGAAAGGTGGAAGAGCTACTTCTACAAGTTATTTAATGAAGGACAGAAGACTCTTTCGAGTCTTGGTCGGTTTTGCACAAGGGAAGAAGATCAAAACTTTGACTACTTTCGAAAGATTCGAGACTTCGAAGGAAAAGAGGCTCTAAAGTGGATGAAAAATGACAAGACAGTAGGACCCGATAATATCCCGATTGAAGTTTGGAAGGGTCTTGGAGAAAAAGACATCAATTGGTTAACCAATCTTTTGAATGAGATTTTAAGGTCTAAGAAGATGTCAGAGGAGTGGAGAAAGAGCACCTTGGTACCTATCTACAAGAATAAAGGGGATATACAAAGTTGCAGAAACTATAGAGGGATCAAACTCATGAGCCATACCATGATGTCATGGGAAAGGGTGATAGACGAAGGCTGAGACAAGAGACACAAGTAATAGAGAACCAATTTGGTTTTATGCCAAGCAAATCCACCGCTGAAGTGATATGCCTATTAAGAAGGATGATGGAGAGGTATCGTAGTAATAAAAAGGATCTACATATCGTGTTTATTGATTTGGAAAAAGTGTACTATAAGGTGGCAACGGAGGTCTTATGAAAGGCTTTAGAAAAGAAGAGAGTAAGGATCGCATTGGTATAGGATTACACCAGGGATCATTCTTAAGTTCGTACCTTTTCACATTGGTCTTGGAAGTACTCATAGAGCATATCCAAGAGCCTGTACCATGGTGCATGCTTTTTGCCGATGATATCATCCTTATGGGAGAGTCAAGAGAAGACCCAAATAAAAAGTTGGAGTTATGGAGAGAAGCTCTAGAAGTGTATGGTCTGCTTATAAGATGTAGCAAGATGGAATATATGGAATGTAAGTTCGGCCTGTGAAGGAAAAACCCTAATATAGAGGTGAAGAAAAGATAACATCCTACGAAAAGTTAAGAGTTTTAAGTATCTTGGGTGCATCATATAGGATAATGGAGTGATTGAACAGGATGTAAATCATAGGATCCAAGCAGGTTAGTCAAACTGATGGAGTGCGTCTGGTTTTATATGTGACAATGATAAACCACTATTTTATGGTTTATTTTGGATTGAATTGAGTGGATTTTGTCAACTATTTCCACACTTATTCATATAAATTTCATGGTTTTGTGAATCCTTCCTAATTTGTACTTAAGAATGAAAACATGCTTCCTAGGCCTTAAAAATGCTAATTCTTAATCCTCCCTTATTACCATTCAGGGCAGGAATGGCTTAGAGGCTGGAAAGGAAGCATGCAAAAGTGGGAGAAACACAAAGAATTAAAGATTTGAGAAGCTGGTCCTGGCGCATACGTGATGACAAGTCATCTTATGCTAGCTTTTCAAGCATTTTCACTTGTTTCATTAGGTTTGATGCACTTTCTTGTATTATAAGTAAGTGATTTGGAGTGGATTTGCATGGTTATGTTAAATCAATTAACCAACAATTAATTAACACAAAATCATAGGGTTTAAGCTAGAATTAATTGGTTTTTGAATGATTTATGAATCTTGTGAATTTGGTGATGCTTTGTTTGGTTGGTTTGATTGATTGTAGGTGAAGAAAAGAAAGAAACAAGGAAAGCGTCCTCAACCAAGCGTGGCCCAAGGAAACAAAAGCGTGGCACTGAAGGAAGCAAGCATAGCGCTCGAATAATGAGCGTAGCGCTCAAAAAGTGAGCGCTAGAGAAAGAGGGGCACACCAAAGCAATAAAGCCAAGGCACAAGGCCAAGGATGCTCCGTTGGTTCATTTCACTGAGCGCCTAAGGGAACCAAAATTTACAAGGCAAAAGCATAGCGCTCAGTTAACTTAGTTAACTTTATCGTGGCTCCCCAAAGAGAAAATCAAGGCGCTACACCAAGCAAGGAAGCCAGCAAGGTTCTAACCATGCACACAAAGCCTAGAATGAGCACTACAAGCAAGAAAATTAGCCAAATTGAAATGGCCAGGGTTTAAAGAGGGGCACACAAGGAAAGCAAAGGGCGCTCCGTTTGGTTACTTCACTGAGCGCTAGTGTGCAAGAAAATTGGCACAAATGGTTGAGCCAAGATTCGAAGAGGGGTACACCAACTCAAGCATGGAGCGCTACGTTGCATAAGTGAACTGAGCGCTAGAATTGAGCTTGGCACAAGACAAAATAGAGACCACACAAGGCACTACGTAGCGCTACGTTATATGCAATCACTGAGTGCTCCCCTGGAGGTGGCCCAGGAGTCCAATTTCAATCAAAAGCCAATTTGGATCCACTTCTTCAACAATTTGAAAAGTCCACTCCAAATTCTAAAATTAAAATTAGAAAGTGTATAAATAGGAGTTAGTTTGATTTGTAGAGGAACCTTCTTTCATTTTTTTAGTTTTACTTTTTGCTCACTTTTGCATTTTACCTTGTAGCTCAATTTTAGTTTGGATTTTTAGCTTTCATTTTGTAATTGGGAATTCGGATCTGAGTTCTTCTTTCTGCTTTCATTTTCTTTTATTCTGCATCTTCTGCTATCTGTTCTTGAAATTTAAATTGAGATTGAAGAGCTTCATTGATTCTAAATTCTGAGAATCATCTTTTACCTCTATTCTCAATTGTTCTGAGAATTGGATCTAAAATTAGCTTTCTGTTTTCATTCTCTGCAACTTCTACTTTTCTGTTTCGAATTTTGGATTGAGGTTGAAGGAATTCTGTTTCAATTCTTGATCTGAAGTTCATCTTTGTTTTTCTTCTGCATAATTCTGAGAATTGAGGAATTGCATCTGAGTTTTATTTGATGTTTCATTTACATTTCTTCTGCAAGTTATTTTCTAATTGATCAAGGGTGTAATTGAGATCTAGATCTGTGTTCTAATCTCATTGCTCCTCTTAGATCTTCATTTTCCTTTAGATTTCACAATTGAGCTAAGTTTACTTTCTATTTTGTCCTTCAAGCAATTTTACTTTTTTGTTTAGATTTTCTGCAACTTATTTCATCTTCTACTTCTCTGATTAAGTTCTCTTTACATTCTCTTGTTGAATTCTGAATCCCAGCTCCCACATTCCATTACTATTCAAGCAATTTACATTTCTTGCACCTTAAGCTTCAGCTATTTACATTTCTTGCAATATAAGCTTCAGTCATTTACATTACTTGTACTTTAAGTTTCAGCTCTTTTACGTTCTTGCACTTTAAGTTTCATGCAATTTACTCTTCTGCACTTTACTTTTCTGTCAATTTTCCATCTCCCTTTTATTTTCATGCAATTGAGCCTCTATTAATCATAATTCCCTCAAATTATCATCTAATTGCTTAACTAAATTCATCACCTAACTAAAATTGCTCAATCCATCAATTCATGTGGGATCGACTTCACTCATGTGAGTAATTACTACTTGATGCGACCCGGTACACTTGCCAATGAGTTTTGGTGTGGGAATTTGATTTCTACACATCAAGTTTTTGGCGCCATTGCCGGGGATTGATCTAGATTGACAATGATTAAGTGTGGTGGTGGTCTAGATTAAGCACTTTTTCTTTTTATTTTTACTAAGCACATTAACTGTTTGAATTTTTGCTTAAACTAACACTAACTTCACTCTATCAGTAGAGTAAATTGTTCTTATTTTTGGTTCTGTGTTTGTTTTTCTTGCTGTTGCATGTCAGAGGCAAGGAGAGAGATCCCTACCTTTTGTGACCAAGATGAGAGAACTCTTAGAAGACTAAGAAAGGAAGCCAGAGGAAAGGGGGTTAGTGGTGAAGAAATTTTTGAAGAAGAATATCAAGAAATGGAGGAACACTCAACAAATCCAACACTGGGAGTGGCCAACAACAATGGTCAGTCCTAGAGGAGAGTTTTGGCTTCATATACATTTGCTAATCCACGGCATTGTGGGAGTAGCATCCTTACCCCAAATGTCAATGCAAATAACTTCGAATTGAAGCCTCAACTCATCATTTTGGTATAGAACAATTGCTTATATGGAGGAAGTCCAATAGAAGATCCAAATCAGCATTTATAAGGAGTGAAGATGGATTTATATAGGAGTGGAGAGAGGGGTAGGGTTCGGCCATGTATGGGTGGGTTTGGGAGGGAAAGTGGTTTGAATTTGAATGGTGAGGTAAGTGGGGTTTTATGATGGATGGATGTGGATTGGTGAAGAGATTATAGAGAAGAGGGTAGGATTTGATAGGTGAGGGGTTTTTGGGGAAGAGGTATTGAGGTGATTGGTGAAGGGTATTTGGGGAAGGGTGTTATGGGAAGGTGTGAAGAAGAGAGAGATATGAGGTATGTGGGGATCCTGTGGGGTCCACAGATCCTGAAGTGTCAAGGATTTCTCATCCCTGCACCATGTGGCGTGTAAACGTCCCCTTGATTGCCAATCCTGGCGTTAAACGCCAGGTTGCTGCCCATTTCTGGTGTTTAACGCCAGCTTTTCTCCCCTTTCTGGCATTTAAACGCCAGCTCTGTGCCCTTTTCTGGCGTTAAACGCTAGTCTGGTGACCATTTCTGGCGTTAAATGCCCATTCTGCTACCCTTACTGGTGTTTAAATGCCAGTAAGCTTCTCCTCCAGGGTGTGCTGTTTTTAATACTATTTTTCATTCTGTTTTTGCTTTTTCAGTTGTTCTTGTGACTTCACATGATCATCAACCTACAGAAAACATAAAATAACAATAGAAAATAAATAGATATAATCAAATAAAATTGGGTTGCCTCCCAACAAGTGCTTCTTTAATGTCAATAGCTTGACAGTGGGCTCTCATGAAGCCTCACAGATACTCAGAGCATGATGATGGCCTTCCAACACCAAACTTAGAGTTTGAATGTGGGGGCTCTATTTGACTCTGCATTGAGAGAAGCTTTTCATGCTTCCTCTCTATGGTTACAGAGGGAGATCCTTGAGCCTTAAACACAAGGCAGGACTCATTCACTTGAATGACCAGCTCTCCTCTGTCAACATCAATCCCAGCTTTTACTGTGGCTAGGAAGGGTCTCGCTAGAATGAGTGTTTCATCCATACTTTTTCCAGTGTCCAGGATTATGAAGTCAGCAGGGATGTAGTGGCCTTCAACCTTTACTAGAACATCCTCCACAAGTCCATAAGCCTGTTTCCTTGAATTGTCTGCCATCTCTAGTGAGATTCTTGCAGCTTGTACCTCAAGGATCCCTAGCTTCTCCATCAAAGAGAGTGGCATGAGGTTTATACTTGACCCTAGGTCACACAGAGCCTTCTCAAAGGTCATGGTGCCTATGGTACAAGGTATTGAGAACTTTCCAGGATCCTATCTCTTCTGAGGTAATCTCTGCCTAGTCAAGTCATCCAGTTCTTTGGTGAGTAAGGGGGTACATCCTCCCAAGTCTCATTACCAAATAACATGGCATTTAGCTTCATGATTGCTCCAAGGTACTTGGCAACTTGCTCTTTAGTAACATCTTCATCCTCTTCAGAGGAAGAATACTCATCAGAGCTCATGAATGGTAGAAGTAAGTTTAATGGAATCTCTATGGTCTCTATATGAGCCTCAGATTCCTATGATTCCTTATTAGGGAACTCCTTGGAGGCCAGTGGATGTTCATTGAGGTCTTCCTCAGTGGAAATCGCTGCCTTTCCCTCCTCTATGCATTCGGCCATGTGGGACGTGTTTATGGCCTTGTATTCTCTCTTGGGATTCTCTTGTGTATTGCTTGGGAGAGTACTAGGAGGGAGTTCAGTAACTTTCTTATTCAGCTGACCCACTTGTGCCTCTAAATTTCTAATGGAGGACCTTGCTTCAGTCATGAAACTCAGTGTGGTCTTAGTTAGAACAGAGATTATGGTTGCTAAGTCAGATTGGCTCTGTTTAGAATTCTCTGTCTGTTGCTGATAACATGATGGAAAAGGTTTGCTATTGTTAAACCTATTTCTTCCACTATTACTGTTGTTGAAGCCTTGTTGAGGCCTCTGTTGGTCCTTCCGTGAGAGATTTGGATGATTTCTCCATGAAGGATTATAGGTGTTTCCATAAGGTTCTCCCATGTAATTCACCTCTTCCATTGCTGGGTTCCTAGGATCATAAGCTTCTTCTTCAGATGAAGCTTCTTTGGTACTTCCTGTTGCTGCTTGCATGCCAGACAGACTCTGAGAAATCATATTGACTTGCTGAGTCAATATTTTGTTCTGAGCCAATATGGCATTCAGAGTATCAATCTCAAGAACTCCTTTCTTCTGATTTGTTCCATTATTCACTGGATTCTTTTCAGAAGTGTACATGAATTGGTTATTTGCAACCATTTCAATGAGTTCCTGAGCTTCTGCAGGCATCTTCTTCAGATGAAGAGATCCTCCAGCAGAGTTGTCCAATGACATCTTGGACAGTTCAGACAAACCATCATAGAAGATACCTATGATGCTCCATTCTGAAAGCATGTCAGAAGGACACCTTCTGATCAAATATTTGTATCTTTTCCAAGCTTCATAGAGGGATTCACCTTCCTTCTGTCTGAAGGTCTGGACTTCCACTCTAAGCTTACTCAATTTTTGAGGTGGAAAGAATTTGGCCAGAAAAGCACTGACCAGCTTTTTCCAAGAGTTCAAGCTTTCCTTAGGTTGTGAATCAAACCATATTCTAGCCCTGTCTCTTACAGCAAAGGGAAAAAGCATAAGCCTGTAGATCTCGGGATCAACCCGATTGGTCTTGACAGTGTCACAGATTTGTAAGAATTCAGCCAAGAACTGATGAGGATCTTCCAATGGAAGCCCATGAAACTTGCAATTCTGTTGCATCAGAGAAACTAATTGAGGCTTAAGCTCAAAGTTGTTTGCTCCAATGGCAGGGATAGAGATGCTTCTCTCATAGAAGTCGGGAGTAGGTGCAGTAAAGTCACCAAGCACCTTCCTTGCATTGTTGGAATTGTTGTTGTTTTCGGTTGCCATGTCTTCTTCTTGTTTGAAAATTTCTGTTAGGTCCTCTACAGAGAGTTGTGCTTTCGCTTCTCTTAGCTTTCTCTTCAAGGTCCTTTCAGGTTCAGGATCAGCTTCAAAAAGAATGCCTTTGTCCTTGCTCCTGCTCATATGAAAGAGAGGAAAAGAAAGTATGGAATCCTCTATGTCACAGTATAAAGAATCCTTGAGGTGTCAGAGGAAAAGAAGAATAGAAGGAGAAGGTAGAGATGAGAATTCGAACTTATAGAGAGAGAGTCTGAATTGCTGATAGTGGAGGAGTGTTAGTCCTTAAATAGAAGGATGTGAGAAGAGGGGAAGAATTTTCGAAATTAAATTTAAAAAGATTTTGAAATAATTAAAAGAAATTTTGAAAAAAATTGATTGATGATTTTCAAAAATTAAAATTGAGAAAGTAGTTAAGTGATTTTGAAAAAGATTTTGAAATCAGAAATAAAAAAAAGATATGATTGAAAATTATTTTGAAAAAGATGTGATTGAGAAGATATAATTGAAAATCAATTTAAAAAAGAAATTTTTAAAATTAAAGTTGATTACTTGACTAACAAGAAATTAAAAGACATGATTCTAGAATTTAAAATTTGATCCTTTCTTAATAGGTAAGTAAGAACTTGAAAATTTTGAATTAAATCATTAATTGTAGCAAGGATTTTCGAAAATAGTAAAAAAAATGGAAAGGATTTGATTTTGAAAAGATATGATTTGAAAAATATTTGATTTTGAAAAATTATGAAAATTTGAAAAAGATTTGAACTAAAAACAAAATCTTCCCTCTTGTGCCATCCTGGCGTTAAACGCCCAGAATGGTATCCATTCTGGCGTTTAACGCCCAAAATTCTACCCTTTTGGGCGTTTAACGCCCAGCCGGGTACCCTGGCTGGCGTTTAAACGCCAGTTTTCCTTTTTCACTAGGCGTTTTGAACGCCCAGCTTTTTCTGTGTAATTCCTCTGCTGCATGTTCTGAATCTTCAATTCTCTGTATTATTGACTTGAAAAGACATAGTTTTGAAAATTTTTTGAATTTTTAGAGAATAATAACAAAATGAAACTAAATCATGAAGAACTAAGATCAAATAAACAATGCATGCAAGACACCAAACTTAGAAATTTTCATATTAGAGACACTAACAAATTTAGAATACATATGAGAAACAACAAAACACACAAAATAAGAGAATTTAAAGATCAGAGCAAGAAAATCATCAAGAACAACTTGAATCCTGAGAATCCTGCAATGGAAGAGGTGAATTACATGGGAGAATCCTATGGAAACACCTATAATCCTTCATGGAGGAATCATCCTAATTTTTCATGGAAGGATCAGCAGAAGCCTAATCAAGGTTTCAATAATAATAATAATGGTAGGAGAAATAGGTTTGGCAATAGCAAGCCTTTTCCATCATCTTCTGAGCAACAGACAGAGAATTCTAAGCAGAGTCACTCTGACTTAGCAACCATAGTCTTTGATCTATCTAAGACCACTCTCAGTTTCATGACTAAAACAAAGTCCTCCAGTAGAAATTTGGAGGTACAAGTGGGTCAACTGAATAAAAGTGTGGCTGAAACGCCTCCAAGTACTCTCCCAAGCAATACAGAAGAGAATCCAAAGAGAGAATGCAAGGCCATAAATATGACCAACATGGCCGAACCTGGAGAGGAAGAAAATGGAGTGATTTCCAATAAGGAAGACCTCAATGGACGTCCACTGGCCACTAAGGAGTTCCAGATTGAGGAACCAAAGGAATCTGAGGCTCATACAGAGACCATAGAGATTCCACTAAACTTACTGTTGCCATTCATGAGTTCTGATGAGTATTCTTCCTCTAAAGAGGATGAAGATATTACTGAAGAGCAAGTTGCTCAGTATCTAGGAGCAATCATGAAGCTGAATGCCAAGTTATTTGGTAATGAGACTTGGGAGGATGAACCTCCATTGCTCATCAATGAACTAAACACCTTGGTTTAACAGAAATTATCTCAGAAGAAACCGGATCCCAGAAAGTTCTTAATACCTTGCATAATAGGCACCGTAACCTTTGAAAAGGCTCTGTATGACCTTGGTTCAAGTATAAATCTCATGCCACTCTCTATAATGGAGAAACTAGGGATCTTTGAGGTACAAGCTACAAGAATCTCACTAGATATGGCAGACAATTCAAGGAAACAGGCTTATGGACTTGTAGAGGATGTCTTAGTGAAGGTTGAAGGCTATTACATCCATGCTGATTTCATAATCCTAGACACTGGAAGGGATGAGGATGAATCCATCATCCTTGGAAGATCCTTCCTAGCCACAGCAAGAGCTGTGATTGATGTGGACAGAGGAGAGTTAGTCCTTCAATTGAATAAGGACTACCTTGTGTTTAAGGCTCAAGGATCTTCTTCTGTAACCATGGAGAGGAAGCATGAAAGATCCTTCCTAGCCACAGCAAGAGCTGTGATTGATGTAGTTGCATTCATATAGATAGGTTGCATTTCATATTAATCTACCATTCCTCTTCATCTTTATAGCTTCTCTTAAGCTTAGCATGAGGACATGCTAATGTTTAAGTGTGGGGAGGATGATAAACCACTATTTTATGGTTTATCTTGTGCTCAATTGAGTGGTTTTTATCAACTCTTTACCCACTTATTCATACTATTCGCATGTTTTACATTTTCCTTCCTGATTTTGTGCTATGATTGAAAACATGCTTCTTTGATCTTATATTTGCTTATTATTAATCCTCTCTTATTACCATTAGATGCCTTGATATGTGTGTTAAGTGATTTCATAGATTACAGGGCAGGAATGGCTCAGAGGATGGAAAGGAAGCATGCAAAAGTGGAAGGAATACAAGAAGTTGGAGAAATTGCTAAGTTGTCCAGCCTGACCTCTTCGCACTCAAACGGCTATAACTTTAGCTACAGAGGTCCAAATAACGCGGTTCTAGTTGCGTTGGAAAGCTAACGTTCGGGCCTTCAATTTGATATATAATATGCCATAGTTGCTCTGACGCTAGGTAATGCGAATGCGTGATCCACGCGGACGCATCGCAGTGACGAGAAACCAGCGTGGCAGATTTCATCTCCAGCGATTTCTGGGCTGTTTTTGACCCAGTTTGCAGCCTAGAAAACACAGATTAGAGGCTATAAAGTGGGGGAATGCATCCATACATGAAACAAGCTTTCAATTCACAATTTTAGGAGTAGATGTAGTTTTTAGAGAGAGAAGTTCTCTTCTCTCTCTTAGGATTAGGATTTAGGATTTCTCTTAGTTTTAGGAGTGACTCTCATTCCCAGGTTCAATGTTCTTTTTATTTATTTTTCTAATTTAATTTATGAACTTTTCCATGTTAGAATTGATATCTTCATTTAATATAATTTGAGGTATTTCAGATTTATGATTGCTTTCTTTTATTTATTATATAAATAATTTGAAATTTTCCCTTTTGGCTTTGGTTGAGTCATTGGAGACACTTGAGTTATCAAACTTATTGTTGACTAAAAATTGGAATTCTTCAAGAATTAATTCGAGTTCCAATAACTTTAGCCTTTCCCAAGGAAAGACTAGGACCTGAGGAATAAAAATTAATTCATCCACTTAACTTACCTTCATAGTTAGAGGTTAACAAAGTAGGGAGAAAAATCCAATTCTCATTACAATTGATAAAGATAACCAGGATAGGACTTCCAGTTATAATACCTTGCCAAGAGGTTATTTTATTATTATTATTTTATTTTTCTTATCATTCAACATACTGCTTCCTTACTTTCTAAAAGCCCTAATTTACAAGACTCATAATCAATAATAAGAACATATCTCCCTGCAATTCCTTGAGAAGACGACCCGAGGTTTAAATACTAGGTTATAAATTTTAAAAGGGGTTTGTTACTTGTGACAACCAAAACCTTTGTATGAAAGGACTTTTGAAGGTTTAGAAACTATACTTGCAACGAGGATTTATCTGCAAATTTCTAGACCACGCAAAAGTACTTCTCATCAAAATGGCGATGTTGCCGGGGAATGTCAAACATGTGCCTTATTATTGGTTATTGTAAATATTTGCTTTTTACCTGTTTATTTGTTTTTATTTTTGTTTTATTTTTTTTCGTAAATTAAGAGGTTATTTGTTTTTATTTAGTTATTAAAAATTTTTCAAAAAATTTTTTATTCTTGGTGTTCATCTTGATCTTCAAGTTGTTCTTAGTTGTTATCTTTGTTTTGATCTAAAAATTTGCAGTTTGGTGTCATTTTATTGTTTTTCTCTTTCCTCATTAAATTCAAAAATTCAAAATTTAAAACTCAAATTTCAAATTTCAAATTTCAATATTCAAAATTAAAATTAAAAAAAAAATTAAAATTAAAATCTCAAATTTCAAAATTTAAATTTCAAAATTTAAATCTTTTTCAAAAATCATATCTTTTTCAAAATCTTATCTTATCTTATTTCAAAAATCAAATTTCAATATTTAAATTTCAAATTTCAAAATTCAAATTTCAAATTTCAAATTTTAAAAATTTAAAATTTAAAATTTAATTTTCAAAATTCAAAATTTAAATAACCTTTTAATTTAAATTTGTTTTTATTTTTGTTTTTAATTTTTATTTGCTACTATGAACTCTCACCCCTTTGGCTATGAGTCTGGTTACAATTATGTTGCAGGAAGAGGAAATTACCATGAGAACAGGCATCAAGGTTGGAACAATCAAAGATGGGAGAAGCCACAAGGATTTGATCAACCCTCATGGCAACAACCACCTCCAATGGATTATCAACAACCACCACTATATGCCTATGAACCCTTTCCTCAACATGACTTTGGACCACCATACTCACAAGCCCCTTTCTACCATTCACCTCCATATGACCCTAACCCGTATCCACCATACCAACCACCTTATGAGCCAAATGAACCATACACAGAACCACCACCTTTCCAACACAACTACTCTCATGAACTACCACCTCAATATTCACCATCTCCATATTATTATCAAGATGAATCACATTCCTATTATGAACCCTCTCTCCCAACCAATGAACCCTCATATCCACCCCAACCTCCAATGGATGATAGACTTCGTGTTATTCTTCAAAGGCAAGAAAGGATGAATAAGAGTGTGCTAAATTTCACGGCCGCCTTAGGCGAGTTTGTAAATATAATAGCTTCCCAATATCTGAGCACTCAAAGAACTCCCATGGCTACATGTGGAAAATCAAAAGAAGAGCAAAGCATGAAGGAGACACTAGAAACTTCGGTGGACAATGAGGAACACGACTTTGTATTGGAACAAGTGGAGGAAGCCATAATAGTTGCAGAGGAAGAAGTGATTGAAGACTTAGGAGATGCTGAACCTCCATGGGAAAGTCAAGACAAAGAACCTCCTTCCAAGACGGTTGCATTTGATGTTGAGGAGGGTGTACAACCTCCAAGACATATCATAGTTGAAGACTTGGAAGAGGTTGGTCAAGAGATGGAGACTAAAGAAGAAGAAGCACAGCCTCCCATGCCCTTGGTAAGCAATGAAGAAGAGATTGAATTGGAAGAAAGCTACCAAGAGGAAGAGGTTGAAATTGAAGAAGTTTGCAAAGAGGTGGAAGTTGTCAAAGAGCACAAGGGAGTGGAGCTTGGAATCACCTTGCCAAAGTTATTGGAGACCCCTCCCTCTAAGTTGCCATCATCCTTCACAATATTCAAGTGGGTAAAATTCATATCCCTTAGCTTTCTAATTCCACTTGAATATGGGCTACTGGAGACGGATGGTCAACTCAGAGCTCTTTGTGGCATAAAGAGTAAAAGGAAGATGGTCAGTGGTAAGAATTGTCCTGCAAGGTTCATTATGGTTGGAAGCTTTAAGTTTAAACGTAAAGGTTGGTGTAGAGCTCAACTGAATGGGTCTAGGAAGTTGTTTGGCTGCTTTAGTGAGAATTCAGATTGCTTACTACCCGGATGGAATCATGATAATCAACACAAAGACGGGTGTAAAAGCAAAGTTTGGGATCCTGGAGTCTGCTCTGGCATTCGGAACACTGGAAGCCTGAGAACCTGTTTAAAACTGCTCAAGGGCTTTACGTGCCTTGTTTGGGATCCCGGAGGCTACTGGAATTACAAACATTGGTAGAGATTCCTGGATGAGTTCAAGCATAAGCCACCATAACAGGAAGCTCATCAAATGTCCAACTTAAGGATTCTAACTAAAAATGCTAGGTGGGAGACAACCCACCATGGTATGATCGTTCCTTTTTATTTTTATTTAGTTTCATTTGTTTTTGAGTTTTATTTTATTTTATTGTATTGAACCTGGAGTTTTGCATAACATTCATATTAGCATTGCATTCTGCATACTGCATTAAAAAAAAAAAGAAGCACGCACGCGACACGGCAGCGTCGCTGACGCGTCCGCATCGCCAGTACATTGGGAAGAAAAAAAATCAAACAGAGAGTCACGCGATAGCGTGGCTGGAGGCGTGCCTTTGGCACAAATTGATCCACACGACCGCGTCGCTGACGCATCCGCGTCATGTGGGCATACTAGCCTCCCACACGACCGCGTCACCCACGCGGCCGCGTGACATGAAAACCGAAGTAAAAGGGGTGCATGGCCGAAAGTTGTGCTGGAGTAGGGCTGAATTCGTGCTAGAAGCCCAATTCCTCCCACGCGAACGCGTCACCCACGCATCCGCGTCATATTAGAAATAAGGTCATCCACGCGATCGCGTCAACCACGCAACCGCGTCACCCCAAATTTTGGCAATAAGCAAACTGAACAGAGAGTTGCGCGAACGCGAGGCTACACTCACGCCAATCGCACAAATCAGGCCACGTGATCGCGTGACCTACGCGTCCGCGTCACCTGACCTTATCGTGCACCACGCGACCGCGTCACTCACGCGTCCACGTCACATGCGGCGCACAGATTATCCCTATTAGCCAAAATATCTTATCTTTTCTTCTCCAAATGCTTATTTTTGTTTTCCCTTATTATTATTTCTTTCTTTTCTCTTCTTTCCCTTCTCATTCTTCCTATCTTTTATTTTATTTTACTTAATTTATTTGCATATTTCATTCACTGCATCTTACTTTTATGCATATTTTTATTTTCTTTTCTAAATTAATTAATTTTTCTTTCTTTGGTGTTAAAAATTTTCTTATTCAACTGTTGCATCTTTCCTTGAATTTACTTTGGTGCTTAGTAACTTGTTTTACACTGTGAGATGATGTTAATTATATGCCAATGCCAATATTCTATGTTACTTACACTCCATTTGCATTGACATGAGCTTGTATTGATGCTTCTATTACCCACACTCCTCCCCTATGTTTCAAATCTTGCACCACTAGTATGCCATGTGCTTCTATTATTTTCTCACGTACATGTTGTAGCTACCATGTAATTGAGACCCTTATCATCTGGCATTAACACCCATATTTTATTTATTTTCTATCTTTATTTTTGGGTTACTTTTCTTCTTTTCCCTCTTCTTTTAGGATGGCCACCACGAAGGAAGAGGAAAAGCTTCTTAATGGGAGAAACAAACAAGTTCCTACGCACATTCCTTGATGAGAAAAGCGTCAGTTGAAGCAACCCGTCCACCTGCACATCTTAGCATGCACCGAGGACGGTGCAATTTTTAAGTGTGGGGAGGTCGATACCGATCTCCATGTGTTAGTATTTTCTTTTCAACACCATTGTTTTATTTTCTTTGTTTGTTCATTATTGCATTTGCATGTTTAATTGCATGTTTGTTTGATTTTATGCATTTAGCTACTGCTTGGTTGAGAAATAATAAGTTTCTTTTTAAAGACCCTATTTTTGAAAAATTTTCACTAATTTAAAAATTTTTATGTTAAAACTTGTTTGAAGCTGTATTTGGAACATGGTTTTTGAGCCAAAAAACACACAACCTGTGAGATTTTGAGCTTATTTACATGGATACATTATTTAACCATAAATTTTTATTCTTGTGTGTTTACCTCTCTATAATTATGATCTTTACTTTGTTTCAGTCTCTATGTCCAATGTTTAATGTGTTACATGCTTGCATATGATTGAGGCCATTATTTGATTTTAGCTCACTTATCCCAAATAAGCCTACCCTTTAAATCACCCTTGTCAGCCACCTTAAGCCTTTTAATCCCCATTTATTCTGTATTTTACCACATCACTAGCCTTAAGCAGAAAAACAATTAAATATCCCAATTGAATCTTTGGTTAGCTTAAGATAGGGATTGTGTAACAATTAAGTGTGGGGAAACTGTGGGAACATGGGTTAATAAGGGAATGTGTTATGATAAAATATTGGGAATTCGGGTACCTACTCATGTGAGACTAGAAAAATCAAAAATCCATCTGCATTGATAAGTTATGTTTATTTTTCTATTTTTAAAAAAAATAATAATAATAAAAATAAAAAAAAGAAAAAAGAAAAAGAGAAAAAAAAAGAGAAAAAAATATATAATATAAATAAATAAATAAGGGGATAAAATTACCCCAATGTTAAGTTAATAAAAGATCAATGCATATGTGATAAAATTAAAGAAAAATTGATACATGAGTATGTAATGCAAAAGTGAAGACTATGGGTAGCTAGGCATGATTCTAGAGTTATATAGAGTATATGCATATTAGGTGAGAGCTTAGGTTAGTCAAAGATTCATATTATAGCCCACTTGGCCATACATGTACCTTTACCTTTACCTCAGCCACATTACAACCCTGAAAAGACCTCATGATGTTTGCATTGGTATACTAAATATTTGTTGATTGGTTAGATGAAGAACAAAGTTTAGAAAGCATGACTAGAGAAGAGTAGAGTGATTAACCCTAGACACTTGAGAGTTAGAGTGATATACACTACTAGTGAGGGTTCAGTGCTCAATTCTATGTTTCCTACTTTCATGAGCTATCTTCTTACAAGTTTACTTGTATTTTATTGTATAATTTGAATTAGTGAAATCTGATTTATGTTTGTCTTGGAGAACTTATTTATTTTTAATCCAAGTAGATAAAAATATTTTTCATGTAACCTCTTCGCACTCAAATGGCTATAACTTTAGCTACAGAGGTCCAAACGATGCGGTTCTAGTTGCGTTGGAAAGCTAACGTTTGGGGCTTCGATTTGATATACAATATGCCATAGTTTCTCTGATGCTAGGTGACGCGAACGCGTGATTCACGCGGACGCGTCGCAGTGGCAAAAAACCAGCGTGACAAATTTCATCTCCAGCGATTTCTGGGCTATTTTCGACCCAGTTTGCGGCCCAGAAAACACAGATTAGAGGCTATAAAGTGGGGGAATGCATCCATACATGAAACAAGCTTTCAATTCACAATTTTAGGAGTAGATGTAGTTTTTAGAGAGAGAGGTTCTCTCCTCTCTCTTAGGATTAGGATTTAGGATTTCTCTTAGTTTTAGGAGTGACTCTCAATCCCAGGTTCAATGTTCTTTTTATTTATTTTCTAATTTAATTTATGAACTTTTCCATGTTAGAATTGATATCTTCATTTAATATAATTTGAGGTATTTCAGATTTATGATTGCTTTCTTTTATTTATTATATAAATAATTTGAATTTTTCCCTTTTGGCTTTGGTTGAGTCATTGGAGACACTTGAGTTATCAAACTCATTGTTGACTGAAAATTGGAGTTCTTCAAGAATTAATTCGAGTTCCAATAACTCTAGCCTTTCCCAAGGAAAGACTAGGACCTGAGGAATAAAAATTAATTCATCCATTTAACTTACCTTCATAGTTAGAGGTTAACAAAGTAGGGAGAAAAATCCAATTCTTATTTTATTATTATTATTTTATTTTTCTTATCATTCAACATACTGCCTCCTTACTTTCTAAAACTCCTAATTTACAAGACTCATAATCAATAATAAGAACATACCTCCCTGCAATTCCTTGAGAAGACGACCCGAGGTTTAAATACTCGGTTATCAATTTTAAAAGGGGTTTGTTACTTGTGACAACCAAAACGTTTGTATGAAAGGACTTTTGAAGGTTTATAAACTATACTTGCAACGAGGATTTATCAGCAAATTTCTAGACCACGCAAAAGTACCTCTCATCAGAGGCCAACATCAAGCTCTGAGTCTCTATGAAGCTCTCTAAGAGCTCACTGTCAAGCTATTGACATTAAAGAAGCGCTTGTTGGGAGGCAACCCAATGTTATTTAATTATATTTATTTATTTTCCATTGTTATTTTATGTTTTCTTTAGGTTGATGATCATGTGAAGTCACAAAAACAACTGAAAAATAAAAAATAGAATGAAAAACAACATAAAAAATAGCACACCCTAGAGGACAGGCTTACTAGCGTTTAAACGCCAGTAAGGATAGCAGAATGGGCTTTTAACGCCCAGCCTGGCAGCATTCTGGGCGTTTAATGCCGAAAAGGGCTGTCTGGGATCTGGCTGGCGTTAAATGCCAGGAATGAACATCTGGCTGGCGTTTAATGCCAGAAATGGGCAGCAGAGTGGCGTTTAACACCAGGAAAGGTAGCAGAGCTGGTGTTAAACGCCAGAATTGGCACAGAATGGGCGTTTGAATTGCCAGAATGGTGCAGGGAGCAGAATTCCTTGACACCTCAGGATCTGTGGACCCCACAAGATCCCCATCTAACCCACCTCTTCTTTTCTCCTTTTCACACCTTTCCATAACACTCTTCCTCAAATTCCCTTGACCAATCCCATCAATAACTCTTCCCCAAATACCCTTCACCAATCAAATCTTACCCTTTTCTCCATAATCTCTTCGCCACTCACATCCATCCATCATAAATACCACCTACCTCACCATTCAAATTCAAACTATTTTCCCTCCCAAACCCATCCCCACATGACTGAATTCCCTCTCTCCCTTACCCTATGAATACCCCTCCTCACTACCTTCACTTTCACACATCACAAACAATTTTTCCCCCTTGGCCGAACCACTCACCTCCCTCCATCTCCTCCATTTCTTCTTCTTCTACCCTTTTCTTCCTTCTTTTGCTTGAGGACGAGCAACAATTCTAAGTTTGGTGTGAGAAAAGCTAAGCTTTTTTTATTTTTCCATAACCATCAATGGCACCTAAGGCCGGAGAAACCTCTAGAAAGAGGAAAGGGAAGGCAATTGCTTCCACATCTGAGTCATGGGAGATGGAGAAATTCATCTCAAAGGTCCATCAAGACTACTTCTATGATGTTGTGGCCAAGAAGAAAGTGATCTCCGAGGTCCCCTTCAAGCTCAAAAAGAGTGAATATACGGAGATCCAACATGAAATTCAAAGAAGAGGTTGGAAAACTCTCACAACCCCATTCAACAAGTCAGAATCTTAATGGTTCAAGAGTTCGATGCCAATGCATGGATCACTAAGAACCATGATCAAAGTATGAACCCAAATCCAAAGAATTGGCTCACAATGGTTCGGGGGAATTACTTGGATTTCAGTCCGGAAAATGTGAGGTTGGCATTCAACTTACCAATGATGGAAGGAGATCCTCACCCTTTCACTAGAAGGGTCAACTTTGACCAAAAGTTGGACCAAGTCCTCATGGACATCTGTGTAGAAGGAGCTCAATGAAAGAGAGACTCAAGAGGCAAGCCGGTTCAACTAAGAAGGCTTGACCTCAAGCCCGTGGCTAGGGGATGGTTGGAGTTCATCCAACGCTCTATCATTCCTACTAGCAAGCGGTCTGAAGTTACAATAGACCAGGCTATCATGATCCATAGAATCATGATTGGAGAGGAAGTACAAGGTGGCGGATAAGCCCTCTACTTTGGCAAGGTTAGCCTTCCTTCATCTCATCTGTACCCTATGCAATTCAGATGGAATTGTCATAGACGGAGACATCCTCATTGAAGGAGATAAGCCCATC
This sequence comes from Arachis ipaensis, assembly GCF_000816755.2. Taxonomy (NCBI): domain Eukaryota; kingdom Viridiplantae; phylum Streptophyta; class Magnoliopsida; order Fabales; family Fabaceae; genus Arachis; species Arachis ipaensis. The sequence goes on along the minus strand of NC_029792.2, from coordinate 58,600,382 downwards.
ACCAAGAAGAGGATGGAGTAAACAAGAGAGCCCATTCATGGACCTCAATAAGAGCATGAGAAAATTCCTTATCAAGAAATCCCTGAGATACCTCAAGGGATGCACTTTCCTCCACACAACTATTGGGAGAAATTAACACCTCCTTAGGAGAACTGAGTTCTAACATGGGACAACTAAGGATGGAGCACCAAAAGCATTCCATCCTCCTCCATGAAATTAGAGAGGACAAAAGAGCCATGAGGGAGGAGCAACAAAGGCAAGGAAGAGACATAGATGAGCTCAAGCACTCCATAAGATCTTCAAGAGAAAGAACTAGCCGCCATCACTAAGGTAGACCCGTTCTTTAATTTTCTTCTTATTTTTCTGTTTTTCGAATTCTATGCTTTATATTTTGTCTATGTTTGTGTCTTCATGCATGATCATTAGTGTCCAGTGTCTATGTCTTAAAGCTATGAATGTCCTATGAATCCTTCACCTTTCTTAAATGAAAAATGTTTTTAATTCCAAAAGAACAAGAAGTACATGGTTTTGATAAACCCCAATTTTGTAGTTTATCTTGTATTTAATTTGGGAATTTTATCACCTTTTCCCCACATTTATTCAATGAAATAGCATGGTTTTGCAATTCTCCCTTGATTTGTGCTTAAATGTGAAAACATGCTTTTTAGGCCTTAAAATAGCTAAATTTAATTCACTTTAATTCCATTCGATGCCTTGATGTATTTGTTGAGTGATTTCAGGTTCATAGGGGAAGTATTGGATGGAAGAAGTGAGGAGAAAAGCATGCAAAGTGGGAGAACTCATGAAGAAATGAAGGAACCGTAAAGCTGTCAAGCCTGACCTCTTCGCACTCAATCGATCATAACTTGAGCTACAGAAGTCCAAATGAGGCGGTTATAATTGCGTTGAAAAGCTAACATCTGAGGCTTCAAAATGATATAAAATTTGTCATATGTTGCTTCGTGTATAGGGGCGTGCACGCGCCATGTACGCGTGCACGCCGATGCTGCTCGTGGTCCACTAAAGTAAAATTGCCCCCAGCAATTTCTGAAGCACTTTGGGCCCAACCCAACTCATTTTTAATACTATTTCATGCATAATTCAAGCTTGGGCAAAGGGGGAGCAATTGTTTGTAGCATTAGCATTATGTAGTGTAGTTTCTAGAGAGAGAAGCTCCCTCTTCTCTCTAGAATTAGGTTAGGATTAGGTTAATTCCTCTTAGATTCATGTTTAATTCCTTGATTTCATCTTGTTTCCTCAACAACTTCTTGATCTAAGACTTCAATTCTTCTTGATTCTCTTGTTAATTTCTCTTTTGAGTATCCTTTTGTGATTGATGAACACTTGTTGGATTTGGATTTTTCTTTAATGAGATTTGATATTTTATGTTCTTTTGATGTTGATTTGAGTTGTGATTTACTTTTCTTGCAATTGATAGTTGGTAGATTTATATTTCTTGCACTTTTACCATTCTTTCCATTTGTACCCACCAAGTGTTTGACAAAATGCTTGGTTGGGCTTTAGAGTAGATTTTGAGCATTCTTGGTTTGGAAAGAGTAATTAGGCAATCTTGAGCCATGAAAACCCAACTCATGTTGGTGATCTAGAGTTGTTAGCTACTATTGTTTTCATTGACGCTAATCTTTTGCTAATTTAATTAGTAAGTTGATTAGGACTTTTGGATTGAGATTAGCTAGTCTTATTAGACTTTCTCTCATGGAAGATAATATGATACCTTCTTCCAATGTTGGGGATGACGTAATGAAATAAATTCTTGTTTATAATTGTGACATGATTAATTAGTCTTCTTTGACATTCTCCCTATGTGAAGATGACATGATACCTTCTTCTGTTTGTTGGAGTTGACTAAATAAGGCGAATTAATCATTGTATGACTAGGATAGAAAGCCTATGATCTCAATTATTGCCATGAATGTCTCTCTCTTTATTATTTGCTTTCTCTTATTTACTTGTCCTCTTTAATTACTTGCTTAATTTACTTTTCTTGTCATTTATTTTAGTGCCCTTCTTATCAACCCAAAAACCCCTTTTACCCCTTCATAGCCAATAAGCATACACTTCATTGCAATTCCTCGTGAGACGACCCGGAGTCCAAATACTCCGGTTAATTTTCATTGGAGTTTGTATATGTGACAAAACCATAAATTTAATTTGATTGCGAGAATTGTTTATTGGTGTGGAGCTATACTTGCAACGTAAATATTTTGTGGAATTCCTTACCGATAATAATTCTTGTGTCAGGTTTCGAATTCTATCTTGAAATTAGTTTAATTATTTTGATGTGGTGGCAATACCTTTTGTTTTCTGAATGAAAGCTTGAACAGTGCATATTTTTGAATTTGTTGTTTATGAATGTTAAAAACTGTTGGCTCTTGAAAGAATAATGAAAAAGGAAAAATGTTATTGATAATTTAAAAAATCATAAAATTAATTCTTGAAGCAAGAAAAAGCATTGAACATAAAAGCTTGCTGAAAAAAAAAAGAAAAAAATGCGAAAAAATAAAGGAAAGAAAGAAAGAAAAAGAAAAAGGAAGCAGAAAAAGCCAGTAGCCCTTTAAACCAAAAGGCAAGGGTAAAGAGGATCCAAGGCTTTGATCATTAATAGATAGGAGGGCCCACAGGAATAAAATCCTGGCCTAAGCGGCTAAATCAAGCTGTCCCTAACCATGTGCTTGTGGCGTGAACGTGTCAAGTGAAAAGCTTGAGACTGAGCGGTTAAAGTCGTGCTCCAAAGCAAAAAGAGTGTGCTTAAGAGCTTTGGGCACCTCTAACTGGGGACTTTAGCAAAGCTGAGTCACAATCTGAAAAGGTTCACCCATTTATGTGTCTGTGGTATTTATGTATCCGGTGGTAATACTGGAAAACAAAATTATTAGGGTCACGGCTAAGACTCATTAAGTAGCTATGTTCAAGAATCAACATACTGAACTAAGAGAATCAATAACACTATCTGAATTCTGAGATCCTATAGATGCCAATCATTCTGAACTTCAAAGGATAAAGTGAGATGCCAAAACTGTTCAGAAGCAAAAAGGCTACAAGTCCCGCTCATCTAATTGAAGCTAATCTTAATTGATAAGTTTGGAATTTATTGTATATTCTCTAATTTTTATCCTATTTTGTTTTTAGTTGCCTGGAGACAAGCAACAATTTAAGTTTTGTGTTGTGATGAGCGGATAATTTATACCTTTTTTGGCATTGTTTTTACATAGTTTTTAGTATGATTTAATTACTTTTTATTAGTTTTTATTTAAAAATCACACTTCTGGACTTTACTATGAGTTTGTGTATTTTTCTGTGATTTCATGTATTTTCTAGCTGAAATTGAGGGACCTGAGCAAAAATCTGATTCAGAGGCTGAAAAAGAACTGCAGATGTTGTTGGATTCTGACCCTCCTGCACTCGAAGTAGATTTTCTAGAGCTATAAAAGCCCGATTGGGGGGATCTCAATTGTGTTGAAAAGTAGACATCCTGGGATTTCCAGAAATATATAATAGTCCATACTTTTTCTGAGATTTGGTGGCCCAAACTAACATTCAAAGACAGCCTAAAATATCTTGGCGTAAAATGCCCAAACTGGCACCAGAATTGGAGTTAAACGCCCAAACTGGCACCAAAGCTGGCGTTTAACTCCAGGAACAGCCTATGCACGAAAAAGCTTCAATACTCAGTCCAAGCACATACCAAGTGGGCCCCGGAAGTGGATTTCTGCACTATCTGCAGTTAGAGACCATTTTATATCTTTGGAATATCTTTTGATCACTTTGATTTTAGAGACCATTGTACACGTTTGGAGGCTGGCCTCACATCCATGCCTAGACCTTTTTCACTGATGTATTTTCTACGGTGGAGTTTCTACACCCCATAGATTAAGGTGTGGAGCTCTACTGTTCTTCATGAATTAATGTAATTACTACTGTTTTCTATTCAATTCACGCCTACTTCTTCTCCAAGATATATTCTCGTACTTAATTCAATTAAGTCAGAATGAAGGGGTGACCCGTGACAATCACCCAATCTTTGTTACTCACTTAGCCAAGATCGCGTGCCTGACAACCACAAAGCGGTCTACATGATGTTCAACGTAGTCATTGGACGACAGCCGGAGTATACTCTCTTGGATATCTAATACAAGGACCAAGTCCGTGAGATTAGTATTTTTGTGGTATAGGCTAGAATTATTGGCAGCCATTCCTAGGATCCGGAAAGTCTAAACCTTGTCTGTGGTATTCCGAGTAGGATCCGGGAAGGAATGATTGTGACGAGCTTCAAACCTGCAAATGTTGGGCACAAGTGACAGTGTGCAAAAGGATCAATGGATTTTATTCCGACGCTAGCAGAAACCGACAGATGATTAGCCATGCGGTAGCTGTACCTGGTATTTTTCATCCGAGACGAGAAATCCGACAGTTGATTAGCCGTGCAGAAACCATAGAGGACTATTTTCACTGAGAGGATCTTACAACTTGCCATGGAAGGAGGTAACGCATGGTTGGAAGGAGGCAGTAGAAAAGCAGAGGTTCAGAAGCAACAAAGCATCTACATACGCTTATATGAAATTCCCACCAATGAATTACATAAGTAACTCTATCTTATTTTATGTTTTATTTATATTTTAATTATCAAAACTCATAACCATTTGAATCCGCCTGACTGAGATTTACAAGGATGACCATAGCTTGCTTCAAGCCGACAATCTCTGTGGGATCGACCCTTAATCACGTAAGGTTTATTACTTGGATGACCCAATGCACTTGCTGGTTAGTTACGCCAAATTGTGAAGAAGTGTTGAGATCACCATTTCGTGTACCACAGCCCCTTTTTGCCCAAAGACAACACAAAATACCCAACATCAACTTACCTCTCATACCCTTTCATAACAAGACAGAAGCCTACCTCTTCTCTTCTTCTTTCTTTCCTTTTAATTCATGGCTTCTTCAAGTTCTAGAAGAAGGAAAGGCAAGGAGCCAATGGTGGCCGAACCATCAACCTATGATACAAAGAGATTTAAGTCTCAGTTTCATGAATCAAGGTATCATAGGCTCATGGAGTCAAGGCATGTCATTCCAGAAATGGGGTTTAGACTGAGGGGTGGAGAGTATCCTGTCATGAGAAGAATTACCACGGAAAGGAGGTGGGAACTTTTGTGCGAACCTCTCACAAACATCAGTGCAGTCATGATAAGAGAATTCTACGCAAATGCCGTGAAGACAAGCAAGGATAGCCCCCCTTATAAGAGCTATATCAGGGGTGTTGGGGTAGATTTTAGTCCATCATCAATCATGCGGGCGCTACAGTTAAGAGTCATAACGAATGGAGAGCTCAGCTTTGAGAAAAGATTGCAGGGTGAGAATGACTGATAAACCCCGATTTTGTGGTTTATCTTGTGCTTAATTTAGGTGGTTTTATCAACTTTTCTCACATTTATTCAATGAATTAGCATGATTTTGCAATTCTCCCTTGATTTGTGCTTAAATGTGAAAACATGCTTTTTAGGCCCTAAAATTGGTGATTTTAATTCACTTTAATTCCATTCGATGCCTTGATATGTTTGTTAAGTGATTTCAGGTTCATAAGGCAAGTATTGGATGGAAGAAGTGAGGAGAAAAGCATGCAAAGTGGGAGAACTCATGAAGAAATGAAGGAACCGTAAAAGCCTGACCTCTTCAAACTCAAACGACCATAACTTGAGCTACAGAGGTCCAAATGAAGCGGTTTCAGTTGTGTTGGAAAGCTAACATCTGGGGCTTCGAAATGATATAAAATTTGCCATATGTTGCTTCGTGTTAAGTGGCGCGCACGTGCCATGTACACGTGCGTGCCGATTTTGGCCGTGGGTCCACTTTAATGAAATCGGCCCCCAGAGATTTTGCAGCTCATTTTGGGCCCAATCCAACCCATTTCTGATGCTATTTCATGCAGAATTCAAGCTTGGGCAAGGGAGGAGCAATTGTTTGGTAGTATAGCATCATGTAGGTTAGTTTCTAGAGAGAGAAGCTCCCTCTTCTCTCTAGAATTAGGTTAGGGAAATCTCTTCTAGATTTAGGTTTAATTACATGTTTTCATCCTGTTCTCTTTACAATTTCATGCTTCTACTCTTTCATTCTCATGATTTGTAGTATTAATTTTACTTTTATGTCTCTTTATATTTATGAATACTCATGTTGGATCTAGTTTACATTTAATAAAATTTAATGTTGATGTTCTTTTAATTGATCATTTGAATTGTTAATTTACTTTTCTTGCAATTGGTAGTTGGTAGAGTTATTATTCTTGCACTTTTATTATGCTTTCCTTCATTACCCACCAAGTGTTTGACAAAATGCTTGGTTGGGCTTTAGAGTAGATTTTGAGCATTCTTGACTTGGACAGAGTAATTAGGCAATCTTGAGTCATGAAAACCCAACTCATGTTGGTGATCTAGAGTTGTTAGCTAATATTGTTTCCATTGACGCTAATCTTTTGCTAATTTAATTAGTAAGTTGATTAGGACTTTTGGATTGAGATTAGCTAGTCTTATTAGACTTTCTCTCATGGAAGATAATATGATACCTTCTTCCAATGTTGGAGATAATGTAATAAGATAAATTCTTGTTATTATTGTGGTATGATTGATTAGTCTTGTTTGACTTTCTCCCTATTTGTTGGAGTTGACTAAATAAGATGAATTAATCATTGCATGACTAGGATAGAAATCCTATGATCTCAACACTTGCCATGAATGTCTCTCTTTATTATTTGCTTCCTTTAATTGCTCTCTTTACTTTTCTTGTCATTTTCTTTCTTGCCCTCTCACGAAATCAAAACCCCTTGCATCTTCATAGCCAATAATTGAGCACTTCATTGTAATTCCTTGTGAGATAACCTGGAGTCTAAATACTTCGGTTAATTCTTATTTGGGGTTTGTACATGTGACAAAACTATCTTTTAATTTGATGTGAGAGTTGTTTGTTGGTTTGGAGCTATGCTTACAACGAAATTCTTCTTTCTACAAGAGAAATTCCTTACCGACAATAATTTTTGCTTATCAAATTAATGGCGCCGTTGCCGGGTAGTTGCAATGGTGTTATATTATTGGCTATTGTGAATATGTGAATATTTTTACCTTTTGCTTATTTCTTAGTTTCTGTTAGCCTTTGGACTAGTTGCTTATTTTTGTAGCTTTTATTTTTATTTGCTATTATGAATTCTCATCACTTTGGCTATGAGTTTGGCTCAAATTATGTTGTAGGAAATAGGAGCTACAATGAGGATATGCATCAAGGATGGAACAATCAAAGGTGGGAGGAGCCTCAAAGGATTGATCAACCTTATTGGCAACAACAACCTCCGATTTCTTATGGGTATAATTCTAATCCTAATGCATATCAACTAATGGATGTGGTGACCCTTATTGTAATTGTCAACAACCACCACCACATGCCTATGAACCACCCCCTCAACATGACTTTGAACCACCTTACTCACAAGCCCCTTACCACCAAACAACCCCATATGACCCTAATTCTTATCCACTATACCAACCACCTTATGAACCATATGAACCACACATGGAACCACCATCATTCCAACACAACTACTTTCAAGAACCACCTCAATATACACCACCTCCATACCCTTACCAAGATGAACCAACTTCCAATTATGAAACTTTCCTCCCAAATAATGAACCTTCTCTTCCACCATCACCTCCCGATGAAGCCCCCACGCATGAATTGAGAGATCTTGAATCTCATATCTTAAGGTGATAAGAGGAAGATGAAAAGAAGTTTAAAGAGCTAGGAGCCAAGATGGCTATCCTAGTAGAAGCTGTTAGCAATATGGCCTCCTCCCGACTAAGCCTAAGCAACCAAGACACTCCCATTGACAAATGTGGAGAGGCAATTAAGGAGCATAGTGAGGGAGTGAGTTTAGAGCTTCAAGGTGAAGAAGAGGAGTTGAAGTAAGGAGTGCAACAAGAGGAGGAAGTTAAGACAATTGAGCCGGAAGAAGTGGTTGAAGCCTTTGAAGAGGTTGACCAAGAGATGGATTCAATCATTGAAGAATTCTTATGTATAATTGAATCCTCTCTAATTGAGTTTGACAAAGAGGGTAAGGAAGAAGATACCTCACCTCCCATGCCCTTGGTAAGCAATGAAGAAGAGATTGAATTGGAAGGAAGCTACCAAGAGGAAGAGGTTGAAATTGAAGAAGCTTGTGAAGAGGTGGAAATAATCAAAGAAGAGCACAAGGGAGTGGAATTTGCAAGACCATTGGAGACATCCTTTCCTAAGTCACCATCCAATAAAACATTCAAGTGGGTAAAATTCTTATCCCTAAGCTTTAATTTCTCACTTGAATATGGTTTGATTGAAAATAATGGTCAACTTAGAGCTCTTTGTGGAGTTAAGAGTAGGAGACAGTTGTATAGTGGTTGGAAACACCATTCTAAGTTCATGATGGTTGCATGCTCAAAGTTGAATGGCAATGGTTGGTGTAGAACCAAATTTCATGGGTCTAGGAGAATGTTTGGATGCTTAATTGAGAATTCTAAGGTCATGCCACCCAATTGGAATCATGAAGATCAATTTGAAGATGGGTGTCAAAACAAAGTGGGGATCCCGGATCGCACAAGGAAAATCAACTTTGGGAGCTCATGGTTTGTGAAGAACTTCATCAAAGCTTGAAGATATTAACATTAATGAATGGAACTTATTGGAGATTCAAGCATTGGTGGATGTTCCAAGATGGTTACAAGCACAAGCCACCTTAAGAGGAGCTCTCCATAAGTCCAACTTAAGGACAATAAACAAAAGTGCTAGGTGGGAGACACCCACCATGGTAACTTCTTTTCATTTTTTCCCTTTTGTACATATTGGTAATTAGTTTAAATTCATGTTTAGAGTAGTTTGTTGAGTTTATTTGGTACTTTGATATGTTAAATAAGGTTTGAAGGTGTTTGGGTAGCTGTTTGGAGGTTTGGAATGCTTGGTTTGATGCAAGAACTTGGAAAAAATTTTGAAAAACAGGGCACCAACCCGCGCGTGCGCGCACTTGGCGCGTACGCGCGCCTCAAGCATTTTCGACCATCCACGCGGGCGCGCCATGTGCACAGACGCATGGATTGAAAAGTCTCACCCCTCCATACATTAACCCGAGAGTTGCGCCTACACTGTGCCAGCACCATGCCTGTAGCACAAACCACCCACGCGTGCGTGCACCTGGCGCGTACGTGTCCTTCAAGCTAATCGCACAATGCGCGCAGACGCACGCTGTGCGCGTGTGCGCCGATAGTGTCACCTGCCCTCCTGGTACATGTTCCAGAGAGTTATGCCCAGTTTGTGCCTATTCTGTGCCTGCAACCTACGCGTGCGCGCACCTGGCGCGTGGCCAACTGCGCATCGGCGCGGAAGCATGCATGACGCGTCTGCGCCAGTCAAAAAAATTTTTTTTTCTTCTTCCATCTTCTTTTATTACATTTGCTTATTTTCATTTATTACATTTTAATTTTGTTTTTATAGCTTGTTCTTAACTTCTTTTCTAAGTTTCTTATTTTAATAATGTTGTTGAATTCTCTTACTCAATTGTTCAGAATTTCTTGGTTAATCTTGGTGCTTCTAGACTTGTTTGATATTGATGGGTAATGAAATATTTAATTCAATGCTTAACCTTTGATGATCCTTATATTCTTTGTGCATTGATATGAGCTTACATGTCTTTCATGACCCACTCTTTCTAGTCAAACTTGATGCTTTTGAGTGCTCTTCATGCCTTGACTTTACTCTTGCATCAAGTATTAATTGATATGTCCTTTTCCTATATTGCTTCCTCACTCACATGCGTAGCTAACATGTAGTGAGAACCCTACTCTTAATTGGCATTAGCCCCCGCCTATGTTCTATTGCTTTCATATCTTTGTTGTAGGCTTAATTTTCTTTCTTTTTCTCTCCTTTGAGGTTGGCCACCAAGAAGGAAAGAAAAGGAAAAGCTTCTAAATGGGGCAACAAACAAGTTTACCCACACAACCTTTTGAAGGAGCTCATCAATTGTAGCAACCCGTCCACCTTGCTCTTCTTTGCATGCACCGAGGACGGTGCAAATTTCTAAGTGTGGGGAGGTCGTCCGACCGACCTCCATGGGTAACAACTTCCTTTTTCAACACCAATTTTTAATTTTTGTCTTTGTTAGATTAGTTGTTGCATTGCATGATAGATTGCATGTTAGTTAGAATTTGTATATATTTTTACCACTTTCTTTTTATGTTAGTACTACTTGGTTAGGGTGATGATTTCTTTTCCAAGAAACTGTTTTTAGTGTACCCTACCAATTTGAAAAAATTTTTGTGATGAACTTGCTTGAAGAATTTATTTTGGAACATGGTTTTTGAGTTAAGAACACAAGCATGTGAGTTTTGAGCCTAATTGTGTGGTTACATCATATAACCACTTATTTTCATTCTTGTGTGCATTATTCTCTTTCTATGATTGTAATCTTTGATTTGTTTGATTCTTTATATTCATTATTCCATATATACATGCATTTATATGATTGAGGCCATCATTTCATTTAGCTCACTTACCCAAATAGCCTACCTTTCATCAATCATTGTTAGCCAATTTTGAGCCTATTGAATCCCTTTTGTTCTTAATTATAGCACATCACTACCACTAAGTGAAAAACAATAAATGTCCTTAATTTGGATCTTTGATTAGCTTAGGCTAGTGAAGGTGTGTATCATTTGGGTATGGGAAACTTGAGACATTGGTTGAGGTAAAAGTGTAATTTTTATTTTTGTTAAAAATATTGGGAATTGAGTACATGCTTATGCATTAAATATGTAAAACCATATGCATTGATATGTTTGTATATACTTTAGAAAAAAAAAATGAATGATAAAAAAAAACATATATATATTTTAAAAAAATAATATAGAAAAAGAAAAAAAAGAGAAAAAGAAATAAAAAGGGGACAAAAATGCTCCAAAGTAAAGTTCAATAAAAATCAATGCATATGTGTGGTGGATTAAAGAGAATGCATGAGTATGTGAAAAAGTGGGAATCATGGGTAGCTAGGCATTGTATTAGAATTGTATAGGTTGTTATATGTGTTTGGTGAGAGCTTAGGTTAATCAAAGATTGAAGTTTGAAGCTCACTTGACCATATGCATCCTACCTTAACCCTAACCCCATTACAACCTATGAATAAGTCCTCATGATGAATGTATGCATGCATTGAATAATTGTTGATTGTTAGATGAAAAACAAATCATGGAAAGCATGAGTAGAAGAGAATTGAGTGATCAACCCTATACACTTGAGCGACTAGAGCGGATACACATCCGGTGAGGGTTTGATGCTCAATTCCTTGTTCCCGGCTTTCATGAGCTTTTCTTCTTGCAAGTCTACTTGTACTTCATTTTAATATTTGAATTGGTAGGATTCATGAATCATCATACTACTTAGCCCTACATGTGCATATGTGTTCTTGGGGATTGATTTACTTTTAACCAAGTAGGTAGAATCATTTTGCATTTAATTGCATGCATATGGATAGGTTTATATAGTTTCTTTGCATTGAATAAATGTTCATACCCTTTTCTTGTCCTTCTTTATTCTTAGCATGAGGACATGCTTGGTTTAAGTGTGGGGAGATTTGATAAACCCCGATTTTGTGGCTTATCTTGTGCTTAATTTGGGTGGTTTTATCAACTTTTCTCACATTTATTCAATGAATTAGCATGATTTTGTAATTCTCCCTTGATTTGTGCTTAAATATGAAAACATGCTTTTTAGGCTCTAAAATTAGTGATTTTAATTCACTTTAATTCTATTCGATGCCTTGATATGTTTGTTAAGTGATTTCAGGTTCATAAGGCAAGTATTGGATGGAAGAAGTGAGGAGAAAAGCATGCAAAATGGGAGAACTCATAAAGAAAAGAAGGAACCGTAAAGCTGTCAAGCCTGACCTCTTCGCACTCAAACAACTATAACTTGAGCTACAGAGGTCCAAATGAGGCGGTTCTAGTTGCGTTGGAAAGCTAACATCCGGGGCTTCGAAATGATATAAAATTTGCTATATGTTGCTTCGCGTTAAGGGGCGCGCACGCGCCATGTACGCGTGCGCACCGATTCTGCCCGTGGGTCCACTTTAATGAAATCGCCCCCAGCGATTTTGCAGCTCATTTTGGGCCCAATCCAACCCATTTCTGATGCTATTTCATGTAGAATTCAAGCTTGGGCAAGGGAGAAGCAATTGTTTGGTAGTATAGCATCATGTAGGTTAGTTTCTAGAGAGAGAAACTCCCTCTTCTCTCTAGAATTAGGTTAGGGTAATCTCTTCTAGATTTAGGTTTAATTACATGTTTTCATCTTGTTCTTTTTATAATTTCATGCTTCTACTCTTTCATTCTCATGATTTGTAGTATTAATTTTACTTTTATGTCTCTTTATGTTTATGAATACTCGTGTTGGATCTAGTTTACATTTAATGAAATTTAATGTTGATGTTCTTTTAATTGATGATTTGAATTGTTAATTTACTTTTCTTGCAATTGGTAGTTGGTAGAGTTATTATTCTTGCACTTTTATTATGCTTTCCTTCATTACCCACCAAGTGTTTGACAAAATATTTGGTTGGGCTTTAGAGTAGATTTTGAGCATTCCTGACTTGGAAAGAGTAATTAGGCAATCTTGAGTCATGAAAACCCAACTCATGTTGGTGATCTAGAGTTGTTAGCTGATATTGTTTCCATTGACCCTAATCTTTTGCTAATTTAATTAGTAAGTTGATTAGGACTTTTGGATTGAGATTAGCTAGTCTTATTAGACTTTCTCTCATGGAAGATAATATGATACCTTCTTCCAATGTTGGAGATGACGTAATAAGATAAATTCTTGTTATTATTATGGTATGATTGATTAGTCTTGTTTGACTTTCTCCCTATTTGTTGGAGTTGACTAAATAAGATGAATTAATCATTGCATGACTAGGATAGAAAGCCTATGATCTCAACACTTGCCATGAATGTCTCTCTTTATTATTTGCTTCCTTTAATTGCTCTCTTTACTTTTCTTGTCATTTACTTTCTTGCCTTCTCACCAAATCAAACCCCTTGCATCTTCATAGCCAATAATTGAGCACTTTATTGTAATTCCTTGTGTGACGACCCGGAGTCTAAATACTTCGGTTAATTCTTATTTGGGGTTTGTACATGTGACAAAACCATATTTTAATTTGATGTGAGAGTTGTTTGTTGGTTTGAAGCTATGCTTACAACGAAATTCTTCTTTCTATAAGAGAAATTCCTTACCGACAATAATTTTTGCTTATCAATGATCCTGACAAAATATTACATGGGTTATACTTTGAAGACAGAGACTGGGAAAGGGACTCAGAGGGAGCTCCAAGCCATTTGAACAGAATAGATCTCATACCTGAGGCTAAAGGGTAGTATGGGATAGTGAGGAGGTCTGTACTCCCTACTGGAAACACCTCAGAAGTCACAATCAAGCGAGCCATCCTGACATATTGCATCTTAAAGGGAGGATAAATCAACCTCTCACAGCTCATAGCAGACAACATTCAGGAGATGACGGAGAATACAAGCAAATCAAGTAGGCTTGGTCACCCAAGCACTATTCTGAGGCTGTGCAACAGGGCTGGGATGCTCTTTGAAGATGAAGATACAGAGAAAGTAAAAGGAGGCAGGGGAATCACTAGGCGATTAATGGAAGGTGCCACTGATGATGACAACCAAGAGGAAGGAAGAGCCCAAGGAAGAAGAAGAAGACCACAAGTGGAGGAAGAGCAAGCTCCTGGTGCCATAGACATGAGCCAATTGCAGAGAGCCATTGAAGAAATGTATCAACAACACATGAGAGCATAGGAGCAGTATTTGAGGCAACAAGAGCTATACTTGCAACAACAGGAGCAGTATCTGAAAGATCGAGAGCAGCAAGAGAACTGGCAGCGCCAAATGATAGAATGGCAAGAGACATGGCAGCAACAAATGATAGCTCAACAACAAGAATTTCAAACAAAGATTCTTGATGGGCAAAGGGAGCAATCGGCAGATTTTTGAGAATCATATGATAGATTGTCCTTGCGACAGGACAAGTATGGGGAATACACTCAAAATTTATATCAATGGAAGAACATATATCATACCATTGGAGAGCATAGGCACTATAATAGAATGGAGTATGATATAGACACCCAATCAAAGTTGGATTACTTGGTCCACAGCATGACAGCATTGGAACCACAGATCAAGCCATTTGAGCAATGCCAAGAGCTAGTAGACCAGCAGAGAGCAAGAACCAAGAAACATACAGCACACATGCAGCATGGGTTGGAGGAAGCTGGACTCTTAGGTCTTCTAGACCCTATCTGGGATTGACGATGCCCTATTTAAGAACCTCAGGATGCAACCAAGAAGAGGAAGAAGAAAGAGAATCAAGCAGGAGCAAGGAGCATGACAAGTAGGAGGTAGTGGAGTTTCTTTCATGTTTCCTTTTTAAAATTAAATAAGGAAGATGCATATCTAAAACATGAGATGCCTCCAAATGCTTTATGTTTTACACTTTCATGTTCTGAGTAGTTCTCTTACAAGTGATCTGCATTATGCTTGTCATTATTTATTTGCTTAAATTCATTTTTTGTTTCCCTTCTGCATAAATAAAAGAAAAATGTTTGAAACAAGAAAGTGATTGTCCAATGTTGTAGAAATTAGAATGAGAATTCAGTGGTGGTACCTGTTTGATTTAATGAATAGCTCAATAATAAAAGCTGCATAATAAGATGTTCTTTGTAGTGTGAACTAAGTTACTGTCATAAAGCCTTTCATCAATGAATATCCCTTGAGAATGATTAAAATAAGAAAGAAAAAGAAAGAGAAAAGCCAAGAATTAGCAAAGAAACAAACAATAAGGCTAGACACCAATAGCTTGGACCTTAGGACATATGCCTGTGGTGTTTATGTACTAGGATATGCTTGGACAATTAGGTTCTGAGGAGTATTTTAAAACTTGGCCACTTGGATTAACTAATCTGGGATTGCCAACCGAAAGTCCATTATCAAGAACAACCTAGTTACAAAGCATTTAGTAATCCAAAGAGATGCTGGGCATCAATGTTCCTAGGAAGAAATTGTGAGCCAAGTGTCTGTAGTGAAGAAGTGTTGAGCAAAAACTAAGCCAAAAGGCTGCTGCAACACTTGCCACCAAGCTTTCATTAACAAATAAGCTTTCTAAGCAAAAGAAAGAAAGAAAAAGCTAACAGGGATCAATCAAAAAGCAAGGCAAAATAGCAGCAACTCTAGTAAACCTTTAAGGAAACATTTCATATCAGATAGCTAAGAATAATTGAGCTACATTTGTCTGCATAAACCCCATGAACCAAGTTCAATTATCTGCTAAATAAGGACATTCATGCTTCTCTGTTTCATTTCATTTCTTCTTATATTTAGTGCCTGCTTGGGGACAAGCAAGGTTTAAGTTTGGTGTTGTGATGACAAGTCATCTTATGCTAGCTTTTCAAGCATTTTTCACTTGTTTCATTAGGTTTGATGCACTTTCTTGCATTATAAGTAAGTGATTTGGATTGAATTTGCATGGTTATGTTAAATCAATCAACCAACAATTAATTGACACAAATCATAGGGTTTAAGCTAGAATTAATTGGTTTTTGAATGATTTATGAATCTTGTGAATTTGGTGATGCTTTTTTGGTTGGTTTGATTGATTATAGGCGAAGAAAAGAAAGAAACAAGGAAAGCGTGCTCAACCAAGCGTGGCCCAAGGAAACAAAAGTGTGGCACTCAAGGAAGCAAGCATAGCGCTCGAATAATGAGCGTAGCGCTCAAAAAGTGAGCGCTAGAGAAAGAGGGGCACACCAAAGCAACAAAGCCAAGGCACAAGGCCAAGGATGCTCCGTTGGTTCATTCCACTGAGCACCCAAGGGAACCAAAATTTACAAGGCAAAAGCATAGCGCTCAGTTAACTTAGTTAACTTTATCGTGGCTCCCCAAAGAGAAAATCAAGGCGCTACACCAAGCAAGGAAGCCAGCAAGGTTCGAACCATGCACACAAAGCCTAGAATGAGTGCTACAAGCAAGAAAATTAGCCAAATTGAAATGGCCAGGGTTCGAAGAGGGGCACAAAAGGAAAGCAAAGGGCGCTCCATTTGGTTACTTCACTGAGCGCTAGTGTGCAAGGAAATTGGCACAAATGGTGGAGCCAAGATTCGAATAAGGGTACACCAACTCAAGCATGGAGCGCTACATTGCATAAGTAAACTAAGCGCTACAATTGAGCTTGGCACAAGACAAAATAAAGACCACACAAGGCACTAGGTAGCGCTACGTTATGTGCAATCACTGAGCGCTCCCCTGGAGGTGGCCCAAGAGTCCAATTTCAATCAAAAGCCAATTTGGATCCACTTCTTCACCAATTTGAAAAGCCTACTCCAAATTCTAAAATAAAAACTAGAAAGTGTATAAATAGGAGTTAGTTTGATTTGTAAAGGAACCTTCTTTCATTTTTTTAGTTTTACTTTTTGCTCACTTTTGCATTTTACCTTGTAGCTCAATTTTAGTTTGGAATTTTGGCTTTCATTTTGTAATTGGAAATTTGGATCTAAGTTCTTCTTTCTGCTTTCATTTTCTTTTCTTCTGCATCTTCTGCTATCTGTTCTTGGAATTTGAATTGAGATTGAAGAGCTTCATTGATTCTAATTCTGAGAATCATCTTTTATCTCTCTTCTCAATTGTTATGAGAATTGGATCTAAATTTAGCTTTCTGTTTTCATTCTCTGCAACTTCTACTTTTCTGTTTTGAATTTTGGATTGAGGTTGAAGGAATTCTGTTTCAATTCTTGATCTGAAATTCATCTTTGTTTTTCTTCTGTATAATTCTGAGAATTGAGGAATTGGATATGAGTTTTATTTTCTGTTTCAGTTACATTTCTTCTGCAAGTTATTTTCTAATTGATCAAGGGTGTAATTGAGATCTAGATCTTTGTTCTAATCTCATTGCTCCTCTTAGATCTTCATTTTCCTTTAGATTTCACAATTGAGCTAAGTTTACTTTCTGTTTTGTCCTTCAAGCAATTTTACCTTTCTGTTTAGATTTTCTGCAACTTATTTCATCTTCTACTTCTCTGATTAAGTTCTCTTTACATTCTCTTGTTGAATTCTGAATCCCAGCTCCCACATTCCTTTACTATTCAAGCAATTTACATTTCTTGCACTTTAAGCTTCAGCTATTTACATTTCTTACAATATAAGCTTCAGTCATTTACATTACTTGCACTTTATGTTTCAACTCTTTTACTTTTTTGTACTTTAAGTTTCATGCAATTTACTCTTTTGTACTTTACTTTTCTGTCAATTTCCTCTCTCCCTTTTATTTTCATGCAATTGAGCTTCTATTGATCTCAATTCCCTCAAATTATCATCTAATTTCTTAACTAAATTCATCACCTAACTAAAATTGCTCAATCCATCAATCCATGTGGGATCAACCTCACTCATGTGAATAATTACTACTTGATGCAACCCGGTACACTTGCCGGTGAGTTTTGGTGTGGGAATCTGATTTCCACACATCATTACGTGTGTCTGACGCGTGCGCGTGACCAGGAGCATCGTCCACTGACGCGTATGCGTGACCTTGTGCAAAGTTTGACGACGCGTGATAAACCACTATTTTATGGTTTATCTTGTGCTAATTTGAGTGGTTTTTACCAACTCTTTACTCACTTATTCATACTATTTACATGATTTTATAATTCCTTTCAAATTATGTTCTATGATTGAAAACTTGCTTCCTAAGCCTTTAAATTGTGTAGTTTGACACCCCTTTTATACCATTCGATGCCGTGATGCCGTGATCCGTGTGGGTAGGAATGGCTTAGAGGATGGAAAGGGAGCTTGGAAAAAATGGAAGGAACACAAGGAGTAATGGAACAATCAGCGAGAAGCGACGCGCACGCATGGCTTACGCGTGCGCGTACCTGACGCGTACGCGTAACAAGCGAAGATGACCAGCGACGCGTACGCGTGACTATCGCGTATTCGTGACATGCGCGACCTATAGAAATCACAGAAAATGCTGGGGACAATTTTGGGCCAAGTTTGGACCCAGTTTCCAGCCCAGAAACATAGACTAGAGCCAGGGGACATGCAGAGACTCAAGACATTCACATTACGCATAGTTTTAGATTTTTAGATTGGAATCTTAGAGAGAATAATACTACTTCCTCTAGGGTTCTTCACATTCATAGTTTGAGAATTATTGCTTTTGTTTTGGATATTGAGAAGAGTCATTACCTCTGTTGAAGCTTCATTATTCTAGTTTATTTTCCTATTCCTTTACTCTTTTATTGCCCATTAACCCTGTTTGGATAACTATGTTTATGATTTTGGGATTATTAATGCAAAGAACCATTTATACTTTTAATTAACATACAGTTATTGTTTATCATGTATTCCTTTTATTCCCTTTTTAATTCTGTGAAAGTTATATTCATGTTAATGGAGTAGTTCCCTAACTTGATTGGGAGTCGATTATGAGGAGAACCTTGAGTTGGAATACTTGAGTGTTAATCTTAATTGGAAGTTGTTGGTTGACTCTCTAGTCTCTGACTCTAACCCTTTCTTAGGAAAGGATTAGGACTCGAGTGATAGAGTTGGTTAGTTAGTTGCTTGACTTTCCCTTATTAAGTAAGGGATGACCAAGTAGAACAACACCCTTTTATTATTACAATTGGGAAAGTTCAAAAAGGATAGAACTTTCAATTAATCTTTCCCCGGTCAAGGCTTTTATTTGAATTATGTAAATTCTCTTGCTATTTTCCATTGCTTCAGTTTACAATTATTTATTTTTCTGTTTCTCAAACTCAAAAAATTTCTTGGAAAACCTCTGACCAATTAGTTGCACTCTTTTGTCAACTCGTTGGGAGACGACCTGGGATTTCAACCACCAGTATTTTGTTTTTAATTTTGTGACAACTCTTTTCTAAATTGATAAGCAGATTTTAGTCGGTTGAGAACTGTACTTGCAACGCTGTTTTCTCTATAAATTCTTAATTGGCCAATTTTCAGCCGCATCAATTTTTGGCGCCGTTGCCGGGGAGTTGCAACAGTATTCTAATTTATTGGTTAGAATTTATTTATTTGTATTTTATTTTATTTTATTTTATTACCATGAGCTGTATGTTTCTTTCATTGAATGACGCGTTCGCTGCCTGATTCGAGCTTAGCCGCATTTGATATGGAAATTGAAAGAACTATTTCACATATTAGGCGAGCTCGGCGTAGGCTAGCCTCTGAGGGTGGTGAAGTGGTTACTACCAATTGACCAGTCTTATCTGAAGGCGAATCCGAAGCGTCTTCTGAGGAAAAAACAAGCCCCTTTTCTACTGACTCAGTTGATTTACGTACAGGTAGCATGGCGGAGCCCAGGAGTATTATTCTCCAGGAAGCTGGAGCCCTAGACTTTACATTGCAGTCGTATCAAGCGCGTCACCCAAATCTGGCTGCAGATTTTGAACTGAAGATTGCACTAATCAACTTAATGCCCAAGTTTCATGGCTTACCTGCTCAGGAGCCTATAAAGCACTTCAGGAATTTTTAGACAGCCTGTTCTACTGTTAGGCATCATGGTGCAGATGAAAACTCTATTCTGCTAACCGCCTTCCTATTTTCTCTTGAGGGAAAAGCGAGGGAATGGTACTAGACTCAACTTGAAGCGGTTGTTACCAACTGGGATACGCTCAGGAGAGAATTCTTGGAAAAATACTTTCCGGCTGAAGTTACAGACAGACTGAGGAAGGAGATCTCCTGCATTATCCAATGTGAGTCAGAAACCCTTTATGAGTATTGGGAGCGCTTCAAAAATCTTCTAGACGCGTGCCCCCATCACATGATTGACAGGTTGGTGTTGATCAGCTACTTCACACAAGGCATGAAGCCTCGGGATAAGACTACATTGGATGGTGGAAGTAATGGTTCTCTGAAAAAGTACAAGACTGCAGATAAAGCATGGCAACTGATCAGGGACTTAGCTGAGTCCACTCGGAATCACAGGCACAGGAACAGCCACCCCAAGGCTATTGCAGAGGTTTCTTCTAGCATTGAGACTACTACTCTCACACAGAGTCTGTGTGAGATGACCATCCTACTGAAGCAGAAACATCTAAGTCAATAACAATCTCAACATCCCTCACCACAACATAGTCAACAATTGGTTCCTCAGAGAGTGTGCGGGATATATGCATGTTATAGTCATTATACTGATGAGTGTCTGCAACTCCAACAAGAGGACAACACTTTGGCAGCGACTCACAATTTCTATGACCGCCCAAACCAAGGATACTATCAACAAGGCGGCAACTATAACCAAGGTGGAAACCATAACCAGGGTTGGCAAGACAACTCCAACCAGGGGTGGAGGGATAACTCCAACCAAGGCTGGAGGAACAACTATAACAGAGGAGGCAGAGACAACCAAGGGAATCAGAGGTGGAATAATAATAACAATCAGCAAAACCGGTATCAGCAGAACCAGAACCAGCCTTACAGAGCACCTCACCAAAGGTAGTCCCAAGCACCTCAGAATAACCCACAGCAAACCCCTTAGATTACTTATTCCCTTTCGTCTTCTAATGACGAATTGCTTCAGTCTATTGAGCAAAGACAAAAGGCCATGGAGAACACACTTAGCTCCACCTTAAATGGCCTGACCTCTACTGTACAAGCTCTTGCCTCACAGATTAGATCTATGAACACTACCAACAACCAGCCTTCAAGCTCTAGTAGAATTCCTTTTCAACCTTTACCCAACCCTAAGGGTGGCATCAATGCCATCACTTTGAGGTCCAGAACCACACTGCAAGAGAGGAATCATGAGGAGCCAAGCCCACAAGAACACGCCCCAGTTGAGGATATGGTTGAAGTGGAGGATGTTGAAGAGGAAAATAAAGTACAAGACATGGTTGAAGAAAGAGCAAATCAACCAGGGAATGGCGCACTAGAAGAAGCTAAAGCTACCAGAGACGCCATTCCTATTCCATTTTCGCACCTTGCAAGGAAGTCCAGAAAGCAGATGTAACTTGACCCCAAAATGGTAGAAATCTTCAAAAAGGGTGAGGTAACTGTTCCCCTTTTTGATGTTATTCAGCAAGTACCTAAATATGCGAAGTTTCTAAAGGATTTGTGCATGCATAAGGATATGATTAATGAATTAGAAACTATTCCTTTAGGTAGTTCCTTATCTGCTTTAATGGGGGATATACCTGAAAAATGTAGTGATCCGGGACTATGCATGGTTAACTGTACCATTGGGGGTGTAATATTTTCTGACTCCATGTGTGACTTAGTAGCATGCGTGAGTATTATGCCATTGTCTATATATGATGCTTTGAGGCTCCCTCCCTTAAAAAGGTCGGCAGATCATTTTGTGTTAGCAGATAAAAGCATTATTACAGTGGTTGGAATTGCTGAGGACGTGCTAGGGAGCATTAAGGGGCTCACATTTCCCATTGACTTCTACATCTTGGAGATGCCCAAAAATGACTCAGGAAGACCGTCATCCATTCTGCTCAGAAGACCATTCCTGAAGACCTCAAAGCTCAAGTTGGATGCATTCTCAGGAACTTATTCCCTTGAGATAGACGGCCGAAGAGTAAGCTTCAATCTGAATGAAGCTATAAAGCACCCTCCAAAAGACCATTCTATCTTCCAGTGCGACATCATTGATGAGACCATAGTAGCAGTCCACCAAGAAGAAGTAGAAGAGATGCACATGGAGCAAGGTCCAAGTGTGGAGAAATCCTCTGAGCACAATGTGGACACTTTGCCATCATCACTTGCTCCAGAAGATCTAGCCCCCAGTTATGAGCAGAAATTGGAATTAAAGCCACTTCCACCACACCTCAAGTACGCTTACCTTGAGGATAATCAGAAGCTTCCAGTTATCATTGCAGAAGACCTCACATCCCAACAAGAGGAGCAGTTACTTACTGTGCTGAGAAGATACAAGAAAGCAATTGGGTGGAGCTTGGCGGATATAGTAGGCATAAGCCCTCAAGTTTGTGAGACAGGATATTTTTGGAAGAGGGAGCAAGACCTGTCCGTCAACCCCAAAGATGACTGAATCCCACCTTCTTGGAGGTTGTCAGGAAGGAACTGACTAGACTGCTGGAAGCTGATATCATCTACCCTATCTCAGATAGTGAATGGGTCAGCCCAGTACAAGTGGTGCCCAAGAAGTCTAGAGTCACTATCGTGAAAAATGAGTTTGGAGAGCTCATAGCAACTAGAGTGCAGAATTCCTGGAGGGTGTGCATTGATTCCAGGCGCCTCAACTAGGCCACTCGTAAGGATCACTATCCCCTGCCATTCATTGATCAAATGCTGAATCGCCTGTCAGGTAAATCGCATTACTGCTTTTTAGATGGTTACACATGCTATTTTCAGATTCATATAGCTCCTGAAGATCAGGAAAAGACTACTTTTACATGTCCCTTTGGGATATATGCCTATAAAAGAATGCCTTTTGGCTTATGCAATGCACCAACTACTTTCCCAAGGTGCATGATGAGTCTTTTCTCTGATCTTATTGAGAGCTGTATGGAAGTTTTTATGGATGATTTTAGCGTATACGGTGATTCCTTTAGCCTTTGCTTGGATAGTTTATCTAGAGTATTAGACAGGTGTGTTAGTTCAAACCTTGTTTTGAATTTTGAAAAGTGTCATTTTATGATCAAACAAGGTATTGTTCTAGGACTTGTTGTCTCTAATACTGGTATTTCTGTAGATCCAGCAAAGGTAGATGTCATTTCTAGTTTACCTTACCCCTCCTCCGTGAGGGAAGTCCGTTTGTTCCTTGGCCATGTAGGTTTCTACCGGAGATTCATCAAGGACTTCATTAAGGTAGCATTACCTTTATCCAGACTGCTATAGAAGGATGTTGAGTTCGAGCAGAGTGAGGATTGTATGAAAGCATTTGATAAGCTGAAGATCGCCTTGACTCAAGCTCCAATTGTAAGAGGACCAGACTGGAGCCAGCCCTTTGAGATTATGTGTGATGCCTCCAACCATGCTGTAGGAGCGGCGCTGACCCAGCGCGCAGGTAAGGATCCTTTTGTAATTGCATATGCTTCAAAGACCTTAGATGCTGCTCAATCTAATTACACTACCACTGAAAAAGAGCTTCTACCTATTGTTTTTGCTCTGGATAAATTCCGAGCCTACTTACTTGCTACTAAGGTGGTAGTGTACTCAGACCATGCAGTTCTAAAATATTTATTAGCTAAAAAAGAGTCCAAACCAAGTCTAATACGTTGGATACTGCTGTTGCAAGAATTTGATTTAGAGATTAAGGATAGGAGTGGCTCTCAGAATTTAGTGGCGGACCACTTGAGTCACCTTGAGCACATTAAGGATGACTCCACTCATATCAATGATGATTTTCAATTTGATAGCTTGCATGCAGTATCTGAAGTAGTTCCTTGGTATGCACCTGTAGCTAATTATCTAGTTAGTCACACCTTCTCTCCCAATTTTACTAAGCATCAGAAGGACAAGCTGAAGAGCGAGTCCAAATATTATATATGGGATGACCCATATTTATGGAGGTATGGTGATGACCAGATAATTAGAAGGTGTGTGCCTCAATCAGAATTCCAGTCCATTTTAGAGGCTTGCCACTCCTCTGAGAGCGGTGGACATTTTGGCCCTCAAAGAACAGCTAGAAAAATTTTAGACTGTGGATTCTGGTGGCCTACTCTTTTTAAAGATGCTACTGCCTTCTGTAAATCTTGTTCCCCATGCCAGAGGTTTGGTAATATATCCAAGAGGGATGAGATATCCCAATAAATTATGCTGTTCTGTGAGATTTTGATGTTTGGGGCATTGACTTCATGGGTCCGTTTCCAAACTCTAGCGGTTTCTTATATATATTGTTAGCTGTAGATTATATTTCTAAATGGGTGGAAGCAATTTCTACCCGTACTGATGATGCTAATACTGTTGTCTCTTTTGTTAGAAACCATATTTTCTGTCGCTTTGGATCACCACGAGCAATCGTGAGTGATCAAGGCACCCATTTTTGTAACAGGAGATTGACCGCTCTACTGAAGAGTCATGGCATTATTCACAAGGTCGCCACTGCTTACCATCCCCAGACTAATGGACATACGGAGGTGTCTAACAGAGAGATAAAGCGTATACTGGAGAAGATAATCAAGCCTCATAGGAAGGACTGGAGCACCAGGCTACAAGATGCGCTTTGGGCATATCGGATAACGTACAAGACACCCATTGGGATGAGATCCTTCTGCTTAGTGTATGGAAAAGCTTGTCACCTCCCAGTGGAGGTAGAGCACAAGGCATTCTGGGCGGTAAGAGAAATCAACATGGGATTTGAGAAAGCTGGCGCTGAAAGGAAGCTACAACTAGCAGAACTGGAGAGCCTTCGACTCGAACCTTATGACAACTCTAGATTATACAAAGAAAAGACGAAGGTTGTGCATGACAAGCACATCAAGAGAAGAGAGTTCAGACCTGGAGATCTGGTTCTCCTTTACAACTCCAGGTTGAAACTCATGCCAGGCAAGCCGAGATCCAGATGGGAAGGTCTCTATAGTGTAGAGAAGGTAGAGTAACAAGGAGTCTTTCACCTGAGTCACCCTTCAAGCTCCAAATTCATCAAGGTCAATGGACATCGCTTAAAGCTATATCATGGTGAGAAGATGAAGAAAAATAATGAGCTAGAGATATTCCTATTGGAAGATCCACCAACAGAAGCAGATTGAGCTTGTGGACCGTCCAACTTAAGGATGTTAAAGCAAAGTGCTAGGTGGGAGACAACCCACCATGGTATGATCGTTCTTTTCTCTCCTCTTAGTTTCATTTAGTGATTCTTCTCATGATTTCTGCATATAGTCTGCATTTGCATCTGCATATTGCAATAAAAAAAAGCGAGGAGGCACACATGACGCGCAAGCGTCGCTGACGCATACCTGTCATATGTGTGTGCGTAAATAATAAAGATTGAACAGAAAGATGCACAGGAGTGGCTCTGGAAAGATGCATTGCGCATAAACTTACTCACGCGTACGCGTCCATGACGCGTGCGCGTCAATTGAAATTTTGGCATTCCACGCGGACGCGTCACGCACGTGCACGCGTGGATGAGGAAATCGGCGTAAATGAGTATCTGGGCAGAGAGTTGTCATGGTGTGGGGCTGGAACTGTGCTAGGCAGACAAATCCTATCACGCGTATGCGTCCCTGACGCGTACGCGTCGTTTTCCAATCCAAGCCATCCATGCGTGTGCGTCCCTGACGCGCACGCGTCGTTTAAAATTTTGGCAATTGTGCGTAGTGGACAGAAAGTTGTGCATGCGCGAGGCTGCCTCTACGCAAATTGCACCACTCATGTCATGCGTACGTGTCCCTGACGCGTACGCGTCGATTGAAAATAACGCGATCCACGCGTACGGGTGATGCACGCGTACACGTCGCATGCGACGCATAGTTTTTCCACGTCAGCGCCTGATTTCAATCCCCTAACCCCTCCAATCCTAAAATTTTTTCAATCCTCATTATTTCTTCTTTCTTCTTTCTTACTTTCTATTACTCTCTTCTTCCCTTCTTCATCTTCTTCATCAAGGTTCCTTTCTTCTTCCCTTTTTACCCTTTTACTTTAATTTATTTTTCCTTCTTCTTTATTTTCTTTTAATTTCATTATCTATGGTTTCTTTTTCTTTCTTCTTCCATGCATTTTTCTGTTGGTGTTAGAAATCTAAATGGGTGAGTGTTTTCTTCTATATTTTGCTTTTGGAGATATTAGGATGTGATTTGACAATTAAATACTAAATTTTTGGGTTGCTTGCATGTTGGATTTCATACTTTCCCTAACATATTTTACATGCCTACCAAGTGTTTGTGAAAAGTCCATATGGCATTGTGCATTCTTAATTATTCTATTATTCTACTCTACTGCCTGTTTTTCACAAACCCTTGCAACCTTTTATTACTTAAAGATCATTGTCAATACAAACGTGATGGTTAGCTTGTTACATTTGATAATCAAATTGAGCAATTAATGCTTGATCTATGCTACTCATGCCTTTGCCGGTATGCTAATAAACATCTTGCATCTAATTGTCTTAATTTATCATGCTATATTTCCATTGATGTCCTGATTACATGGAATCGCAACCATGTGTTAACGACATCCTTCTTTACCTTGGCATTGATTATCACTTGTACTGTCCTCCTCCTTGCTTTAATCCTTGGCTTTACATGTTAGCTTTCCTTTAACCTTTTCAAGATGGCCACCAAGAAGGGTAAAGAGAAAGCTGCTACCAAACCACCGGCAAGGAGAGGAACAAAAAGAGTGCTGGCTGCGGAACCATCTTCAACATCAGTAAAACCCTCTACAAAGCGAGTCAAGAGGATCATCAAGGTTGATGATGCAGAGAAAGCCTTTCCAGCAAGAGACACTGCGCAGTTCACTAACCGCTACTGTGAGCAGATGTTCCCCATCCTGGCTAAGAGGAACTACAACAATGAGCACCTACTCATCCTCCCTACCCACATTGTTGAGTTTGTTGAGCCCCGCATTGAGCGCAGACAATGGGGATTCTTACGGAGACAGCCACAGCAGGTTAACTTCTCATGGGTAGTTGAATTCTACTCCAATTTTCACATGCCAACCCTACAGTCTGTCTATGTCCGTCAGAAGCAAGTACCCATAACTGAAGGGGCCATTCAGCGCGCTTTAGATCTCCCTCCTGCTCCAGAAGGATTGGACGCATACCAAGAAGCCTCTTTTAAACGCCAGACATACCAATTTGACTGGGACGCCATCCTCAGAGTTATAGCATAACCTGGCAGCAGATGGATATACGGATACCATCGATCCCGACCTAAGGGCATATTGGCTTCAGCACTTACCTTGGAGGCTGGAGTGTGGGCACAGATTATGTCCCACTACGTCTTTTCTAGCACTCACGAGTCCTCCTTCACTGTAGATATTGCTGTTCTCCTCTGGTGTCTCCTTACAGACCAACCTCTCAACCTACCAAGACACCTCCGGCATGCCATGGGACACGTACAGATTGTGGGCAACCTACCTTTTTCTGTCTTGGTTTTAGATCTAGTCTCGGCAGCCAAAGTCTCCTACAGAGCTGGAGACACCAAGACCATACTTCCGCGGGAAGATTAGTATGTCCCCAACGGGAAGTACATCAGACCCCAAGCAGCCACTACCAGCCGAATTGCAGACCCGGCCGAAGATATTCATTCTCCTTCCACATCACAAGCACCTTCAACAAATCAGTTGCTCCTACAGATACTTCTATGGTTGGACCGGCTTGACCGGTAGGCAAAGAGAATGGAGTGCTGTAACAAGCGCCAATTTACATACCTCAAGGAGCTGATTGTTGGCAACCACCCACGTGGAGAAGAACCAGACACTCCGAACTCCACCTCACCTACCAGAACCGGGAGGCATGACAACCCCGACTGTGGAGATGCTGTTACTAGCCCCCCTTTGTTCCTAACTGATGGCACTGAGGACGGTGCCAAGCTTTAAGTGTGGGGAGGTCGGTCAGTACCTAATTTTCGGAGGTAATCTCTCTCTCTCTTAACACCAATATTTTAGTTTTTCTTTTGTTAGATAGAATAGATTGCATGATAATAATTGTTTGCATGTATGTTTGCTTGGTTAAAGTAATAAATTTCTTTTCAAGACTTTATTTTATAATATTTCACTAATTTAATTAAAAATTTTTTTTATAAACTTTTTTGAAGATTGTAAATTGGAATATGAATTATAGCAAAGAACACACAACCCAGTGAGATTTTTAAGCCTAATTGTATGGTTACACTATTTAACCATGATATTTTATTCTTGTGAATTTCCTTCTCTATGATTGTAATTTTTATTTTGTTCCACTCTATATGTCCAATGTTTAATGTGTTTATATGCATGCATATGATTGAGGCCATTATTTGTTATTAGCTCACTTATCCCAAATAGCCTACCCTTTCAATCACCTTTATTTTCCACTTTGAGCCTTTTAATCCCCATTTATTCTGCATTTTACCACATCACTAGCCTTAAGCAGAAAAACAAATTAATTACCCGAAATTGAATCTTTGGTTAGCTTAAGATAGAGATTATGTATCAATTAAGTGTGGGGAACCGTGAAAACTTGGGTTGATAGGAAAGTATTGAATTGACAAATTATTTGGAATTTGGGTGCATGCTCATGTGAAACCAAAAGAATTAAAATACCATATGCATTGATATTTTATATTTATGATAAAAAAATATTTAATTAAATAAATAAATAAGGGGACAAAATTGCCCCAATGCTAAGTTTAATAATCAATGCATATGTGATACAAATCAAAAGAAAAGTTGATGCATGAGTATGTAATGCAAAAGTGGGAATTTTGGGTAGCTAGGAACGATTCTAGAGTTATATAGAGTGTACATATGTTAGGTGATAGGTTAGGTTACTCAAAGATTCAATTTATAGCTCACTTGGCCATACATATATCCTCACCCATACCTTAGCCCCACTACAACCTTGAAAAGATCTCATGATGTTTACATTAGTACATTAAATATTTGTTGATTGGTTAGGTGAAGAACAAAGTTTAGAAAGCATGACTAGAGAAGACTAGAGTGAATTACAACATACACTTGAGTGATTAGAGTGCACATACAGTACCAGTGAGGGTTCAACGCTAGATTCTATGTTCCATGCTTTCATGAGTTACCTTCTTACAAGTTTACTTGTCTTTTATTGTATGATTTGAATTAGTGAAATTTGACTTATATTCTTCTTGGAGAACTTGTTTATTTTTAACCAAGTAGACAGAATCATTTCAGCATATAGTTGCATTCATACATAGGTTGAATTTCATGAGTCTTACTTTCCCTTATTTAATCCCTTTGTCTCCTTGAGCTTAACATGAGGACATGCTAATGTTTAAGTGTGGGGAGTTTGATAAACCACTATTTTATGGTTTATCTTATGCTAATTTGAGTGGTTTTTACCAACTCTTCACTCACTTATTCATACTATTTGCATGATTTTACAATTCCTTCCTAATTATGTTTTATGATTTAAAACTTGCTTCCTAAGCCTTTAAATTGTGTAGTTTGACCCCCGTTTTATACCATTCGATGCTATGATCCGTGTGTTTAGTGTTTTCAGGCTTTAAGGGCAGGAATGGCTTAGAGGATCGAAAGAGAGCTTGCAAAAAATGGAAGGAACACAAAGAGTAAAGGAACAACCAGTGAGAAGTGACGCACACACATGGCTCACGCGTGCGTGCGAATTGGAGTTTGCACAGCGATGCGTGCGCGTACCTGACGCGTACGCATGGAAGCAAGTTTGCACAGCGACGCGTGCGCGTACCTGACGCGTACGCGTGACAAGCGAAGATGACTAGCGACGCGTATGCATGACTAACGCGAACGCGTGACATGTGCGATCTGCAGAAATCATAGAAAACACTGGGGGTGATTTTGGGCCAAGTTTGGACCTAGTTTCCAGCCCAAAAACACAGACTAGAGCCAGGGGACATGCAGAGAGTCAAGACATTCACATTACGCATAGTTTTAGATTTTTAGATTGGAATCTTATAGTGAATACTACTATTTCCTCTAGGGTTCTTCACATTCATAGTTTGAGAATTATTGCTTTTGTTTTAGATATTGAGAAGAGTAATTACGTCCGTTGAAGCTTCATTATTCTAGTTTGTTTTCCTATTCCTTTACTCTTTTATTGCCCATTAATCCTATTTGGATAAGTATGTTTATGATTTTGGAATCATTAACGCAAATAACCATTTTTACTTTTAATTAATTTATAGTTATTGTTTATCATGTCTTCCTTTTATTCCCTTTTTAATTCTGTGAAAGTTATATTCATGTTAATGGAGTAGTTTCCTAACTTGATTGGAAGTTGATTACGAGGAGAACCTTGAGTTGGAATACTTGAGTGTTAATCTTAATTGGAAGTTGTTGGTTGACTCTCTAGTCTCTGACTCTATCCCTTTCTTAGAAAAGGATTAGGACTCGAGTGATAGAGTTGGTTAGTTAGTTGCTTGACTTTCCCTTATTAAGTAAGGGATGACCAAGTAGAACAATACCCTTTTATTATTACACTTGGTAAAGTTCAACAAGGATAGAACTTCCAATTAATCTTCTTCCGGTCAAGGATTTTATTTGAATTATGTAAATTCTCTCGCTATTTTCCATTGCTTCAGTTTACAATTATTTATTTTTCTGTTTCTCAAACTCAAAAAATTTCTTGGAAAACCTCTGACCAATAAGCTGCACTTTTTTGTCAACTCGTTGGGAGACGACCTGGGATTTCTACCCCCAGTATTTTGTTCTTAATTTTGTGACAACTCTTTTCTAAATTGATATGCGGATTTTAGTCGGTTGAGAACTGTACTTGCAACGCTGTTTTCTCTATAAATTCTTAATCGGCCTATTTCCGCCTGCATCAACGTGTACGCGTGGCTGACGCGTACGCGTGACAAGAATCACCTGTCTCACTAAATGGATAATGCTAGGGGAGATTTTTGAGCTGGTTTTTGGCCCAATTTCACACCCATTCTGCAAATTAGAGGCTGGGAGTGAAGGAGGGGAGGAGACCATTCATTCATACATACACTAGTTTTAGATAGATGTAGAATTCTAAAGAGAGAGGCTCTCTCCTCTCTCTAGGTTTTAGGGTTCTTAGTTCAATTTCTTGTTAGATCTAGATCTCGATCTTCCTTCAATTTAGTTTTCCTTTACTTTTATTTGTTCTAGTACTTTAGTTCATTTACTTCTTTTATTAATTTCTTTATTTTACCAATTTAGTTTATGAACTCTTTTGTTATTCTCAATTTCCTTTTAATGCAATTTTAGGTTTTCATGTCTTTTGATATTTACCTTAATACTATTGTTGATTTCTTGCTTATGTTAGTTATAGCTTTTATTTATTCCTGCATTTTGTGATGTTTCTCTTTATTGCATTCTATGTGTTTGATAAAATGTTTCTTTTAGCTTTAGTGTAAATTTTTCCTATTCTTGGCTTGGGTTGGTTACTTGGGTGACCTTGAGTTACTAATGTCCAAGTGATTGATAATTGGTGTCCATTAACACTAGTCTTCATTGATTCAATTAGTGACTGGCTAGGACTTATGGATTAGGATTGATGAAGCTCATTTGACTTTCATTCAATTGTTAGAGGGTGACTAAATGGGATTGATCCTTGCAATTATCATATTGTGGTTAGTAACAGGGATAGTGATCCTTAACCATCAACCCTTACCAAGACCTTTTTACCATTTGATTTCCTTTCCTTTATTAATTAATTGTCATTTACCTTCTTGTTATTTACATTTCTTGTCAATTGCTACCTCAACCCCAAATTTTCCTTCGTAGCCAATAATAGAGCACTTCATTGTGATTTCTAGGGAGAACGACCTGGGATTAATACTCCCAGTTATTTTGATTTGTATTGTGACAAACCTTTTTAAACTTTGATTGGTGGATAAATTGTTGGTTTGGACTATGCTTGCAATGAGATTCCCATGAGAAATTCTAGATCGACATTTATCCCTCATTAAGTTTTTGGCGCCGTTACCGGGAAATTGAAGTGGTGTTATATTATCGGCTATTGTGAATATGTTCATATTGTGAATATCTTGCTTTTTGGTTATTCATTGGTTTGCTAGTAATTAGGAGATTGCTTTTTCTTTGCTTTTTGATATTCTTGTTTTGATTTCATCTTTTCCAAATGAATTCTCATCCTTATGGTTTTGGATATGGTTATGACTATGTTGTAGGTAATGAAAACTTTAATGATGGCTCACATTATGGAAGGGAAGAATGCTTGAGAAGTTCACTTTAACATTGTAGGTCAATGCTTAATCTTTGATGACTCTTGTAGCCTTTGTGCATTGATATGAACTCGCATGTCTTTCATGATCCAATCTTTCCTACTTGATCTTGATGCTTCCGAGTGTTCTCTTCATGCCATTAACTTATACTTTGCCTTTACTCTTGCATCAAGTGTTAGTTGACATGCCCTTCGCTTATATTGTTTTCTCACTTACATGTTGTAGCTACCATGTAGTTGAGAACCCCAGTTTTATTCGGCATTAGCCCTCACTTATATTTTATTTGCTTTGATAACTTTGTTTTTGGGCTTAATCTTCCGTATTTTCTCCCCTTTCAGGCTGGCCACCAAGAAGGAAAAGAAAAAGCTTCTAAATGGAGCGACAACAAGTCCCTCCACACAATCCTTTAAAGAAGCTCATCAGTTGTGAAAACCCAACTTGGAGGAGTCCAATTCTCCGGAGACCACTTCAAATTTTGGCACAGAAAAGCATCAACAGGTGGACATAGGGCCCCTATCACACCATCCTTAGGCCATTGAGAGTGGCGATTCCGAACCCACCTTACTCATCTTTGAATGCGCCGAGGATGGTACAATCTTTAAGTGTGGAGAAATCGAGGACCGACTTCCGGGGGTAACTAATTCCTTTTCCAACACCAATTTCTAATCTTGTTTGTTAGCTAGTTGTTGCATTGCATGATAGATTGCATAATAGTTAGAGTTTGTACATATTCTACCACTTCTTTCTTGTTATGACTACTTGGTTGAAGTGATGATTTCTTTTCCAAGAAAACTGTTTTAGGGTATTTCACTAATTTGAATTAAAATTTTTGTTGAACTTGCTTGAAAAAAATTAATTTTGGAACATGGTTTTAGAACTAGAACACACAAGCCTAGTGAGATTTTTTAGCCTATTTGATTGGTTGCATCTTATCAACCAATATTTTATTTTGGTGTGTGTTGTTCTCTCTAAGATTGTGATCTTTGTCTTGCTAGATTCTATATTTCCATTATTTGATGTATGAATGTATTTATGTGATTGAGGCATTTGTTTCACTAAGCTTACATACCCAAATGGTCTTACCTTGTTATCAATCTTTGCAAACCAATGTTGAGCCTAACTAATGCCATTTGTTCTTTATTTTATCACATCACTAACTCTAAACGAAAAATAATAAATGTCCTTAATTTGAATCTTTAGTTAGCTTAAACTAGTGAGAGGGTGCATGATTTAAGTGTAGGAAAATTGGGTTTGGGAACATTTGGTTTGCGAATTGGGTATTTTACATTTTCTTTTGTTAAAATGTGAAATATTTTGGGCACATATTCATGCATTCAATACTTTAATCATATGCATTAATCTCTTATATATATTCTCTACCATGTATATACATGTATAAAGATAGAAAAAAAAAAGAAGAAAAACAAAAAGAAAAAAATAAAAAATAAAAAATAAAAAATAAAAAATAGAAGAATAAATAAAAAATAAAAAAAGAGAAAAAGAAAAAGAGAAAAATAAAGCAATAAAAAGCGGACAAAAATGTCCCAAAGTAAGTAATGGTAGCAATGCATATGAGTTGTATTCAAAATTGGGATGCATGAGTATGTAGAAGAGATAGTCAATGGTAGTTAGGTTTTGCATTGTAATTACATGGATTGTCTTAGGTTAGGTGGGAAATTTAGGTTAATCAAGGATTCAGATTTTAGTCCAGTTGACTAAATACATTCCTACCTTGACCCTAACCCCATTACAACCCATGAAAAGACCTCTTGATATGTGTATTCATGCATTGAACATATGTTGATTGGTAGAAGAAGAGCAAGCCTTGGAAAGCAAGATTAATAGAGAATTGAGAGAATCGACGCTCAAACACTAGAGAGACTAGAGTGCAAACACTTCTGATGAGGATTTGATACTCAATCCTTTGTTCCCGGCTTTCATGAGCTTTCTTCTTGCAAGTCTATTTATACTTCATTTCCTTTATTTCGAATTAGTGGAATTCATGAATCGCCATACTCTCTTAGCCCTACTTGTTCATATATATTCTTGGAGATTGATTTACCTTTAACCAAGTAGATAGAAGCATTTTGCATCTAGTTGCATTCATGTAGAATAGTTTTCATTGCATAAGTCCTACCATTCCTCTTCACCCCTTTATGGCTTTTCTTGAGCTTAGCATGAGAACATGCTAATGTTTAAGTGTGGGAAGATTGATAAACCACTATTTTATGATTTATTTTGGATTGAATTGAGTGGATTTTGTCAACTATTTCTACACTTATTCATATAAATTGCATGGTTTTGTGAATCCTTCCTAATTTGTACTTAAGAATGAAAACATGCTTCATAGGCCTTAAAAATGCTAATTCTTAATCCTCTCTTATTACCATTCGATGCCGTGATATTTTTGTTAAGTGATTCCAGGGTTTATAGGGTAAGAATGGCTTAGAGGATGGAAAGAAAGTATGCAAAAGTAGAAAGAACACAAAGAATTAAAGATTTGAGAAGTTGGTCCCGGCGCGTACGTGTGGCTAACGCATACGCGTGACCAGGAGCATCGTCCACCGTCGCGTACGCGTGACCTTGTGCAAAGTTTGACGACGTGTACGCGTGGCTGACGCGTATGCGTGACAAGCATCACGTGCCTCACTAAAGGGAAAATGCTGGGGGCAATTTCTGAGCTGGTTTTTGGCCCAGTTTCATCAAGTAGTAAAACTCACTTAGAGTGAGGTTGATCCCACAGGGATTGATTGATCAAGCAACTTTAGTGAGTGATTAATCTAGTCAAGCTAACATTGGTGAATTGGGTGAAATTGAAGCAACAGAAAGTAAATTGCAGGAATTATAAAGCTGCAGTATGTAAATGAGCAGAAATGTAAAGAGCAAGTAATGTAAATTGACAGAATCTTAAATGAAAAGAAAGGTAAATAGCATAAAATGTAAAGGGGATTGGGTGGTGGATATTAAATGAAGTAGTAGATCAAAGCTCAGAATAATTTCAGAAGATGTAAATTTGCAGGAAATGTAAATCAGACTCACAGCAAACTCAAATGTAAAGTGCAGAGGAGCAAGAAGATTTAAATTCCATCAAGTGTAAAGGGGGCTGGGTGCTGGAGAATTAAATGAAAGCAGTAAATCAAACAATTAAAGAGATCTTGAGAACAAGTAATCAGGAAATTTAAAGTGCAGAAAAATTAAATTCACATCTCAGTAAGCTCAAACGAAGAATTGTAGAAAGTAAAATTGCAGAAGAGAAGAATTAGAAACTGAAATTTCATAAACCAAATTGAATTGCAACACTGAAATGAAAAAAATGCAGAAAATTAAAGTGTTTCAAAGAGAACTCTCTATTCTATTCCTACTCCTATTGCTCTCTAGCAGAGCCAGCCTCCCTAATGAAATGAAATTGATGCCTTTATATAGGCTTTACAAAATGAAAATAAAATCGAAACTGAAAACAAATTACAATTAAATGAAATTCCTAATCTAACTGATCCTTGTGCTTTTGAGTGATGTCAATTGGGCTTTGCTTGCTTTGAATTTCAATGAAATGGGTTAATTTTGATTTGGCCTTGAATAAGTGGGTCAGGAGTGGCTTGGTTCAAGTGAGCCAGGGTGTGTTGGAACCTTCCAGTGGAGCGCTCCATTTAGTTGACTGAACGTCACGTTCATTTCCTCTTGGTGCGCAAATTTTGGTGCGCCTTGTGCGCTCCATGAGCGTTCACAATTTTGAATGCCACGCTCCCTCAATTGAGCGCTAGGCTCTTTATCCCTTGGAGCGTGCTTTCTTTCCCTTGGTGAATGCCCGAAAATGCTTGCTTTTATGAACGGGGCGCTCCCTTTAGTGAACGCTAGGCTTCCCTTCGTAGCGCTCATTGCCTTGCTAAATGCTTGCTTGGTTTTATAGTAATGCTATTCATTTAATGAATTAATGAACAAGCCAATGATGGCATTAATAATACTAGTATGAATAAGCCATATAGCGTTCATTCATTCTCAATTAGCTTTAGTAATTAAATGCTTCATGCATGCATGCTTGGCTTTATTAATTAATGCCAATGTATTAACGTTAAAGCAATTTGCTTTAATAATATATTTCATGCATTTTTCCATTGGCTTTAATTAATAATGAATTCATTCATTTCATTAGTAATTAAATGCATGCATGCTTTCATTGTCATTAATTAACAATGCCAAGCGTTCATTCATTTATTCATTGGCATAATCAAATGTTTCATGCATGCATTCATTTCATTCATTCGGTCATTAAATGCATGCATGCATAAGCATTAATGCATGATAGTTCATGATGCTAATGCCAAGGCTCTATTGTCATGGGCCACACTTTTAAAAGCGTGGCCTAAGGTTCCAAAGCGTGCTGAAACTTCAAAGTGTGCCCAAAATTCCTTTTTTCTTCTTTTTAGCTTATTTTGTGCTTTTTTTTGCTTTTTTTTCCACTTATTTCCTACAAGATTTATAAAATCAAAAGATCAAAGAAATATACCATTTAAGCACAAAAGCATTCAATATTTAAGCATTAATCATCAGTTTATTGTATGAAAAAGCATAGAAAAACATGACATGATGACATGTCATCACAACACCAAACTTAAACCTTGCCTGTCCCCAAGCCAGAAAAGAATCATGTAGTACATTTTGACAAACCAAGGTGAGAAGAATAGCAAGTTAATATTCATGGTAGGCTAGTTTTCTATGCATGCCACAATCACAAAAGAAATGTAAATGATTGATGCTTCTATCTAGCTCATTTTATGAAATCTTTTCCTTATGTTTCTTCCTTGAAACAAGCTTTTGGTTTCCTTATTAGCTTCTCCTTTTGGGTGCTTTTCCCATGAGTTGATAACAAAGCTACGACTCTAAATGCTTTGTTTTCAAGTATTTCCACTGGATACACAAGCACCACATGCATTAAATTAGAGAACTTCTTTAAGCTCATTTGTTTCTTTTCTTTATTCTCTAGTCATTGATGCTCAGCCTTGAGCTTTGAGGGAGTGCATTTTCACTTGAGCCTAGCCTTAACTCTAAGTGTTTTGTTTTCAAGCTTATTGCCTAATGTATAAACACCACAAGCACTTAACAATTGAATTGTCATTGGTACTCAGAGCCTTCAGTTTTCTCATTCTTTCCCTTTTTCTTTTCTTGCCTTAATTTGCAATTGCTTCTTCAAGGTTTTCATGACTTCAAAATATTTCACAAAATGTCCTAGATGAAAACTTCAATTAAATAAAATCCAATACAATTGAGCAACAACTAACCATACTAGCCTTCCAATACTTGTATGCACATGCTAAGTTCTTCTTTAATTCCTCGTTTGTTTATGATCATGATGCTTTATTGCTTTTGAATTCACAAAACCTAAGTTGGTAGTCATAATGTCACAGCAACATGTTGCAAATCAAAATTCAGGCTATGCTTATTCATATCACACATGCATACAGAGAAGATAAAGACAATCATGCAATTTAAAGTGCTGGAAACAAATGAGAGGAAGAGGAACTTTACAGCCTTGTAATTCACTTTCTCTACTGTTATCTTTTTCCTTCTATTCTTCCCTTTCCCTTGCCAAACTCAGAATACTTGCACATCCTCAAGCAACAATTAGAACAATGGCTATGGGGCTAACATGGATCATGAGTGTCTTATATAATAAAATGTTAGTAACACATGTGTTTTAAGCAAGCAAAATTAAGGATAACAATAAAGGCAGAAGAGACAGAGACATTATGATTGCAAACATAAAGAGTGTGCATGATACATTGCATAAAGAAAATAAGTGGCACACCAAACTTAGTGTGACACTTTCACTTGGAATTGATGCAAGTTGACACCGAGAATTGTTGTCGGTAAGGAATTTCACAAAGTATTTACGTTGCAAGTATAGCTCCAAACCAACAAACAACTCTCACATCAAATTAAATTTTAGGTTGTCACAAAGAACAAACCCCAAATAAGAAATAACCAGAGTATTTGGACTCTGGGTCGGCTCCCTAGGAAGCAATGTAGTGCATGCGTATTGGCTATGATGGGGTAAAAAGAGGGTTTTGTTTATGAGACGGTAAGAAAGTAAACTGAGTGAGTAAGTAAAGAAAACAAAATAAAGAACTCTTGGCTAAGACTTGGGTACTTGAGATCACCATCCTAGTTAACAAACCAATTATTGACAATTATGAGAGGCCAACCCATTAAGTCTACTTCTCGAAGCCTTAAGTACGTAACGTTTACTCCTAGACTTGAAGTATGTCAAATAGGCTTGATCACATCCACCCCTAAGTCCTAACCTACCTACTAATTGGCTTAGTAGTGGGTTAGCGTCAATGGGCTTCAAATTGATCACCCAGGGTTCTCAAATCACCAAATCCATTATGCCCAAAAACTCAAGATCACTCAAGTCCCTTGGCTTAGGACAAAAGTTGACAAAACTACTCAAAAACTAAAGAGAGCATTTCATCAAACACTTAGAATACGATAAAAGTCAACATCATAAATTGCAAGGATACTAAAATCTACCACTATTAATTGCAAGAAAGGGAGATCACAACTCAATTCATCAATCAAAGAAACATCAACATCAAAATTGCATTAAATGTAAACAAATCCAACATGAGTCATCATCACAAAAGAGAGCAAAATGAGAAATTAACATAAAAACTAAGGGAGTCAAGATGTAGAGATGAGAAATTATCAACGAAGCAAGATGAGATCAGGTAATCAAACATAAAATTAAAATAATCTAACCTAATTCTAGAGAGAAGAGGGAGCTTCTCTCTCTAGAAAACTAACTAAAGGCTCATGTTGGCTAAACTAATTGCTCCTCCCTTTGCTTGGACTTCAATTTTTCATGAAATATACTCAGAAACAGGTTGGATTTGGGCCTGGGCAGCTCAGAAACTGCCCCCAGCGTTTTGCCTTCAAGTGGGCCATGTGAGAGTATCGGCGCGTGCGCGCCATGTGCACGTGCGCGTCGATTGGCAAATTCTCAACCCGCGCGGACGCGGCGTGTACGCGTGCGCGTCTATAGGTGAAACCGCTTTTGCGCGTGCGTGCCTGGTGCGCGTGCACGTCCTTTGGTGCATTCCCAATCTTTGTTTCTTCATGCATTCTCGCTTTTTGTATGCTTTTCTCCTCATTTCTTCCATCCAATACTTGCCTTATAGACCTGAATTCACTCATCAAACACATCAAGGCATCGAATGGAATTAAAGTGAACTAAAATCACCAATTTAGGGCCTAAAAAAGCACATTTTTATACTTAAGCAAAATTCAAGGGAGAAGTACAAAACCATGCTATTTCATTGAATAAATGTGAGAAAAGGTGACAAAATCCCCCAAAATAAGCACAAGATAAATCACGAAATCGGGGTTTATCACAAGTATCCAGTATGGATTGGAAACAAATTTTGTTGCATAGCAACACCAAACTTAAATGAAACCATATGTCAATTTATTTGAACTAAGACTAAACAAATGAAACTGTTGTATGTAAAGTACAATCACCAAGCCAAGAATCTATCATGAATAAGGATCTCTTGGTGATGTATTAATAAAAATGGTTAATAGAAGAAAGCATTAAAAGCAAGGAAATGACTAAAACAAAGAGAAAACTAAAATTGTCTAACTAAAAGGAAGATAACACTGCAAAGGGCATTATGATTATGCAGACAAGTGATGTTGCTTAATGAATTGCATAGAGAATTAAGTGGCACACCAAACTTAGAATCTTAGTATGACACTTTCATTTTTGATACAATCATCCAAAAATATTTGAAAACAAATTGTTGCAGGGCAACACCAAACTTAGGATGTAATCATATGCCAATTTATTGAAATTTAAACAAAGCAAAGAAAGAAAATAAACCAAGCAGAGAAATGAAATGTTACCTAAGGTTGGGTTGCCTCCCAACAAGTGCTCTTTTAGTGTCATTAGTTTGACATGTTGTTCTTCACTTTCTTCCTCTTCTTCCAGTTTGTTAAGAGGAATGACCTCAAGGGGAGAGATGAAGCAGCTAGTGTCCCCTGTCTTGGTCTCTCCTCAGCAAGCTTCCTTTTGTTAATAGCTTGATTGAGCTTGCTTGCTGGATCAGGGGTAGGATTGGTGCTCTTGTTAGTTGCCTTCACTTCTTTGGATTCAAGACTTGGTTGCTATGTGATTATTGGAGTGTTTTCTTCATCAAGAGCCTTTTGAATTGATGGTTCAATGAGCCCTTCATTTTTGTAGCTCTCTGCTTCACTTGAGTGTGAATTTTCTTGATTGACTTCCTCACCATCTTGTTCTTCCACTTCCTCCTTTGCATTCAACATCTGACTTAATAGCACTTTCATGGAGGAGGTTTGTTGATCTTCCCAAGATTTCTTCATCTCCTCTTCATATCTTTCAATCACAGATTCAATTATTGAGAATTTTTGGTTCAGGGAAGTTTGTGGAGGTTGTGAGTTTTCATGTTCTTTTGTCATCTCAAGTGGCTTCTGTGAGTATGCAACTTCAGGTTCAAATACCTCCACCACCTTATTCTTCATCAAAATTTTGCTTGACACAGGGACCTCTTCATCTTGCCTTTCCACTTCCTCCTTCACATTCACCAATTGTTCTTCATCTTCCTTGCTTAACAGTTCTGAGTGTTTCCTGATTTTCTCCAAGTGCTCCTCCATCTTTTGGAGGAGAATTTCTTGTTCTCTCCAGGATTGTTCTTGCTTTTCCACTAATTCTCTGAATTTTTGAAGGGGATCCTCAACTACTAGCTCAAAATATGAAGATTGAGAGAAATTTTATGGATATGGATGTGTTGTGGTGAGGTTGTTTTGAGTGGTATGGAATGAATCTGGTGAGTTATGGAATGAATTTTGTGAATGTTGAAATGAGTCTTCTGTGTAGTGAAATGAATCTTGCGGTTGGTGAGATGAGTTGTATGGATATTGGAGGAAACTTTGTGTTGAGGCAAAATCAAGTGATGAAGAATTTTCAAATGAGAAACTGGGAGGTGAGGTTGGACAGTTTAGTATGATTGAATTGAAGGTTTGATCCCAAGCACAACTTGAGGAATTGTGGAAATCATCACAGTATGGATCATCTTGTTGCCTTGGTGGACAATTTTGCATGACTTTATTGAGAGTATACTCCTGTGAAGATGTCTCTTGATGAACAAAGTATGGATCATCAAGATTCCTTTGATTCTGACTTTCCCAACCACAATATGAGTGGTTGTTATAGCAGTACGAGTCATCTTGTGGTTCTGGGAGGTGTTCATACTCTTTCAATTCTTGGTGATATTCCCAACCACCATTAGAATAATGACTTGAATCATTTTGTGGTGGTGCGAAGTATCCCATATGATTCTTTGGCTCATCTTGTGGTTCTGCGACATATCTCCATGGATTAGAGTGCTCAGGATCTGCAATTTGTTGGTGATATTCCCGGCCATCATTAGAAATTGGTGATGGTGGGTAATATCTCATAAAATTTTTTTGATCATAAGATGAGTTGAACTCCATTTGAATTTTGTAAAATACAACACCAATGAAAATTGAAATTCATATCTCAGAGAAGAATTTCTTAGTGAGGCGATAACTCAAACGCCTTGGTGTCATCTTAAAAAAGAAAACAAAAATAAAGAAAATGCTTAATCTAGACTTCTCACCCACTTAACCATTGTTGATCTAAATCAATCCCCGGTAACGGTGCCAAAAACTTGATGGGTGAAGAGAACGATTCCACACTAAACTCACCAGCAAGTGTACTGGGTCGCATCAAGTAGTAAAACTCACTTAGAGTGAGGTCGATCCCACAGGGATTGATGGATCAAGCAACTTTAGTGAGTGATTAATCTAGTCAAGCTAACATTAGTGAATTGGGTGAAATTGAAGCAGCAGAAAGTAAATTGCAGGAATTATAAAGTTGTAGAATGTAAATGAGCAGAAATGTAAAGAGCAAGGAATGTAAATTGACAGAATCTTAAATGACAGGAAAGGTAAATAGCATGAAGTGTAAAGGGGATTGGGTGTTGGATATTAAATGAAGCAGTAGATCAAAGCTCAGAACAATTTCAGAAGATGTAAATTTGCAGGAAATGTAAATCAGGCTCACAGCAAACTCAAATGTAAAGTGCAGAGGAGCAGGAAGATTTAAATTGCATCAAGTGTAAAGGGGGCTGGGTACTGGAGAATTAAATGAAAGCAGTAAATCAAACAATTGAAGAGATCTTGAGAACAAGTAATCAGGAAATTTAAAGTGTAGGAAACATAAATTCACATCTCAGTAAGCTCAAACGAAGAATTGTAGAAAGTAAAATTGCAGAAGAGATGATTCAGAAACTGAAATTTCATAAACCAAATTGAATTGCAACACTGAAATGAAAAAAATGCAGAAAATTAAAGTGTTTCAAAAAGAACTCTCTATTCTATTCCTACTCCTATTGCTCTCTAACAGAGCCAGCCTCCCTAATGAAATGAAATTGATGCCTTTATATAGGCTTTACAAAATGAAAATGAAATTGAAATTGAAAATAAATTACAATTAAATGAAATTCCTAATCTAACTAATCCTTGTGCTTTTGAGTGATGCAAATTGGGCTTTGCTTACTTTGGATTTCAATGAAATGGGTTGATTTTGATTTGGCCATGAATAAGTGGGTCAGGAGTGGCTTGGTTCAAGTAAGCCAGGGTGTGTTGGAACCTTCCAGCGGAGCGCTCCGTTTAGTTGAATGAACGTCACGTTCATTTCCTCGTGGTGCGCAAATTTTGGTGCGCCTTGTGTGCTCCATGGGCGTTCACGATTTTGAACGCCACGCTCCCTCAATTGAGTGCTAGGCTCTTTATCCCTTAGAGCGTGCTTTCTTTCCCTTGGTGAATTCCCGAAAATGCTTGCTTTTGTGAACGGGACGCTCCCTTTAGTGAACGCTAGGCTTCCCTTCGTAGCGCTCATTGCCTTGCTGAATGCTTGCTTGGTTTTATTAGTAATGCTATTCATTTAATGAATTAATGAACAAGCCAATGATGGCATTAATAATACTAGTATGAATAAGCCATGTTGCGTTCATTCATTCTCAATTAGCTTTAGTGATTAAATGCTTCATGCATGCATGCTTGGCTTTATTAATTAATGCCAATGCATTAAAATTAAAGCAATTTGCTTTAATAATATATTTCATGCATTCTGCTATTGGCTTTAATTAATAATGCATTCATTCATTTCATTAGTAATTAAATGCATGCATGCTTTCATTGTCTTTAATTAACAATGCCAAGCGTTCATTCAATTATTCATTGGCATAATCAAATGTTTCATGCATGCATTCATTTCATTCATTCGGTCATTAAATGCATGCATGCATAAGCATTAATGAATGATAGTTCATGATGCTAATGCCAAGGCTCCATGGTCATGGGCCACTCTTTTAAAAGCGTGGCCTAAGGTTCCAAAGCGTGCTCAAACTTCACAGTGTGTCCAAAATTCCTCTTTTCTTCTTTTTAGCTTATTTTGTGCTTTTTTTGCTTCTTTTTCCACTTATTTCCTACAAGATTTATAAAATCAAAAGATCAAAGAAATATACCATTTAAGCATAAAAGCATTCGATATTTAAGCACTAATCATCAATTTCTTGTATGAAAAAGTATAGAAAAATATGACATGATGACATGTCATCAATTTCACTGTGATTTCTAAGGAGAACGACCCGGGATTAATACTCTCGGTTATTTTGATTTGTATTGTGACAAACCTTTTTAAACTTTGATTGGTGGATAAATTGTTGGTTTGGACTATGCTTGCAACGAGATTCCGTTGAGAAATTTTAGATTGACATTTATCCCTCATAAAGTTTTTGGCACCGTTTCCAGGAAATTGCAATGGTGTTATATTATCAGCTATTGTGAATATGTTCATATTGTGAATATCTTGCTTTTTGGTTATTCCTTGTTCATATGGTGCTAGCCTCCTATATCATCCCTGATCCTAGAAACTGTGGGAGTAGCATTCTTACTCAAAATGTGAATGCCAACAAATTTGAACTTAAACCTCAGCTCATCACCTTTGTTAAGAACAATTGCCAGTATGGAGGAAGTGCTTCGGAGGACCCAAATCAACATCTCTCTGTTTTCTTGAGGATATGTGACACTGTCAAAACTAATGGAGTGCACCCAGATATCTACAAGCTCTTGCTATTCCCCTTCTCTTTAAGGGACAATGCTACTCAATGGCTGGAAACTTTCTCAAAAGAAAGCACCACAAAATGGGAGGACTTGGTTAGCAAATTCTTGGCCAAGTTCTATCCCATAAAAGAATCATCAAGCTCAAGAATGATGTGCAAACCTTTCGACAATTGGAGGGAGAGTCACTATATGAAGCTTGTGAGAGGTATAAAGCACTAATAGGAAGATGTCCCCTAGACGTGTTTAGTGAATGGGTGAACTTCTATAAGGGCCTCTCTATGAAAGCAAGAAAAGCTTTGGATTACTCTTCAGGAGGGTCACTTCAAATGATGAAAACTTCATAGGAAGCACATGATCTCATAGATATGGTGGCCAACAACCATTATTTCTACTCCTCGGAGAGACAAGCAGCTCCAAAGAGAGGTGTCTATGAGCTTGAGGGTGTGGATGCCATCCTAGCCCAAAACAAGTTAATGCACCAGCAACTTCAACAACAGATGGAAATGATGTCAAAAAGGATAGATGGATTGTAATTGGCTGCAGTGAGCACAACAAGCCAACCTTCAAATGTATGGGGACAACATGAAGAAAGCTATGAGACATACAACAATGAGTAGTAGCCTGAGCAAGTTCAGTATGTGCACAACCCAAATTCTGCCCAAAATGACTTCCATGGGTACACAAACAACTCCTCATGGAAGAACCATCCCAACCTAAGATGGG
This sequence comes from Arachis ipaensis, assembly GCF_000816755.2. Taxonomy (NCBI): domain Eukaryota; kingdom Viridiplantae; phylum Streptophyta; class Magnoliopsida; order Fabales; family Fabaceae; genus Arachis; species Arachis ipaensis. Next base: position 58,555,570 of record NC_029792.2, on the reverse strand, counting down.
AAGGAAACCAGAACCAATGGCAAAGAAACTCTAACCCCAACAACTTTTGCAACACAAGCAACCAAAATCACCACCCCACTAACAACAATCCATATAGAAAGCCATAGAACAATAACTCTACATCCACATTCTACCCACAAAATAACCCCCCAAATAACCAAAATAACTTCCATCAACCATCAACATCCCATACTCAACCACAACCATATCAAGAATAAAGAATCTCTAACTTAGAGATGATGATGGAGAAACTCATGAAGAATTAAGAGATGGCAAGCAAGAATTATGAAGCATCAATGAGGAACCTGGAAAAATAAATTAGGCAACTATCTAAACAGTCTACTAAGAGACCAACCAATGCATTCCCAAGTGGCACCATTCCTAATCCAAAGGAGGAATGCAAGGCCATACAACTCAGGAGTGGCAAGACATTGGGAAAAACACCAAGGTTGCCAAGAAAAAAGAAACAAAGGTTGAAGAGAATGATAAAATGGATCCCAAGAAGGATGATAAACTACAAGCTCCAAGGAAAGGCAAGCAAGCCTCTGAGACACAAGCACAAGAGCAGAAAGAGGAAGTGAAGCCCTATGTTCCGCCTCTACCTTACCCTTAGAGATTGCACAAGGAGATGAAGGACCAACAATTCCCTAAATTCCTAGAGGTTTTAAAGAAATTAGAGATCAACCTTCCACTTGCTGAAACCTTAGAACAAAGGCTCCTCTATGCAAAGTTCCTCAAGGAACTCATCACCAAGAAAAGGAGTTGGAAAGAGAAAGAAACTGTGATCCTTACCCAGGTATGTAGTGCTGTGATCCAAAGAGGTATTCCACCAAAACTCAAGGACCCAGGGAGTTTCCTCATATCATGTACCATAGGCAACATAACATTAGAAAGAGCTCTCTGTGACCTGGATGCCAGTATAAATCTGATGCCTCTCTCCATGATGAAAAATTTGTCAATAGAGGAAGTTAAACCTAACAGGATATCACTCCAAATGGCTGATAGATCCCTCAAGATCCCTAATAGAGTTGTGGGGAACAAACTTGATGCCTCTATCTCTTATGAGGAAGCTTCAAATTTTTGAGCTAAAATCCACTCGAATAGCTCTTCAAATGGCTGACAAATCCATTCAGTAAGCACTCGGAATTGTAGAGAATGTATTGGTAAAAGTGGAAAAATTCCTTCTCCCAGCTGACTTTGTAATCCTGGATATGGAAGAAGAGGGACACAACTCAATTATCCTAGGGCGACCCTTCTTAGCCACAGCAAGAGCCATCATTGACGTGGAAAAGGGAAAAATGGTTTTTAGAGTACATCATGAGTAAATGATCATCAATGTCTTTAAGGCAATGCAATACACCCCTGAGAAAGAAAACCATATGAGGGTGGAGATGATAGAAAATTGGTGGAAGAAGCACTTGAACAGAGCCATCTTGAAGAGCAAGAAAAAGAAATTCAAGAGATTCAAAATGAAGATACCAAAGAGGAGGCACCAAAGCAAGAACTGAAGCCTCTTCTCCCTCATCTCAAATATATGTTTCTTGGTGGAAAGGAAACACTTCCAGTGATCATCAACTCATCTTTGAGTATACAAGATGAAGCAAAGCTGCTTGAAGTACTAAAGACTCACAAAACTGCTCTAGGGTGGACAATTGATGACATCAAGGGTATAAGCTCTGCTATTTGCATGCATAAAATCTTGCTAGAGGAGGACTCAAGGCTAGTGGTGCAACCTCAAAGGAGGCTTAATCCAACCATGAAAGAGGTGGTTCAAAAAGAGGTGATAAAGTTATGGAATACTGGAATCATATACCCCATTTCTGACAGCTCTTGGGTGAGTCCAATCCAGGTGGTACCGAAGAAGGGAGGCATGACTGTAATCTTCAATGAAAGGAATGAGCTCATCCCTACAAGGATAGTGACAGGGTGGAGAATGTGCATTGACTATAGAAGATTGAATGATGCTACAAGGAAGGACCACTTCCCCCTCCCCTTCGTTGATCAAATGCTAGAAAGATTGGCTGGCCATGCTTATTATTGCTTTATGGATGGGTATTCCGGGTACAATCAGATCGTGGTGGATCCTAAAGACCAAGAGAAGACATCTTTCACTTGTCCCTTCAGAGTCTTCGCCTACAGAAGGATGCCCTTTGGGCTGTGCAACGCTCCAGCAACCTCTCAAAGGTGTATGCTTTCCATATTCTCTGACATAGTAGAAAAATTCTTGGAGGTTTTTATGGATGATTTTTCTATTTTTGGAAACTCCTTTGACACTTGTTTGCATCATCTAACCCTTGTCTTGAAAAGATGCCAAGAAACAAACTTAGTCTTGAATTAGAAAAAGTGTCATTTCATGGTACCAGAAGGCATTGTTCTTGGGCATAAGGTTTCAAGCAAGGGTATAGAAGTTGACAGGGCTAAAATAGAGATTATAGAAAAGCTTCCTATACCAATCAATGTGAAGGCAATGAGAAGTTTTCTTGGGCATGTTGGGTTTTATAGAAGGTTCATCAAGAATTTCTCGAAGATAGCTAAACCACTAAGCAACTTGCTAGTGGTTGACAATCCTTTTATCTTTGATGATAACTGCAAGCATGCTTTTGAAACTTTGAAAAATAAACTCACTACAGTACCAATTATCACACTCGCAGACTGGGGACTTCCTTTTGAACTTATGTGTGATTCAAGTGACCTTGCAATTGGTGTTGTATTGGGACAAAGGAAGGACAAATTGCATCATGTCATATACTATGCAAGTAAAGTGTTAAATGAAGCACAAATATTACACCACCACAGAAAAAGAACTCTTGGCAATTGTATATGCATTTGATAATTTAGACAATATTTGATTGGTTCAAAAGTTAAAGTATATACTGACCATGCTGCTCTTAAGTATCTCATGTCTAAACAGGACGCAAAGCGAAGGCTTATTAGATGGGTGTTGTTGCTACAAGAGTTTGACATTAAAGTAAGGGATAGGAAAGGAAGTGAGAACCAAGTTGCAGACCATTTGTCAAGGTTACCACAAGAGATCAACCAAGAAGCACCACAACCAGTGATTGAGAAATTTCCAGATGAGCATCTATTCCAAATTCAACAAGCACCTTGGTTTGTCGATATTGCAAACTACAAGGTGGGGAGAAGGATTCCTCAAGATTTCACCAGGCAACAAGTAAAGAAGTTGCTCACTGAAGCCAAGAAATTCTTATGGGAAGAACCTTTCCTATTCAAGAGATGCCTTGATAGGATGGTTAGAAGGTGTGTGCCAGAAAGTGAGATGTGCAACATTCTATGGCATTGCCATAGTTCAGATTATGGTGGACACTTTGGGGCCAAAAGAACTGCTGCCAAAGTTCCTCAGAGTGGCTTTTATTGGCCATCCATATTCAAAGATGCCAGGGATTTCGTAAATCAGTGTGACAAATGTCAAAGAGCAGGAGGTTTCACAAAGAGAAATGAAATGCCCCAAAATTTCATCTTAGAAGTAGAATTGTTTGACCTTTGGGGGATAGATTTTATGGGACCCTTTTCCCCATCATTTGCATTCAAGTACATATTGGTAGCAGTGGAATATGTCTCCAAATGGGTGGAAGCCATAGCAACAACTACATGTGAAGCACAAATCATTCTCCAATATCTCAAGAAGCACATCTTCACCAGATATGGAGTACCTAAAGGCCTCATTAGTGATGGTGGCACTCACTTTTGTAACAGGCAGATGGATAAGCTGCTCCATAGATATGGAGTAACCCACAAAGTGGCTACACCATACCACCCTCAAACTAATGGCCAGGCTGAATTGGCAAACAGAGAGCTAAAAAGAATCCTAAAGAAGACAGTTGGAGTTACAAGGAAAGACTGGGCAAGAAATTTGGATGATGCCCAGTGGGCATACAGAGCTGCATTTAAAACCCTGATTGGTAGGTCACCATTTCAGTTAATCTATGGTAAATCCTGCCACCTCCATGTGGAGCTCAGACATAAGGCTTTCTGGGCCACTAAGCTCTTCAATCTGGGTTCTCAAGTAGCAGGAGAGAAAAGGTTACTGCAACTTAATGAATTGGATAAATTCAAACTGGAAGCTTATAAGAATGATATGATCTACAAAGAGAGGGCCAAAAGATGGCATGACAAGAAAAATTCAAGAAGGGATTTTGAGCCAGGGCAGTAAGTGTTATTTTATAATTCCAGGCTCAAGATTTTTCCTGGCAAACTCAAGTCCAAATGGACCGGCCCTTATCTGGTAACCAAGATTTCTCCACATGGAAATCTTGAACTTCTGGATAAAGCAAAAAAAGAAACATTCATGGTGAATGGTCACATGGTGAAGCACTACCTGGGAGGACCCTGGAATAAAGAAAAGAGCATTCATGAGCTGAGTTGAACAAGAAGGAAGGACGTCAAGCTAATGACGATAAAGAAGTGCTTGTTGGGAGGCTACCCAACTGGAGGTAACTTTCTTAGGTCTTTTCTTTTACTTTTTCAATAAGAGAGTCAAGTAGATTTCCTTGCATTGCAAAGGGTTAAGTTTGGTGTTGCACACCAAAGTAAGGTTGTAAGAACTGAGACTAATTAACCGTTTAATTAAATAATCAATATTGCCCAAAATAAGATCCTAAAATTTAGAATGAGAATTTGAGGATTTAAATGTGATTTTTGAACTCAGTTGGTTTTGTTGAGTCAGAAAATGTATATTTTGCGAAAAATCAAGAAAAACCGCGAACCGGCATACCAAGTTGGGTCCAAGCCCAACATATATAAAGGTTCAATAAGTGAACCCATTCAGCATACCACTCTCATAAACACAACACACACCAGAAATTGAGAGAAGAAGGACAAGAGAGAAGAAGCACTATTCACATTTCACTTTAAACCGCGATATCTTGAGTTACGGTGCTCTGATTCGCATGCCGTCGGCGGCTATGTGAAGCTCTCACTGAGCCCATTACTTCCATCTAACTTTCCTAGGTAAAAAATCGAATTTTCTCTTCCTTCCTGCTGCCCTAAGAATTTCGAGTTTGATGAGTGTTGATCTTGAGAAAAATTTGTGTTTTGGTTGTTTAGGTGCCAATCATTAGTGAGGAAATGTTGGGTTCTATCCCAAATTTTAGTGAATGAGATAATATTTCTCAAGAACCCTTGTGAATTGATTTATGGTGAGAATTAGGTTTTGATTTATGTGAAATATGTGATATTAGCTTGAATATTAGAGCTTGTTTTGGTACATATTGGGAATCGGCTAAGGTATGGTTTCGGTTTTCTCTATGTAATATATAATATTTCTGGACACTTAGGCTAGTGACCCATAGGATAGGTTTAACTTGGAATAATTGTTGAATTGTTAAATGATGAATTGTGATGAATTATGATGAGTTGATGATTTTTGAGTATATTGATGAATTATGATGGTGAAATGATAAAGATGGTATGAAATATATAGGTTGAGATGAAATGAGATTGATTATGATGCTTGGTATTGATAGAATTATGATTGATGAATGTGTTGGTGGAGGTTCGATTATAATGTTATATAATTAATGTTTGATGGTTGAGAATATTGAAAGGAAAGTTCGGTATGAATAGTGGAATGTGATACAAATGGTAAGTTATGAGGTAAATTGGAGTTTGGTATGGTTTTGGTTTGATTTTGGTTGAGGATTGTGAAAAATTGGGACTTTGTGAACTTTTGGTAAAACTGAAATTTTGGTGAACTTCCATGAATCATATCTTGAACTACCATGCTTGAAATTCAATGTATTTTATATCAAATGAAAGGAAATTGAACAAGCTTTAAAATGGTTTAAATTTGGTGGAAATCCGAATTCGGTAGAAAAAGATATGATTGTGGAAAGTTTGGTGTCAAAATCTGAAATTCTGCAATGTTGCAAAATTTTGTGATTTTTGGTTTATGTGTGTACGCACAGCCTTGTGCGTACGCACACACAGGGGAAAGCCTTCTGTTAAGAGCGCTAGCACAACCTGTGCGTGCACGTAAAAAATGAAGTTTTACAACCTGTGCGCACGCACACGTTGGAAGGTTCATTCTGTTGAGGGCGCTTGCACGCCTTGTGCGAGCGAACAAAATTGTAAAATTTAGTACTTGTGCGTACGCACACTTTTTATAAAATCTCATGGGCATGCACACGTACACCATTGTGCATACGCACACGCCTTGTTTTTCAACATAAACTTTGATTTCAAACTATTTCACCTTCCCAACAAGTTTATAAACTTCTGTGACACCTATTTAAGATTCTTTGGCTTATTTTTGGGTATCAAAACATGGGAAAGACCATAGAGAATTGAATTTGGTATTATTTTAAAAAATTAGAGAACAGAGGCTTAGGTTTCTGGTGTATGATGAGGATGGGTCTGGTGTGATGAGATGGGAGAAAGATACTTGAATTGCGAAATTGACAAACTGATGAGTTCGGAATGGAAATGTTGAGTTGACAGTTGTTGAAATGAGTCGAGGACTCGGGATGAAATGATGGATCCATGATGTACTGAAAATGTTTGCTGAAAACCACTGAATTACTGTTTTATTTTGAGATTGTTGAGCCACTATGGGCCTGGCAGTGACGGTGGTTAATCCTGCCTGTCGAGGTAGCGGCGGCGGCGGCGTAAGGATGGTGGTTAATCCCGCTTACGTTGAGATGTGAGGTATGTGGTAAGAGTATATCGCTCGTATTCCTTCGGATCACTAGAGTGTGCAGGCACAGAATCCTGGACAGTGTTCCAAGCACCATATCTCAGGAGTTCCCAATTATGATTCCGAAGGGCGACATCTCCATCAAGATGTGTTGGGTTAGCTATTGAACTGACAATGTGATATCACAGCCAATAGGACAGGTGATGCACGAAATTGTGATCTCCAGGCTCGAACAAATCCTGGTAATGGCTCCAAAGCTGTCCAGGCATGGCCGAGATGGCCAGCCCCCTAAAACGTGATCAAAGGATCATAAGGTAATCCAAAGATGCCTAATACAATAGTACGAGGTCCTATTTATAATAAACTAGCTACTAGGGTTTACATGAGTAAGTATTTGATGTATAAATCCACTTCCGGAGCCCACTTGGTGTGTGTTTGGGCTGAGCTTAAGTGTTGCACGTGCAGAGGCCATTTGTGGAGTTGAACGCCAGTTTTTGTGCCAGTTTGGGCGTTCAACTCTGGTTTTGGATCCTTTTCTGGCGCTGGACGCCAGATTTGGGTAGAAAGCTGGCGTTGAACGCCAGTTTACGTCGTCAATTCTTGGCCAAAGTATGGACTCTTATATATTTCTGGAAAGCCCTGGATGTCTGCTTTCCAACGCAATTGGAAGCGCGCCATTTCGAGTTCTGTAGCTCCAGAAAATCCACTTTGAGTGCAGGGAGGTCAGAATCCAACAGCATCAGCAGTCCTTTTTCAACCTCTGAATCTGATTTCTGCTCAAGTCCCTCAATTTCAGCCAGAAAATACCTGAAATCATAGAAAAACACACAAACTCATAGTAAAGTCCAGAAATGTGAATTTAACACAAAATCTATTAAAAACATCCCTAAAAGTAACTAGATCCTATTAAAAACATACTAAAAACAATGTCAAAAAGCGTATAAATTATCCGCTCATCAACAGGCATTCATCTTATGCATCTTCTATTTGTTTGTTTGCTTTGCCGACTTGTAATGGCTTTTCTAATTGTATAACATGCCTAATTGCTTACTTGATTTACTTGCCCTAAATGCCTATTCTTGTGTTTTACTTGCATTGATATTACTTGTGTTTTCTACTGGGATTGGGAGGTTCGGAAGGTGGCATGGAGGATAGGTTGGTGAAGGCTGTGGGACAGCGGAGAGTTGTCAGTTATAAAATCCTTTAAGTTAGATTACCCTTTTATTATGTTAAGTTTTAAGTTATACTTTATTCTTTTAGTCATGCTTTAAGGTGAATCTTGTGATGGATATGAAGTTCTAGGATTGCCTCTGGCGTCCTGAGGTCTTATATCTTATATCACTGGCCACTGCTACCACACTGAGAACCTCCGGTTCTCATACCTTATTCTGTTATTGTTTTTCAGATGCAGGTCACAACCCACCTCGGTGAGTTGTTCTGATGGTGACAGAGCAGAGGATCCTGGATATATCTTGGAGTCTTTTGATTTATTTTGTTTAGTTTCTCTCACTTTTGTATTTTACTTTTGGCCTAGAGGCTTACTTTGAGAGAAAAACTTGTATAAGATGTTTTAACTTTCAG
>NC_029792.2:58545428-58547273 GCF_000816755.2 Arachis ipaensis | reverse complement strand
ATATATATATATATATATATAGCCGGCTTAAACTCCGCGAGCCGTGGCTAGATCCTTATGTTATTATACTCTCATCTTTTGTTATATTATATCTATATCTTGTGCTTTAAGTTTGTAGCTTTGTGAGTACGTTTTGCGCTTTTTAAATCCTGTTTTTGAGCTATATCCTTCATCGGGCTTCTAGATTATATTAATTCTTCTATATAGTATATGTATGAGCTTAGAACTGTCGTAACCTTTGATTAACTTTTGCTTTACGACGCTAGTAAGGCTTAGGGTAATTAGGGTGTTACATTTTGTGGTATTAGAGTAGTTCTTCCTCGTGAGCTTGAGGGATGGACCGATTGTGCTTCATTACATACTCTGTGTGTCATTTCTTTGATGCTATTAGGTTATGTATTTGATATGCATATCATGCTTGTTTGTGAGTTCCTTTTTGGGATAATTGAAGCACTAGACTTTTGATATTGAGATTGATCACCTTGATATCAATTGTTTGGTGTAGACAGGAACCCTAATGGCTACTCGCGGATGAGGTCGTACACGTTTACAAGCCGAGAGTAGAAATGCACAACCGGCCAATAACCATGCCGAATTCATGGCGGCAATGGCGAATCGTGCGAACACCATGGAAGCTAATGCTGCTGCGACTCTGCAAGCTGTGCAGAGGTTAGCCAACCGGCTGGAAATGGATACGGGAATGGCGAAAGAAACGCAAATGATAATGTAGAAGGGAATGAAGATAACATGGGAGGTGCTCCGATGACCTTAGCTACTTTTCTCAAGGTTCATCCTCCAAGTTTCAGAGGATTAACCAACCCCACAGAGGCAGACAATTGGTTCCAGGCTATGGAGCGTGCTATACAAGCACAGCATATTCCGAATAACCAATATGTAGAATTTGCTGCCTATCAGCTTCTGGGAGAGGACCAGCATTGGTGGCAAGGAGAGTGCCACTTGCTCCTGCTTCAAAATGCCGATGTTCCTTAGGATGTATTCCAAACGGCCTTCTACAAGAAGTACTTTCCTGAGTCTGCAAGGGAAGCGAAGGAGATGGAACTCATGCAGCTGAAGCAAGGTTCCTTATCTGTGGCGGACTGCACTAGCCGATTTGAGGAGCTTTCACTACAACAAATATGGCTTTTAACAACGCCAAATTTTGCAACACTTTAAAACCGTTCTCGTTGATAAGTTTAGACAACGGTTTTTTATAGTGTTACTGTTGAATTCAACTTTTTGATTATTTTATAGTAACAAATTAAAACTGTTCTCTTTGACTATTTTAAAGAATAGTTTTATAACCGTTACCATGATTTGTATTTAAGCAACGATAAAATTTTTTATCGTTGTTTAAATAATTGTACAAAGAAAACGCATAAAAATCGTTGCCAAAATGCTACACTTTAAAACCGTTCTATTAGATGGTCTTAGACAACGGTTTTTACAATGTTGCTGTTGAAGTTCAATTTTTCATTATGCTATAGTAATGAAATAAAACCATTCTCTTTGACTATTTTAAAGAACGATTTTATAACCATTACAACAATTGTTTATAAAACAACAATTTTCTATATTATTTAAATAATTATACAAATTAAACAATACCAATAAAAATAATTTTAAATAATCATATAAATTAAAATTATTTTTTCTATAAATACTGAATTTATAAAATACTCAAAAACTATGGTTATAAATACATAACAAATATTTTTTTTTGAAAAAAATGAAATTAAAATAAATTTATAATAAATATTATATATTTTTGTTATAAATATATAACAAATATTATTTAAAAAATAAAATTAAAATAATATTATAATAAATATTATATATTTTTATTAT
>NC_029792.2:58436704-58545286 GCF_000816755.2 Arachis ipaensis | reverse complement strand
TTATATATTTATTGAAAAATTTTCCCTCTAAGATAATCAAGGACTCTGATCTCTTCAGAAAAAAAAGAAAATCAGAGCGCCCTCTTCCTCCCCCCACCATCAACGTAACCTTAACTCACACCAACCCAGGCCATCAGATTTAGAGCTGTAACAACCCAAGTTTTCGAAAAATTAAATAATGAGTTATTTACAATTTATTATAATTGTTGAGAATTTTATTTAAAGAAAATTATTTTATTGAGGATAATTAATTAGATATTATATTTGAATGTTTCACATAATTTCAGTAATTGAAAATAAGAAAGAATTGTATAATTTAAGTTAAGTAACTTTTATTACGAATAATTTATGATTTAATTCGGGTTTCTTATTTTTAGAAAATAATATGTTAAGAATGATTAAGTTGATTTTATAAATATTGAGTTTAAGCTAATTAAAATTTGTTGCATAATTTTATTATAATTGGTTATTTTATAAATTAAAATTAAAGTTCTGGTAATAGAAAAATAATGAAAAGTTATATCACTTAATTTAAATAATTAATATTTTGAATTTAAATTATATTTTATGAAATGTGATTAATATATTTATTTTATAATTTAAATTAAAAATAATTAATTGAACTTAACAATATATTAATAAATAATATTCTTAAATATTTTTAATAGCATACAATTAATTTTAAAATTATTCTATCATCCAATTTTATTAAAATATCTATATCTATTCATATTTATCTTTATTCCTTTATAAAATTCCTAATTTCTAATACTAATTCCCCAAATCACTAAATTCCCAATTAGAAACCCTAGAACCCCATCCCTTTATGAGAAAATGCAAAGAAGAGAGAAGGAAGCTAAGCACCGTGGGAAAGAGAAGGAAGGGGCGCCGTCTCGTGTCGTCGCCGTTGCGCCTCGCTACCGTCGCCGTGGAGACAGCCATCATCGTTAATTCGTGCTCGCCAGAGGAAGCCACTGTCGCCGCTGTGACGCGTGCGAGAGGAGGGGAGTTGTGCATTGTTGTCGTCGCCGTTTCTACTCGAGGTTGTGGTTGCCGATTGGTTTCGTTGCTGCTGAAGAAGAAGACGCGTCCGAGACCAGGGGGAGTGATGCGCGAAGGAGGCTGTAACGGAGAAGGAGGACACGCTGTCTCATCGCCGCTGCTGCTGTTGTTTCCATCACCGTCATGCTTCATGATCACCGTAGGTTACTCTGCCATTGCTATTCTATTCTGCGTTTCCGTGGTAGCATTGAGTTATGTTCTGTTTCCATTATTTGATTTGGTAATTAGTTCTCTGAAAATGTTGTTCTAGTTTTGTTTTGATTTTAATATTAATTTGATATTGATTTAGTATAATGCTGTGTGATTTGATTTGGAATTGGTTCTCTGGAAATGCTATTTTGATTTTAATTTGATTTTAATATTGATTTAATATAGTGCTATTCTGATTTTGATTTGGTAATTGGTTATCTGAACATGTTGTTCTGATTTTTTGTTGTTTTTAATATTGATTTTGGTCAATGCTCTGTTTTGGTCATTTATTTAAAATAGAAAAATATTACCACAATTATTTTGAGTCTCTTTATGCTGTTCAATGCAAATAAGTTTGATTTTGTTGTTAACTTTTGGATGTCATAAATAAGAAAAGTGTTTTGGTTCACTAAGTATAGTGAATTTGTCTATTTGTGCCGGTAGATAGGTTGAAGGTGCTTTTGTTATGTGATAACTAGTGTCTTTGATTGGTTTTGTTTGATTTATAAGTGCTAATGCTAGTGTGTAGTCATGGAAGTGAGAGTAACATTAGTATTAGAGTTATGATTATGAATTGCTTATATTTTTATTCTTTGTTGCTATTGTAGTTTGTCTCTTTAAAATAAAAAAAGGAATCAAATAGTGCGTCTCTCTGTAGCTGTCACTATCTTAGACATTGAGCTACACTACAGGTAAAGAGCAATTGGATGAGAATGAAGGAGATAATATAGAGGAGCAGGACAAGGATTATATTAATCCAACTGAGGCTGAGGTCATAGACAATACTGTGAAAGATAAATTTTTGGTCTCTTTAAAAATATTTTATGACATCATTTCTCTTTAAATTTACTGTTGTGAAAGATTTATATATGATGACTTCTTTGTATAATAGGGATATATTTTAATAAATAATTTATTGGATCTATTAATTGGTGGGGGTGGTAGGGTGGTTGAAAAAGAGTGTTTGTTGGTGAGCATGATGATGAAAATGGTTGTGTGTAAGGACATGGCTTTTTGTTATTTTTCATTAATAAGCACGAATAATTTACTTGAATTGATTAATTTGAGCTAGGCTATCAATAAAATCAAGACTTAAGTTAAATAGCAAAACCCGAACAAGAAAATCAAGACTCAAGTGTTAAATAGTTAGTTTTCTTATAGCAGTTGTGAGAGTCTGTGACTTTTACTTGGTGCACTAGGCTATAAATAACTCTCACTATGTAATTGAGATGTAATTGCTATCATTTTTCTAAATAATAGTTCAGTTTACTTTCACTGCAAGCTATTTGTTTTTCTAGCTTCTACATCTTTTCTTTGTAGTCCTAGTTCATTCTTTCTTCTTTCTTCTTTGGGAAAGTTTCTAGTTGCTTGTCATTCATTGAATTACGAGAGAAATCTTTCACAAATGAGGCCGGTATCAATTTAAGCAAAATAGATATTGCTCATAACTTATTATAATATTTTTAAATTTTCTTTATTTCAATTTCACACTTCAGTTGACATAAAATTATTATGTTTGCGTAGCTGCATATGGTGGGCTAGTTCCCCACACACGCACAAGTTCACACTTTATAGTTCACGTATATATATTGCTGCATATGGTGGGGTATTTTCACATTACAATTTATATTTTATCAAATGATAAATTTGTCACTGAAATGAGATGAATATCTGAATAGGATCTGTACTCATTAATTGTACAAGAAAAGGATCTCTCAGACTCTTTTTACACTTTGACTTTAATTTTAGAAGCAGATTCTAGTTTCCTACGCAGCTGGAATAAATCATTAGCAATAGTGAAATTATGGAATTTTATTCATTTGGCTAAATGGATGAAGCTGTTTTTTTATTCAATTAAATATATATATATATATCAATAAGAGAGGGATGGTATATAATGCTACAAAATATTAATGTTTTAGTCTTTTTGAATATATTATGGTAATTTTAATTAGTCTTTTTGTATAGAGACAACAGTGAAAAAACACGAGGACCTACAAAATGCTTGAAGATTCATGCAAGACAGTTGGAAGATAGAGAAGAAATTACTCTAGATATTGAAGAAGAGGCAATTGGTCCTATTGATGAAGGTGTAAACAACTTGAGCAAATTTTTGGGTACAGTGGCAAGGAATTCAAATTTTTGTCCATTAATTTATATAAACTGGAAGGGGATTAAAGATAAAGAAGCTATTTGGGAATATGTTCAAGTGAGAATATTAGTCTTATTTCTTTTAGAAACTTAAGGAAACATACACATATTTTATTCTTACTAGCAAATAATATAATGTGATTGTGGATCTTACAACAATTTTTATAAGTCAAATTTGATGGAAAATGTTCAATTATTTTTCTCTAGTGATTTGATTCAAATAGTTTAGATTATTTATTGATACTAAATAATAAAAAAATTGAAATTAAAACCGTTGCCAAAAAATGACATCAATGGTAACGCTTTAAAAATGTTGTCTTAGACGACTATAAAATGGCAATGGTATTAAAATCGTTGCCAAAAAATGACACCAACAGTAACGCTTTAAAACCATTAGCTTTGTGAATAATAAAACTACAACCGTTTAAACTGTTGCCTATTCTGTTATGGTTTTAAACCGTTAGATCATGAAAGAGAATGGTTTAAAACCGTTGCTTATCAAGTAACAGTTCGAAACCGTTGTTTAAAATTTTCTTTCAAAACCGTTGCCTATGCCAGTAACTTTGGCAATGGTTTTTTGTTACCATTGCCTTAGGTAAAAAACCGTTGCCTTTGAGCATTGGCAACGGCCGCATATACCACAGGTCAAAAACTGTTGCCGAAGCGTTGCCTAAAGTTTTAGGAACGGTTTTTCAATCTACGGCAACGGTTTTTGACCGTTGCAAAAACTCTTATTTGTTGTAGTATTTGTAGGTTCTCTAGGGTGTGTCAGGATGCCCCGGAGACCTACAAAAGCTGGAAATGTATCAAGTACCAAAGGGGCTTGAAGGATAGCATCATAACTGCAGTGGCTCCTATGGAGATTTGTATTTTCTCCAATTTGTTGAACAAGGCGAGAGTGGTGGAAGAATATACAAAGACGGTAGCCTCATTAAAGGACACTCGTGGAGGGAACACTAGTAGGGGATGTGGCAAGTACTTTCAGTCGAGGGGGCAGAATTTCAAGAGAGGAGGGCATGCACCTTAAGGTTAAGGAGGCTTCAAAAAGAACACTTATAATCAGTTTCAGTATGCCAAAGGAAGAGGGAATCAGAGTAACATTTCTCCGAATTTGACTTTTGTGCGTTCTGGGGGTTTTCATCCATATGACTCTTACAAGATTGGTTTAGGTGGTTGCTTCAACTGTGGTTTGCCTAGTCATATTGCGAGGGATTTTACTCGTGGGAAGAACCCGAATGCGGGTCAGAGTCAGCACCAAGGGCGAGTGTTTACTATGAACGCCAAGGATGCTTCTAAGGCGGATCCGTTGATGAAAGGTATATGTTTAATTGGCGATAAATCCTTAGTTGCATTGTATGATATTGGAGCTTCACATTCGTTTATTTCATTTGACAAAGTTGAAGAGCTAGGCTTGAAAGTGTTAGAATTAGCATTTGAATTGCATGTACATACTCCGCATCAGACGATTATAACTAGGTCAGGTTGTAGACAAGTAGGTTTCAAGCTTGAGGGTAGAGACTTTGTGCATGATATTGGGGTTTGATTGGTTGTCAAAGAATCATGTTTTGTTGGATTGCTTTTAACGGTCAATTCAGTTTATACCAGAAGAAGAAAATTGAGCAGTGATAGCTGAGGATTACTACCTGAACTCTGTAATGGTGCACTGTAGTAGAAAAGAGTGTCAGGGTTATATATTGTTGGCTACGAATGCGTTAGGTGATAATCAGGAGCTAGATCAAATTCCTGAATTCCCACCTCAAAGGGAGATTGAATTTGCGATTGAATTGGTGCCGGGAGCCAGACCAGTATCGATTGCACCGTATTGAATGGCTCTGAAAGAGCTGGCTAAACTAAAGACTCAGTTAGAAGAGCTTCCGAACAAGATTTTCATTCGACCGAATGTATCTCCGTGGGGAGCGCCTGTTTTATTGGTAAAGAAGAAGGATGGAGGGATGCGACTCTGTGTGGATTACTGATAGTTGAATAAAGTGACTGTGAAGAACAAATACCCGCTGCAAAGGATAGATGACTTAATGGATCAACTGCAAGGAGCTGGAGTGTTTTCCAAGATTGATTTGAGATCCGGTTACAATCAGATAAGTGATGGCATGCGAAAATTGACCAGCTAAGAAATTAATAAACGAAATGCGTTGCAAGTACAGTTCTTAACCAGCTAAAATCCACTTATCAATTTAAAAAGGGTTGTCACAAAATTAGAATTAAAAATACTAGGAGTATGAATCCCAGGTCATCTCCCAACGAGTTGCAGGAAAGTGTCCTATTTTATTAACTAGGAATTTTCCGAGAGTTTTGAGAGTTGAATAATGATGAGCAATTGAATAAGTATAAATTAGAACAATAAAAATAGACTAAGAATAATTATTGATATTCTAAATAAAAAGCCTTGACTGGGGGAATGATTAATTGGAAGTTCTATCCTTGTTGGGATCTCTTAAGTGTAGTGTTAAAAAGGTTGTTGTTTTCACTTAGTTAACCCTTACTAAATAAAGGAAAGTCAAGTGATTAAGCTAACCCTTATTCGCAAATCCTAGTCCTCTCCCTTAGGAAGGTCTAGCGTTAGTAAATACAGAACTAGCCAACAACGCTCAATTTATCCGACACTTAAGCCTTCCAACTCAAGTGTCTCCTCTTAATCAACCACCATGTCAAGTAGAAAAACTACTCCATTGACATGGATATAATACTCATAAAAATATTAGAAGACATAATAAATTAAATAAAATAACATAGAGAATTAATAATTAATTAAAAGTAAAGGTAACTCTATATATTAATAAATCTAAAATGCAACATACTTATCTGAATAGGGTCAATGATCAACTGAAAAGAGTAAAGGAATAAGGAAACAAACTAAAGTAGTGTCTTCAATGGAGGTAACGACTCTTCAACATCCAAAAATCCAAAGCAAAAGCATAAACTATCAATGTAAAGCTAATATCGATTCAGATCTAAAACAAAAAGTAATCCTAATATCAATGTATCTGAATGTGTGTGGATGCGTATCGAGTCTCTGCATGTTCCCTAGCTTTAGTATGTGTTTCTGGACCGAAAACTGGGTCAAAACGCGGCATGAAATCGCCCCCAGCATATTCTGTTATTTCTGCAGATCGCACAGGTCACGCGTACGCATCATCCACGTGTTCGCGTCATTTAGCGATTTTCCTTGTCACGCGCATGGGTCGTCCACGCGTTCGCGTCATTCATGCAGACTCCAATCCACGCGTACGCGTCAGTCACGTGTTCGCGTCACTGCAATTTCTTCATTTCACGCGCTCGCGTGAGCCATGGGCTCACGTCAGTGTTCGCTGGTCATCTCTTTAGTTTCTTGTGTTCCTTCCATTTTTGCAAGCTTCCTTTCCATTCTCTGAGCCATTCCTACCCTATGAAGGCTAAAACACTTAACACACGGATTACGGCATTGAATGGGGTAAAGGAGAATTAAAATACACTAATTAAAGGTTTATAGGAAGCAAGTTTTCAACCATAGAACTCAACTAGGAAGGAATTGTAAAATCATGCAGATCATATGAATAAGTAGGTAAAGACTTGATAAAACCACTTAATTAAACACAATATAAATCATAAAATAATGGTTTATCAATAAGGGTGAAGGAGGATGATATCCTGAAAACTACGTTCAAGATGCGCTATGGACACTACGAGTTTGCAGTGATGTCCTTTGGGTTAACGAATGCACCTGCTATGTTCATGGATTACATGAACAGAGTATTTCGTCCCTTTTTGAACAAATTTGTGGTGGTTTTCATAGACGACATCTTAGTTTATTCTAAGATGGTGAAGGAGCATGAGGAACACTTGAGAATTGTGTTGCAAATCCTAAAGGAGCGGAAATTGTATGCTAAGTTGTCCAAATGTGAGTTTAGAAGGAGGAAGTGAAGTTCTTAGGTCACGTGGTAAGCAAAGGAGGTATAGCGGTGGATCTTTCAATGGTAGAAGCAGTGATGGAATGGGAAAGACCAACGATTGTGACAGACGTCAGAAGTTTCTTGGGCTTAGCCGATTATTACCGGAGATTCATTGATGGATTTTTCCGGATTGCACTACCAATGACTAAGTTAACAAGGAATGATGTGTCGTTTGTTTGGACATCAGAGTGTGAAGAAAGTTTTCAAACTTTGAAGCAAAAGTTAACTTTAGCACATGTTTTGATTTTACCAGAGCCGCACGAACCGTTTGAAGTGTACTGTGATGCTTCTTTAAAGGGTTTGGGTTGCGTGTTGATGCAACAATGGAATGTGGTGGCTTACGCATCACGTCAGCTGAGACCGCATGAGGTAAATTACCCAACTCATGACTTGGAATTAGCAGGGATTGTGTTTGCATTGATGATCTGGAGACACCACTTGTATGGAGTGAGGTTTAGCATCTTTTCTGATCATAAGAGTCTCAAGTACATCTTTGATAAGAAAGAGCTTAATATGCGTCAGAGAAGGTAGATGGAGTTGCTTAAAGATTATGATTTTGAATTGAGTTATCACCCTAGAAAGGCGAATGTGGTAGCAGAAGCGTTGAGTCGGAAGTCTTTAACAATTTCTTGGATGAGAATCACGGAAGAGGAATTAGTGGATAAGTTTGTGGATCTTAAGCTGGATATTGGTGAAGTTGCCGGAAGAGCTTGTTTAAATGAGTTGCGGATTTCAAGTAAGTTTAAATTAGAGGTACATAGGGCTCATCAAGATGAGCAAAAGCTTCAACAACTATTTCAACCAGTTGGTAAGAAGAGGCATGGAGAGTTTACTAGGGATGATGAAGGATTGTGGAGATACAAAGGGAGAATTTGCATGCCGGATGTCGGGAGTTTGAGGTAAGACTTATTGTTGGAAGCTCAAAACAGTGGGTTTTCCATTCGTCTTGGAAGTACAAAAATGTATTATGACTTAAAGAAGATGTTCTGGTGGCCTGGGATGAAGAATGAGGTAGCTACAGTTATATCCAAGTGCCTGACATGTCAGAAGGTGAAGATACAGCATCAAAAACCATCAGGAATGCTACAGCCACTTGAGATTCCTCAGTGGAAGTGGAAAGGAATTGCAATGGACTTTGTAATCGGTTTACTGAGGACAAGGTCGGGATTTGATGCGGTTTGGGGTGATCGTGGATCGCTTAACCAAATCCGCTCATTTTTTGCCTATCCAAGTAAACTATTCTATGGAAGAGTTGGCGAGGTTGTACATCAAGGAGATAGTAAGGTTGCACGGTGTGCCATCGAGCATAGTGTCGGACCGTGATCCCCGATTCACATCAAGGTTTTGGGGAGCTTTCCAAAAGGCTTTCAGTATGAAGCTATGCCTCAGCACCGCGAATTATCCATAAACGGATGGACAGTTGAAAGGGACTATTCAGACGTTGGAAGATATGCTATGGGCATGTGTATTGGATCAACCTGGAAGTTGGGACCGTTACATGCCACTGGTAGAGTTTGCGTACAACAATAGCTTTCATGCGAGCATTGGGATGGCTTTGTTTGAGGCCTTGTATAGACGGAAGTGCCAATCTCTACTTTGTTGGCATGAAACTGGTGAAGTAAGTGTTCTGGGTCCTAATTTGGTACCAGAGACTACTGAGAAGATTAAAAAGATTCGGGAGAGGATTCTAATGGCACAGAGTCGACAGAAGAGTTATGCGGATCAGAGAAGGAAACCGTTAGAATTTGAAGTGGGAGAACATGTATTTCTGAGGGTGACACCGACAACTGGGATCGGAAGGGCAATCAAAACCAAGAAGCTAAATCCGAGGTTCATTGGACCGTTTGAGATTCTGAGGCGATTTGGGCCGGTGGCATATCAAGTAGCTTTGCCGCCTTACTTGTCTAACTTGCATGACGTATTTCACGTGTCACAAATCCGTAAGTACACGTCGGATGCAGCTCATGTGTTAGAACCCGAGTCGGTCGAGTTGAGGGAGAACTTGACTTTTCAAGTAGCACCAGTGATAATTGACGACACCAGTGTGAAAAATTACGCGGGAAAGAAGTTCAGTTGGTTAAAGTTTCTTGGAAGCGAGCTGGAGTGGAAGAGCATACTTGAGAGTTAGAGTCCGAGATGCGAAAGAATTATCCTGAGCTATTCCCGGGTAATCACTAAATTTTGAGGGCAAAATTTCTTATTTGGTGAGAAAAATGTAAGAAACGAGACTAATTAATCGTTTAATTAAATAATCAATATTGCCCAAAATAGGATCCGAAAATATAGAATGAGAATTTGAGGATTTAAATGTGATTTTTGAACTCAGTAGGTTTTTCTGAGTCAGAAAATGTATTTTTTGCGAAAAAATGCGAGCCGGCAGCCGAACCGGTCAAACTGGTTTAAGTCTGTCCGGTACTTGTGAGAAAAATTAGAAAAATTCAAAAACCTTAGGAAAATATTAGAAATGGAAAACCGGGCGTTAATTTTAAAGGTTTGGCCCAAAGTTAGGCCAAATGGAATAAAAACGCTAACAGGTTGGACTGGCCCAAGTTGGGCCCTAGCCCGACATATATATAGGTTCCATAAGTGAACCCATTCAGCATACCACTCTCATAAACACAACACACACCAGAAATTGCGAGAAGAAGGAGAAGAAATAAGAGCACTATTCACATTTCACTTCAAATCGCGATATCTTGAGTTACGGTGCTCCGATTCGCATGCCATTGGCGGCTACACAAAGCTCTCGCCGAGCCCAGTACTTTCATCCAAATTTCTTAGGTAAGAACTTGAATTTTCACTTCCTTCCTGCTGCCCTAAGAATTTCGAGTTTGGTGAGTGATGAGTGGATTTTTGTGTGATTTAGAATTCACAAATGAATTCTCGTTGCAAGTATAGTTTCTAAACGAACAATAATCCTTTCATACAAAATTTTGTTTGTCACAAGTAAAAAACCCCTAAAATTAATAACCAAAGTATTCAAACCTCAGGTCGTTCTCCCTAGGAATTGTAATAAAGTGTTCAACTATTGGCTATGAAGTATCTTTTGGGGTTTTTAAGATAAGAAACAAGAAATATAAATGGCAAAAGAAATAAACTAACAATTAAGGAAGCTCTTGGCAAGATATGAGAATTAGAATTCCTATCCTAATTATCATCATCAATTGTGACATGAGAATTGTTCATTGCTCCCACTTAGTTAACCTCTAACTATGAAAGAAAGTCAAGTCGATACAATCAACTTGAAACCACAAGTCCTAGTCTAATCAAAGTGAAAGACTAGCTTTAGTGACATTCAAGTTAATTAGCAACTTCCAATCATCAATCAACAAGAGAGTTTGATAATTCAAGAGTCAGCAATTACTCAACCTAAGCCAATAGGAACAAAAATCTAACTCATAACTAGAAGAAGTATTTCAACAAACACCTAGTGGGCAATACAAACAAACAACATATAAATTGCAAGAATTAAAAGAATCTACAACTACAAAAGCAAGAGATCAACAATAGAGAACCAAAGTAATTATGAAACAACAAAGAAATCATGAATTGCATTAAATAGAAATGTAGATCTACAAGAGAATCCATAAACTATAACTAACAATACAAAAGAACTACAAAAGAACTACCAGAGAAGAAGAATTCTACAACTACAAGAGAACAATTAAAGATGGAAAAGGAAAATTAGAAGAGAAGAAGAAGTAGATCTAGATCTAAGAACTAAGAACCCTAATCTAGAGAGAGGAGAGAGCTTCTCTCTCTAGAAACTAACTAAAGCATGATGAAAACTAAACTAAAACTAACTAACTCACTAATTGGTTCATCCCTTTATAATCCTTGGGTTAAATAGCATCAGAAATGAGTTGGATTGGGCCCAAAATGCTTCAGAAATCACTGGCCACGAGTTGCCTTTAGTGAGTCACGTGCAGCTTCCCATGCGTACATGTACATCACGTGTACGCATCTCTAAACTCCAAGAAACGATGGCAAAATTTATATCATTTTGAAGCCCCGGATGTTATCTTTCCAAAACAACTAGAACCGCCTCATTTGGACCTTTGTAGCTCAAGTTATGATCGATTAAGTGCGAAGAGGTCAGGATTGACAACTTTGCAGTTCCTTCATTTCTTCATGAGTTCTCCATTTCTACATGCTTTTTTTTCATTCCCTCAATCCAATCTTTGCCTCCTAAACCTGAAATCACTTAACAAACATATCAAGGCATCTAATGGAATTAAGGTGAATTAGATTTAGCTATTTTAAGACCTAAAAAATATGTTTTCACTCTTAAGTGCAATTAAAGGAGAATTTACAAAACCATGCTATTTTAGTGAATAAATGAGAGAAAAGTTGACAAAACCCTCTAAATTCTACACAAGATAAACCCTAAAAATGGGGTTTATCAACCTCCCGACACTTAAACCATAGCATGTCCTTATGCTAAACCAAGAAGGACAAGAAAGGGGTATGCACATTTATTCAATGCAATCTATCTATATGCATCCTATCTAGATGAATGTAACTAAATGAAAAATGATTCTACCTACTTGGTTAAAAGTAAATCAATCTCCTAGACATGCATGCACAAGTAGGGCAAGATCATGTAACGATTCATAAATCCTACCAATTCAAATATCAAAATGAAGTTCAAGTAGACTTGCAAGAAGAAAGCTCATGAAAGCCGGGAACAAGGAATTGAGCATCGAACCCTCACCGGAAGTGTTTTCACTCTAGTCGCTCAAGTGTATAGGGTCGATTCTCTCAATTCTCCCCTAATCATGCTTTCCAAGATTTGTTTTTCATCTAACAATCAACAATTATTCAATGCATGCATACATTCATCATAAGGTCTTTTCATAGGTTGTAATGGAGCTAGGGTTAAGGTAGGATTGTGTATGGTTAAGTGGACTAGAATTTGAATCTTTGATCAATCTAGAATTCAAATATGAACAAATAAAAGACATTTATTGTTTTTTTCTTTAAGGCTTGTAATGTGCTAAAATTATGAACAAGTGGGTTGATCGTGGGATCAAAATTGGCTAACAATGGACGATAAAAGGTAAGGCTATTTGGACAAGTGAGCTAAATGAAATGGTGGCCTCAATCATATAATTAAATGCATGTATACACAAAATAATGGATATAAAGAATCAAACAAATCAAAGATTACAATCATAGGAAGAGAATAATGCACACAAGAAGGAAACTAAGTGGTTATAAGATGTAACCACACAATTAGGCTCAAAACTCACAAGCTTGTGTTCTTAGCTCAAAAACCATGTTCTAAAATAAATTCTTTCAAGCAAGTTCAACAAAATTTTTTTCAAATTGGTAAGGTGTCCTAAAACAGTTTCTTGGAAAAGAAATCATCACCCTAACCAAATAGTCCTAATAAGAAAGAAGTGGTAAAAATATATACAAATTCTAACTAACATGCAACCTATCATGCAATGCAATAACTAATCTAACAAAGAAAGCTAAGAATTCATGTTAAAAGGAAATTGTTACCCACAGAGATCGGTCATCGACCGAACCTCCCCACACTTGAAGATTGCACCGTCCTCGGTGCGTGCAAAGAAGAGCAAGGTGGATGGGTTGCTACAACTAATGAGCTTCCTCAAGAGGTTTTACGGATGAACTTGTTTGTTGCCCCAATTAGAAACTTTTCCTTTTTCCCTTTTTGGTGGCCAGCGTAAAAGGAAAGAAAAAGAAAGAGAATTGAGCCTACAACAAAGATATCAAGGTAGATAGAACATCGGCGGGGGCTAATGCCAAATAACAGTAAGGTTCTCAACTACATGGTAGCTACACATGTGAGTGAGAGAAGAATATAAGCTAAGGCATATCATTAAACTTGATGGAAGAGTAAAGTCAAAGCATAAAGAGCCCTCAAAAGCATCAAGTTCGAACAAGAAAGGGTGGGTCATGAAAGACAACATGAGGTCATATCAATGCACAAAGACACAAGAGTCGTACAAGATGAAGCATTGATTTAAAAGTCTCATCACCCAACAATATCAAACAAGTCAATTCTCAACAATTGAGTAAGATAATTCAACACCATTATTAAAATAGGAAACTTATAAAGGAAAAGAAGAACAAGCTATAAGAACAAAAGTAAAATGCAAAGAATAAAAGTATGCAATGCAATAAACAAAACAAAATGAAAGATGAAAAAAAACCCTTTTTTTTAGAGAGAGGGAAAAGAATAAAGTAAGAAAGGAAGAGGAGAGAAGAAGAAAGAAGAAGAAAAGAGGGTAGATGGAAAGATAATGGACGCGGAAGCGTCATGTACGCTTAGGCGTGGATGGAGAGGGTGCACGTCGACGCGTACGCGTGCTGTACATGTACGCATGGAATGAAACTTGTGCTAGAAGCACAGTTTTCATGCTAAACGCGCGTAACTCTCTGGAATGAAGTATGGGGCATCAGCCACGCATCGACACGTACGCGTAATGTGCGTGTACGCGCTCCCCCTCCCCCCTTTTTTTCTTGAAATACTAAGAAAAACAGTTTAATATCTCCCTAACACTACCTACAACTCGAAACCAACTAAAATGCCAAATTATGGTTTTTGATAAATGTCAAATGAAAAACAAACATAACTTGCACTTCAATCAACTAACAACCAAAGGATTAAAACAATACTATTTGAAGAGGAAAACTACCTA
This sequence comes from Arachis ipaensis, assembly GCF_000816755.2. Taxonomy (NCBI): domain Eukaryota; kingdom Viridiplantae; phylum Streptophyta; class Magnoliopsida; order Fabales; family Fabaceae; genus Arachis; species Arachis ipaensis. Next base: position 58,531,266 of record NC_029792.2, on the reverse strand, counting down.
CAATGGCAACTCAAATCACTTATTAATCAAATCTACAAGGGAATGGAAAGTGTTTACCATGGTGGAGTGTCTCCCACCTAGCACTTTTAGTTTAAGTCCTTAAGTTGGACCTTTGGTGGGGCTTTTCTATGGTGGCTTATGCTTGAACTCTTCCTTAAATCCTCACCAATGTTTGCACTTCCAATAGCCTCCGGGATCCCAAATTAAGCGCATAAGGCCTTCAAGGAAGCGTAAGCAAGTGACAAGGCCCCAAAGTTGATGATTGTCTATGTATATTCCGGAGTCCCATACTTTGTTTGTCAACCCCCTTTCTTCTTGATCTTCATGCTTCCAATAGGGTGATAAACTTATTGAATTCTCCTTGTAACTCCTACTCATCATCCTAATTCCATTGACTTGAGTTCCACTCGACCTTTGAATCCCAAAGTTTGAGTTTCCACCCACTATGTACCTTGATTCTTGTTGCCAACCAACATCCAATTCTTTTCTACTTTCTAACCCACAAATAGTTCTAAGTTGACCATCTGTTTCTAACAATGCATATTGATATGGGCCAAGAAAATTAAAGAATGAGATGATTACCTACTCAATTTGTAATTTGGATGGTGACTTAGAAAGGAAGATATCCAATGGTCTTGACATTGTAGGCTCCACTTCCTTTGGCTCCTCCTTGATGATTTCCATCTTTTGACAGCTTCCTTCAATTTCCTCTTGTTTTCTAACTTCTTTCAACTCTTCTTCATTGATCAAAACATGCATTGGAGGTTGTGCACATGCCTCCTCAACGTCGGTTTCACATCTCATAGAAGAAGCTTCAACAAGATCACTATTGTCACTTGGTGTGGAGTTATCTTCAATGATGGAGTTTCCTTCTTGTTTAACCTCTCCAAGGTCTTCTTTCGCTCCTTCTTCTTCAATAATCTCCATCTCTTCCACTTGTTGCAAAACACACTTCGTTTCCTTGTTCTCAAATTGACCATCCAAAATCTCCTTCATGCTCCTCTCTTTGGTTGATTTCTCACATTCATCATGTGGTTGAAGATGAGATGCACTAAATCTTGGAGGTTGGAAGGTATTTTGGTTGTTGGTAAAAGGTGGAAGTATATGGGACATAAGTTCTTAGAGGGTTGAGGTGAAACTAGTGAGTGCGGTTTGGAGCTCTTCTTGCTCTTGAGAAATGATACCAAGTGTATCATCCATGGGAACTTGGTTTGAAGGGTAAAGATGTTGGAGTGGTGGTGATTCAATGGTTGCTTGTTCATAATTATCACAAGGGTATGCATAGAGGGAATATGGATTAGGATTGTGTGGAGGAATTTGGTGGAAATAGGATGTGGATTGAGAATATGGTGGTTGGAATGATGGTGTTTGAGGACTATGTTGAGAGTATGGTGCATGGAATGATGGTGGTTGAGTGGCATAATCATGATAAGAACCATCATATTCATTGGAATGATATGCATTATAGGAGGGATTACCATCATAGTAGCTTGAATGAGGAGGTTGCCATGATGATTGCTCATATGGATGTGGCTCCCTTCTCAAGAATTCATCTCTCCCATAATGTGAGCCATCATTCAAGTTTCCATTACCTACAAAATAGTCATAACCATATCCAAAATCACAAGATGAGAATTCATACAGAAAAGAGGAAATCAAAACAAAAATCTCCAAAAGGCAAAGAAAAGTAAACTCCTAATTACTAACAAGACCTAGAAATAACCAAAAAGCTAAATATTCACAATATGAACATAGTCACAATAGCCAATAACATAACACCATTACAATCCCCAGCAACGGTGCCATTTTGATGAGTGGATTTTTGTGTGATTTAGAATTCACAAACGAATTCTCGTTGCAAGTATAGTTTCTAAACTAACAATAGTCCTTTCATACAAAAATTTGTTTGTCACAAGTAACAAACCTATAAAATTAATAACCGAAGTATTTAAACCTCGGGTCGTTCTCCCTAGGAATTGCAATAAAGTGTTCAACTATTGGCTATGAAGTATCTTTTGGGGTTTTTGAGATAAGAAACAAGAAACGTAAATGGCAAAAGAAATAAACTAATAATTAAGGAAGCTCTTGGCAAGGTATGAGCATTAGAAGTCCTATCCTAGTTATCATCATCAATTGTGACATGAGAATTGTTCATTGCTCCCACTTAGTTAACCTCTAACTATGAAGGAAAGTCAAGTGGATACAATCAACTTGAAACCACAAGTCCTAGTCTAATCAAAGTGAAAGACTAGCTTTAATGACATTCAAGTTAATTAGCAACTTCCAATCATCAATCAACAAGAGAGTTTGATAATTCAAGAGTCACGAATTACTCAACCTAAGCCAAGAGGAACAAAAATCTAACTCATAACTAGAAGAAGCATTTCAACAAACACCTAGTGGGCAATACAAACAAACAATATATAAATTGCAAGAATTAAAAGAATCTACCACTACAAAAGTAAGAGATCAACAATAGAGAACCAAAGTAATTATGAAACAACAAAGAAATCATGAATTGCATTAAAAGGAAATGTAGATCTACAAGAGAATCCATAAACTACAACTAACAATACAAAAGAACTACAAGAGAACTACAAGAGAAGAAGAATTCTACAACTACAAGAGAACAATTAAAGATGAAAAAGGAAAATTAGAAGAGAAGAAAAAGTAGATCTAGATCTAAGAACTAAGAACCCTAATCTAGAGAGAGGAGAGAGCTTCTCTCTCTAGAAAACTAACTAAAGCATGATGAAAACTAAATTAAAACTAACTAACTCACTAATTGGTTCTTCCCTCTTTAATCCTTGGGTTAAATAGCATCAGAAATGAGTTAGATTGGGCCCAAAATACTTCAGAAATCGCTGGCCATGAGTTGCCTTTAGTGAGTCACGTGTAGCTTCCCATGTGTATGCGTACATCATGCATACGCCAGGAAACTATGGCAAAATAGATATCATTTTGAAGCCCCGGATGTCAACTTTCCAACGCAACTAGAACTGCCTCATTTGGACTTCTGTAGCTTAAGTTATGATCGATTAAGTGTGAAAAGGTCAGGATTGACAGCTTTACGGTTCGTTCATTTCTTCATGAGTTCTCCATTTCTACATGCTTTTTCTTCATTCCATCAATCCAATCTTTGCCTCCAAAACCTGAAATCACTTAACAAACATGTCAAAGCATCTAATGGAATCAAGGTGAATTAGATTTAGCTATTTTAAGACCTAAAAAATATGTTTTCACTCTTAAGCGCAATTAAAGGAGAATTTACAAAACCATGCTATTTTAGTGAGTAAATGGGAGAAAAGTTGACAAAACCCTCTAAATTCAACACAAGATAAACCCTAACAATAGGGTTTATCAGTGAGTGTTGATCTTGAGAAAAATTTATGTTTTGGTTGTTTAAGTGCCAATCATTGGTGAGGAAATGTTGGGTTCTATCCCAAATTTCAATGAACGAGGTAAGATTTCTCAAGAACCCTTGTAAATTGATTTATGGTGAGTATTAGGTTTTGATTTATGTGAAATATGTGATTTTAGCTTGAATATTGGAGCTTGTTGGTGATTGTTGATGCTTGTTGGAGTGATTGGTAACTTGGATTATGGTTGGAATCTTAGCTTGTGCTCAATTGGGGTTTTGGTACATATTAGGAATTGGCCAACGTATGATTTTGGTTTTCTCTATGTAATATATAATATTTCTAGACACTTTGGCTAGTGACCCATAGGATAAGTTTGAATTGGAATAATTATTGAATTGTTGAATGATGAATTGTGATGAATTATGATAAGTTGATGATTTTTGAGTATGTTGATGAATTGTTGAAATGATAAATATGGTGTGAAATATATAGGTTGAGATTAAATGAGATTGATTACGATGCTTGGTATTGATAGAATCATGATTGATGAATGTGTTGGTGGAGGTTCGACTATAATGTTATATAATCGATGTTTGATGGTTGAGAATACTGAAATGTGAAGGAAAGTTTGGTATGAATGGTGGAATGTGATACAAAGGGTGAGTTATGAGGTAAATTAGAGTTTGGTATGGTTTTGGTTTGATTTTGGTTGAGGATTGTGGAAAATTGATACTTTGTGAACTTTTGGTAAAACTGAAATTTTGGTGAACTTCCATGAATCATATCTTGAACTACCGTGCTTGAAATTCAATGTATTTTATATCAAATGAAAGGAAATTGAACAAGCTTTAAAATGGTTTAACTTTGGTGGAAATCTCAATTCGGTAGAAAAAGATATGAATGTGGAAACTTAGGTCTGAAAATTTGAAATTCTGCAATGTTGCAGCATTTTGTGATTTCTGGTTTGTGTGCATACACACAGCCTTGTGCATAGGCACACACAGGGGAAAGCCTTCTGTTCAGAGTGCTAGCACAACCTGTGCACACACATAACCAATGAAATTTTACAACCTCTACGCACGCACAGCCCCGTGCGCACGCACACATTGGAAGGTTCATTTTGTTGCGAACGTTTGCACGCCTTTTACGAACGAACAGAATTGCAAAATTTAGTACTTGTGTGTACGCACACCTCTAAGCGTACATACACTTTTTAAAAAATCTCCTGGGCATGCGCACGCAAACCCCTGTGCGTACGCACACGCCCTGTTTTTCAACTTAAACTTTATTTTCAAACTATTTCCCCTTCCCAACCAGTTTGTAAACTTCCGTGACACCTATTTAAGATTCTTTGGCTTATTTTTGGGTATCAAACATGCGAAAGACCCTAGAGGATTGAATTTGGTATTATTTATAAAAGTTAGAGAATGGAGGCTTAGATTTCTGGTGTGTGATGAGGATGGGTCTGGTGAAATGAGAAGGGAGAAAGATACCTGAATTGCGAAATTAACGAATTGATGAGTTCAGAATGGAAATGTTGAATTGACAGTGGTGGAAATGAGTCCAGGACTCGGGATAAAATGATGGATCCATGATGTACTGAAAATGTTTTCTAAAAATCACTGAATTACTATTTTATATTGAGATTGTTGAGACGCTATGCGCCTGGCAGGGACGGTGGTTAATCCCGCCTGTCGAGGTAGTGGCGGCGGCGTAAGGATGGTGGTTAATCCCGCTTACGTTGAGATGTGAGGTCTGTGGCAAGAGTATTCTGCTCGCATCCTTTCGGATCACTATAGTGTGCAGGCACAAAATCCTGGACGGTGTTCCGAGCACCATATCTCAGGGGTTCCCAATTATGATTCCGAAGGGCAACATCTCCATGGAGATATGTCGAGTTGGCAATTGAACCAAAAATGTGATATCACAGCCAATAGGATAGGCATTTATCATATGCATCTTCTATCTCTTTGTTTGCTTTGCCGACTTGTAATGGCTTGCCTAATTGTATAACATGCCTAATTGCTTACTTAAATTACTTGCCCTAAATGCCTATTCTTGTGTTTTACTTGCATTGATATTACTTGTTTTTTCTACTGGGATTGAGGTGGTTCGAAAGGTGGTGGCGATGGGATTGCATGGAGGATAGGTTGGTGCAGGCTGTGGGACAGCGGAGAGTTGTTAATTAGAAAATCCTTTAAGTTAGATTACCCTTTTATTATGTTATGTTTTAAGTTATGCTTTATTGTTTTAGTCATGCTTTAAAATGAATCTTGTGATGGATATGAAGTTCTAGGATTGCCTCTAGCATCTCGGGGTCTTATATCTTATATCACTGGGCACTGTTACCATACTGAGAACCTCCAGTTCTCATACCATATTCTGTTATTATTTTTTAGATGCAGGTCGCAACCCACCTCGGTGAGTTGTTCTGATGGTGACAGAGTGGAGGATCCTGGATATATCTTGGAGTCTTTTGATTTGTTTTGTTTAGTTTCTCTCACTTTTGTATTTTACTTTTGGCCTAGAGGCTTTCTTTGAGAGATATATCTAGCCGGCTTAAACTCCGCGAGCAGTGGCTAGATCCTTATGGCTATATCCTGTGCTTTAAGTTTGTAGCTTCGTGAGTATGTTTTGTGGTTTTCAAATCCTATTTTTGAGCTATATCTTTCATCGAGCTTCTAGATTATATTAATTCTTCTATATAGTATATGTATGAGCTTAGAACTATCGTAACCTTTGATTAACCGTTGCTTTACGACGCAAGGTATGGCTTAGGGTAATTAGGCTGTTACAAAGGTCATAAAAAAATTTAAGGGGTGAATGTGTGATGTTAAGTTTGGTGTTCCACCACATGTTTCATTGAAACATACTGCAAACCTCCAAATATCATGACTAATCATTAGCTCCAAACAATCATGGAAACTACTTGACAGTTGCTTAATTTCTAGTTCATAGTTTGTTAATAAAAGCACATGATATTTTCTACATGTATTCAATCTGCTGCATATAGAAGTAGGCAAGGAACTAAGTTTGGTGTTCACACACCAACTTAAGTTCAGAAATCACAAGTATACATGCATGCTAACCATCTCTCAAGTGCTTGGGAGACAAGCAACTTCCAAAATCTTTGCAGGAAGTCATTCAATCTCTTGGAGAGACTATGCACCATCATCCAAGGAGATAAAGAAGGCTACAAAAGCTACAGATGATGATGACAACGAGGAAACAAGAAAACACCAAGATTGTTGCTTAACTGTTTCCAGTTTGAGGTGTTTTAATTGGAAGTATAATTGTACCCTATTTTCATGACACTTTGCATTCTGTTCGCTTCCTTTTATGTCATTTTAGCTTGCTAGTCCAAGTGCTTATGCCATTTCATCTTGCTTGAGTTGTATGCTTTGTTTCCCTTGATTGAATAAAAAAAAATGTTGTGAAATAAAGAAAGAGTAATAGTCCATTTTGGTACAAGATAGAATAAGGTTATGTAGTGGTGCATGCTTGAATACTTAGTGAGTTCACTAATAAAGTTAAAGGGTAGAGTGTTCCCTTAATTATAAGCTTAGTTTGCTTTATATGAGACCTTTGTGAATAAAGATCCTTGTAAGAAAGAAAGAAAAGAGAAAGAATAAAAGAGAAGCTAACGTTAGTGGCTAAATTAGGCTACTAACGGCAGCACTAACGTTGGTGAATAAGGAAAGAAGAAAAATGAATAAGCTAGGAACCAATAGCTTGACTCTTAAGATATATGCCTGTTGTGCTTTTGTATTAGGATATGCTTGGATGATTAGGTTCTAAGGAGTGCAATATCACTTAATAACTTGAGTTAACTAACCCAGGATTATCAATCAAAAGTTTATTGTCAAGAGCACCCTAACTACAAAGCATTTAGTAACCCAAAGAGGTGTTGGGCATCAATGTCTCAAGGATTAGATTGCAAGCCATGTGCCTGTGGTGTGTATGTGCTGAGGAGAGGCTTGAGTTAGTAAGTCCTGAGGGGTGCTTCATCACCCAACACCTAGAGTCAACTGGGTCGGGAGTCTTGACTGAAAACTTACCATAAAGAGCTACCTCAACACAGAACACTAAGCTTCAAAATAAAGAATAAATCTCTAGTAAGAAAGAGCAAAATATATGAACCAAAGATAAAAGAATAAACAAGTTTCATAGAAGCAACAGAGTTAGTGCTTAAGGGGATGTTGTAATCTGGAAACCAATAAGTTCATGAGCTTCAAAGATATCATGCATGAAACCCCATGAACCAGGATTAAATGTCTTCCAATACGGACATATATCTCTCTGTTTTCATTGATTTGTCTTATGCTTTACTGATTGCTTGGGAACAAGCAATATTTAAGTTAGGTGTTGTGATGCCTAGGCATCTTAGGCTAGTTTCACAAGCCATTTTCATTAGTTTTTACTTGGTTTCATACACTTTCTTAGGCAATAAGTAAGCATTTGGATGAGAAATGTATGCATGTCTTGATTCAATCAAACATTATTATTTACAAACATGTTCATGAGATTAATGCAAGAATTACTTGATGCAATGAATGATGCATTATCTGGAGATTATGGCAAGGCTTTGATGCATTTGTTTGATTGATGATAGGTAAGGAGAAGTAAGAGAAGGGCAGAGAAGAAGCAGAGTTAGCGTTGCCAAGGAAGGAGGAAGCAACGTTAGTGGCCTAAGTTGGCTCACTAACATTGCCCATTAACAATGGCTAAAGGAGAAATAAAGCAATGTTAGTGGCCAAAGTTGCCTCACTAACGTTGCTAATAACGTTGCCAAGGAAGAGGGGAGCAACGTTAGTGGCCTAAGTTGGCTCACTAACGTTGCCAAGGTAACAAGCAACGTTGGTGGCCCAAAGTTAGCTCATCAACATTGCTAGCAAAGGGGAGGTGCAACGTTAGTGTGCTAACGCTACCTAAAGTTAGCACACTAACGTCTTCAATAAATTTTCAAGTTGGAGCTGGAAAAATTGCTTGTGTGTGTACGCATGGGGCATTGTGCATACGCACAAGAGGAAAATTTGCCAGTGTGCGTATGCACAAGGCATGATGCATATGCACAACAGGAAGAGCATTAGTACACTAACGTTGGTGACTAACGCCAGTGGCAACACTCTAATAAATTATGCATGCAATGTTAGTGCCACCATTAGTACACTAACGTTGGTGACTAACGTCAGTATTGATTTCATCCCAATGGCACCCATGCAAGAATGAGAACGTTAGTGAGCTAACGCCAATGTCAACGTCAGAAAGAGCCACTCCTAACTTGCTTCAACTAAGGCTAAATCCCACATCCAAAGACTTGAAGATTGATCTAGAAAGTGTATAAATAGGATAGTTTTTTAAGTTAAAAAGGAGAGGCTAGGAAGCAGGGATCCTAATTGGGAAACCCCTGTATCATTTTCTCTTTTTGTACTTAGTTACTTTCATGTACTTTTCTTTTCTTTGGAGATTTTCTGAGAAATGATGAACTAAACCCCACATCATTAGGGGGAGGGGCTTTATTGTAATTCAAATGAATGAATGAAATTCTTCTTCTTCTCAATCCGTTTGTTGTAGCTAAGAGATAACTTTTGTGTTTATTTAATCTACTCACTGAAAGGGGGTTTGGATCCATTGAATCTCTATGTGAGGCTCAAGAGAGGAATCATAGAAATTAGAATTGAAGCTCTTTCTCTCACAACTCTATTGATCAATACATTTGGGATGAATTAAGATCTTGAGAACTTGTGTGGCTAATGGATAAGAGAATTGAACTTAAACTCTTCTCATGATAGTTAGATCAATGAATTGGCAAATTGATAGCAAGGAATTGGCTAATTGATTATGTCAAGAGAAATTGGGTTGCCAAGAGATTGAAACTCAATTAATTACAATCCGCCATAGATCTACTTCATATGATTGATAATGAAGTTGAGACCCATTGATTCACGATGGATTATGATATCTCCAATCCCTAATGAATCTTTCTCTTTGTTATTCTTCACTTTAATTGCCTTACGTTCACTTTAATTTTTTGAATTTTCTGCTCTCTTTAATTCCCATCACCCAAAGCCCTTTTATATTTCATGCAATTTACTTTTCATTGCCATTTACATTCTTGCCTTTACTTTTGTGTCATTTAAATTTAAGCTCATTTAAGTTTCTTGCCATTTAAGATTCAGTTATTTATATTCTTTTGCCATTTAAGTTTCCAGCATTTACATTTTGCAATTTACTCTCAGCACTTTAAATTTTTAGCCATTTACTTTTTGTTGATTTAAATTTCACCAAAACCATCAAATATTAGCTTGACTAAACAAATCACCTCACTCTCGTGAGTTATTACTTGACGATTCAGTACACTTGTCGAAGGGGATTTGTGCTGTGCGGTCATCACTAGTAATTAGGAGTTTGCTTTTTCTTTGTTTTTGATATTCTTTTTTTTTTATTTCATCTTTTCCATATGAATTCTCATCATTGTGGTTTTAGATATGGTTATGACTATATTGTAGGTAATGAAACCTTTAATGATGGCTCACATTATGGGAGGGAAGAATTCTTGAGAACTACCCTTCCACAGCAGAAATCTCACCCCCAACTTGGTTACTGTTCAACGCTATCCTTCATGGAATGATGTCCAAGGCTATTGATCATGTGTGAAAGGCTTTTGGAGAAAAGTCAGAATGCTTATTCTCTCTTTAGATTTTATTGTCGGAGTTTGAAAGAGTAAAACCGTCAGTTAGGAATTTCTCCTCGGTTAGAGAAAATAACTTCGTTGCAAGTATAGTTCCCAACCGACAAGTAATGCTCAATCAAAGTTTAGATTTGTTTGTCACGAATGCAAACGAATAAAAATACCGAGAGTATTAGATCTCGGGTCGTCTCTAAAAAGAATTACAGTGAGGTGTGCATATTATTGGTTATGGTATCCAAGGGGTGGTTTGCATATAAGAAGAAAAGAATTTAAATGGCAATAAAATAAAGAAAACAACAAAGGAAAGCAATTACTAAAGAGAGACATTTATGGCAAGGATTGAGAATATAGATTTTCTATCCTAGTCATTAATTATTATACAATAATTAACAAGAGCTAATCCTATTTAGTCATCTCCAACATAGGAAGAAGGTATAATGTTATCTTCACTTGAGAGAAAGTTAAATAAGACTAGTTAATCTCAATCCAAAAGTCCTAATCAACTTACTAATTGAATTGGCAAGAGATTAGAGTCAATGGAAATAATATTAACTAACAACTTTAGATCACCAATCTAAATTAGATATTGATGACTTAAGATTGCCTAATTTCTGTTTCCAAGCCAAGAATGCTCAAAAAGTTACTTTAAACCTTAGTGATGAGCTGATATTTTATACGCTTTTTGGCATCATTTTCATATAGTATTTAGTATGTTTTGTTTAATTTTTATTAAGTTTTCATAGGTTTTGTATTAAATTTATATTTTTGGATTCCACTTTGAGTTTGTGTATTTTTGTGTAATTTCAGGTATTTTCTGGCTGAAATTGAAGAGCTGGAGCAAAAGTCTAATTTAGAGATAGAGAAGCACTGCAGATGGTGTCCGGAAGAGTTTTTCTGGAGCTACAGAAGTCGAAATGGAGCATTCGCAATGGTTATGAAAAGCTGACTTCCAGAGCTTTTCAGCAATATATAATAGTCTATACTTTGCTTCATATTAGAAGGCCCAAAACGGGCATCCAACGCCAGCCTCTTGCCCCTCCCAGGCGTCCAGCGTCCAAGGAGAAGAGACCAGCGTCCAAACGCCCAAAGAGGAACCCCTAGCTAGCCTTCAATGCCCTAGAGGCCTCCTAGCACGTGGATCTCATCAAAACTCAACCTAAACACTCACCAAGTGGGCCCCAGAAGTGGATTTTAGAACTAAAAAGACTGTTTTACCCTTACTAGTCATTAGTTTAGTATTTAAGGAGTATTTTACATGATCTTCGCCCATCATTTACCATAATTTCATTTTTCACAATGTATTTTCTATCAGTATGAGTTTCTAAACCTCCTAGGTTAAGGGGAGGAGCCCTGCTGAGTTTTATGGATTAATAAAAGATTAATGTTCCTCTTTAATCCGTGTTTGATTCTCTATTCTAAGATGTATATTTGTTCTTCATCAATATGAATACGTTGAACTGGTATAAGGTTGGTGCATGAAATTGTGATTACACTTTCCACAACTCTGCACAACTAACCAGCAAGTGCACTGGGTCGTCCAAGTAATACCTTACGTGAGTAAGGGTCGATCCCACGGAGATTGTCGGCTTGAAGCAAGCTATGGTTATTTTGTAAATCTTAGTCAGGAGATTAATGATAAGAGTGATTGTATTTATGAAAAATAAATAACATGAAATAAATAGTACTTGTGATTCAGTAATGAGAAACAGGCTGAGGTTCCGGAGATGCTCTGTCATCTGAATCTCTGCTTTCCTTCTGTCTTCTTCTTCAAACACGCATGGCTTCCTTCAATGGCAAGCTGTATGATCCTCTTGGATGAAAAATACCAGGTACGATCTCTGCACGGCTAATCAACTGTCGGATTTCTCGTCTTGGATGAAAAATACCATGTACAACTACCGCACGGCTAATCATCTGTCGGTTCCCACTAGCGTCGGAATAGGACCCTTGTCCTTTTGCACACTATCATTGCGCCCAACATTCGCAGGTTTGAAGCTCATCACAGTCATCCCTTCCCGGATCCTACTCGGAATACCACAGACAAGATTTAGAGTTTCCGGATCCCAGGAATGCTGCCAATTGGTTCTAGCCTATACCACGAAGGTTCTAACCTCCGGACTCGGTCCGTAGATTAGAAACCTAAGAGATACGCACTCAAGCTGTCGCGGATAGAATGGGAGTGGTTGTCAGGCACGTGTTCATAGGTTGAGGATAATGATGAGTGTCACGGATCATCATATTCTCTTTATTGAAGTACGAGTGAGTATCTTAGAATAGAATCAAGCGTGATTGAATAGAAAACAGTAGTAATTGCATTAATCCATTGAAACGCAGCAGAGCTCCTCACCCCCACCTACGGGGTTTAGAGACTCATGCCGTAGAAGATACAATATGAAGTGTAAAATGTCATGAGGTGCTAAATGAATCTCTAAAAGTAGTTTTTATACTAAACTAGTAACTTAGGGTTACAGAAAATGAGTAATTAGGTGTAGATAGTGTAAAATTCCACTTCTGGGGCCCACTTTGTGAGTGTTTGGTCTTAGCTTTCAAGCTTCCACGTGCATATGCCTCATATTGGAGTTAAACGCCACCCTAGGTGCCAAAATGGGCGTTTAACGCCGAAAAGTATGGCAGTTCTGTCGTTTTACGCCAGAAAGTTTTTGACTGGCTTTTAACGCCATTTTGGGCCATCAAATCTCAGGCAAAGTATGAACTATTATATATTGATGGAAAGCCCAAGATGTCTACTTTCCAGCACAATCAAGAGCGCTTCAATTGGGCTTCTGTAGCTCCAAAAAATCCATTTTGAGTGCAAGAGGGTCAGAATCAAACAACATCTACAGTCCTTTCTCAGCCTCTGAACTAGATTTTTGCTCAGGTCCCTCAATTTCAGCCAGAAAATACCTGAAATCACAAAAAAACACATAAACTCATAGTAAAGTCCAGAAATGTGATTTTTGAATAAAAACTAATAAAAATATAATAAAAAGTAACTAAAATATACTAAAAACTATCTAAAAACAATGCCAAAAAGGGTATAAATTATCCGCTCATCAGAGGTTATCTCATTCTACATGGGTTCAGAGTGCATCTTTCATTAGACAATGATGAACCACCAGCTTGATTATGCATCTCTTAGACAGCTAATCCACGACTTCGTTGGGGACTTCTCGAGACACCAGTTCAACCGATTTACGGGGAGATTAGGGTTTTGTCGCAAAGGCTAGAACCAAAAGGCGTAGCATCCTCCGATCCGGAGGATTCGACCTTGTATGTAGCATTTTAAGTAGGATCACCAAGGAGAATAAACTGCAAGAGCTTCACCCTCAATTGGAATGGATTGCACTAACCATGGGGTTTAGATCTGAAGGAGTATTGCCGGCTACTCAAACCAGCGTCAATCACATACAGCCTGCCATAGAATGAATCATTCACAATTGAAGAAGACAGTGATACCATAGATAATCCAGAAGGACAAAGCATCTCCAAACCTTAACCAATTCCTTATCCCTGTTTACATTCATCTAAGTTTTAAGATTATCATTATAATTCCATCTTCCAAATCAAATTCAACAACTCTTCTATCTGCCTAACTAAGACCTGCAAGATAACCATAGCTTGCTTCAAACCACAATCCTCATGGGATCGACCCTGACTCATTCAACTATTACTTGGATGACCCAGTGCACTTGCTGGTACAGTTGTACGAAGTGTGGAGATTCGTACACCACTAAGCCAAGCATTTTGTCAAACACTTGGAAGGCATAAAAGGAAAGCATGATAAATTTCAAGGAAGTATAAATTCTACTACTACCCAATGCAAGAAAAGTAAGAATAACAACTCAATTAAACAATAAAGGAACATAAAATATAAATTGCATTAAATGAAAATTAAAGTAACAAGAGTGCTCAAAAACATAAAAGTGACATAAAAGGAAACTTAACAAAATAAACTAAAGAACAAAGATGTCGGAACAAGAAATTGTAAAGAAAACAAGATGGAAACAAGAAATTAAACCCAGATCTAAGAGGAAAAATAAACTAAGAACCCTAATTTCTAGAGAGAAGAGGGAGCTTCTCTCTCTAGAACTAACCTAAGGCATGTTTCCCAACCTAATCTAATTGCTCCCCCCGTTATCCAATCTTGAATTCTGCATCAAATAGCCTCAGAAATGAGTTGGATTTGGGCCTGGTTGGCTCAGAAATCGCCCCCAGCGAATTCATTTTAATGAGGTCACGTGTTCAGCGTCACACATGCGTGTGGTCGACGAGTGCACGTCGCTGGCAAATTTCCTCCTCACGCGTAAGCGTGGGTGACGCGTGCGCGTGGTCTTCAATTCTCCAAATGCTCATTTCTTCATGAATTCTCCACTTTGCATGCTTTTCTCTTCACTTCTTCCATTCAACACTTGCCATATGAATTTGAAATCACTCAACAAACATATCAAGGCATCGAATGGAATTAAAGTGAATTAAATTTAGCTATTTTAAGGGCTAAAAAGCATGCTTTTACTTTTAAGCACAAATTAGGGAGAATTACAAAAACCATGCTATTTCATTGAATAAATTTGAGATAAGTTGATAAAATCCCGTAAATTAAGCACAAGATAAACCACAAAATTGGGGTTTATCAAACCTTCCCACACTTAAACTAAGCATGTCCTCAATCTAAACTCAAGAAAGAGACAAAGGGTATCAACATTTATTCAATGCAAGTAAACTATCTATATGCAATCTATCTACATGCATGCAATTACTTGGTCAAAATAAATTAATTCCCAAGAATATATATATATATATATGAACACAAGGGCTAAAGGTATTAACAACCAAGTCAAATCCACAATTGATTTGAGAAGATTTTACAAGATTGCAAGAAAATGGATGATCATAGGTGAAAACATGTAATTGAACAATCAAACCCTCACCGGAGGTGTATCTGCTCTAGTCACTCAAGTGTATAGGGTTGATTCACTCAATTCTCCTCTAATCATGCTCTCTAAGATTTATTTTTCATCTAACAATCAACAATTATTTCATACATGCATACAAATATCATGAAGACTTATCCATAGGGTTGTAATGGGGCTAGGGTCAAGGTAGGATTGTCTGTAGTTAAGTGAGTTTGAAATCTGAATCTTTGATTAACTTAAACTTCCCACCTAACCTATGACAACCTATACAATTTAAATGCTAACCTAACTACCCATTCTTCTAACTTTTTCACACTCATGCATTCTTTTTTTTTTTATCACAACCTATATGCATTGATTTTTATTACTTTATTTTGGGGCATTTTGTCCCCTTTTTATTTCTTTCTTTTTCCAGTTTTTCTTTTTTTTAATTTTCTTTTTCTACATTTTTTTCTTTTATTTTTATTTTTTTTAATATACAAAGGTACCAATGCATATGATTTAAATATTTAATGCATGAGTATGTATCCAATTCCCAAGATTTTTAACAAAACTACAAAATACACTTTTATCTCACCCAATGTTCCCAAATCTCCCAAAATTAAATGATAAACACTCTCACTAACCTAAGCTAATCAAAGATCCAAACAAGGGACATTTATTGCTTTTCGCTTAAGGCTTGTAATGTGCTAAAATTAAGAACAAATGGGTTTAGCATAGGCTCAATATTGGCTAACAATAGAAGATAAAAGGTAGGCTATTTGGGTAAGTGAGCTATTTGAAACAATGACCTCAATCATATAAGTGCATTCATACACAAAATAATGGACATAAAGAATCAAACAAATCAAAGATTGCAATCATAGAAAGAGAATAATCACACACAAGAAGGAAAATAACGGTTATATGATGTAACCACACAATTAGGCTGAAAACTCACATGCTTATGTGTCCTTAGCTCAAAATATGTTCCACAATATATATAATTCAAGCAAGTTCTAAAAAAATTTTACTCAAATCAATTGGGGTGCCCTATAGATAAATTCCTTGGAAAATTTCATTATTTTGGCTAAGCTTATATATATATATATATATATATATATATATATATATATACAAAATAAGAAAATGCAACTAAAAATCCTAAAAGACCTAAAAAAATGAAATGCGAAAAGTGTTTGGATTAGAAATTGTCACCCAAAAATGCCGATCGGTCGGACGACCTCCCCACACTTAAAAATTTGCACTGTCCAAAGTGTATTCATAGATGAGCAAGGGGATACGGCAACTTTTCGGATTGCCACCTTTAGCTAGTGTGTCAACTGGCTGGTGCATGTTCTTTCTCCTGCTTCCGTCTTTTGCTTATGACAAATCATCCTGAGCAATAGAAAACAGGATCGTAAGATGAGAAAATGCAAAAGCAAGGCAGCGTAAATTGTTAGAATGAGGTGATGATCACTAAAATAAAATGAGTGACTAAATGTGTGACATGGGAGAGAATAAGTGTGTGAATTCTAAATTGAGCGCCATTTAGAACACGCACATTAGCATAGAGAGCTATGTCATAATTACACAAAAGAAGTAAGCACTTCACTCATCTAGTGTGTTTGGAATACTTCAACGTAACTTGTAAGTTAAGATAAGAAAACAAGAAATAAAGAAGCATAAAAGCATTTGAGCAAATAATTAAGCAATTGTAATTTGGATAATGAATGGACGTTGATTGATGTGCACGTAAACTTAGTGAACAAATTGAAATATAAAGCTCGCACATCAAACTTTGACACATATTTGAATTTTATTTACATCACCTAATTGACATAGAAGTGGAAGACATGGTTGCTATGGAACTTAGGAAAAAGAAGACAGAAATTAAAATCAATCACATAGCAAGCATGGTCCACAAAGCTTAGAAAGCTTAAAAATATGTTACGAAGTAAGCTTATGATCCAATTTCACAATTCCACAATTCCAATGCATGAAATAGGTGATGTCAATAAGAGCCAATCATAAATGAGCATCACCTAACAAAAAAATGCATTGATAGTACACAAATTCCTAACAATAGATAGTAAATTCAAATTACATTGTGACTAGCTACAACATGCAATTCAAAAGATTTATAAAGCTTGAAGGCAATGTTGTGAGTACTTGGTATGCACAAATGTTAATCATAAACAATTCAAAAACCAAGTAACAAATTATAACCTGAACAAAGAATTCCAACAATGAAAATTAACAATAATGATGTTAAAATAACATCCTATCAGTAATCAGTAGCAATAGGTAGCAAACAAGATTAATAATCCAACACTTATCATGAAAAGCAGAAAAATCAACATAAATCAAACTAACTAAATAACTAACTAACTAACTAACTAAAAGAAATGGTGATAGATGGTGATTGGTAGTGTTGGATGATGATTGAAGAAAGGAAATAAAAGAAGAGAAGATAGAAGAAGGAAAGAAATCGAAGGAAGAGAAGAAAAGAAGGTGGGTGAAATAGGGCAGGGGTCACGCGTACGCTTCATGTCATGCGTACGCGTGAGTGGCAGAAGAAGGTGCGACGCGTACGCATCGTCAACACACACACGTGAGTGAGAGAGGGATAGGTGACACGTTCGCGTGGGTGAAAATTGTGATAGAAGCCCAATTTCAGCACACTACACGCGCAACACTCTTGTTTTTGTATTGGGCATGGAAAATTTAGTGGTCACGCATACGCATGCGCGAGGCGTACGCGTGAGGGATTAAAAACTTGGGGGTCACGCGTACACGTGGGTGACGTGTATGCGTGGATGGGTGCTCTGTTTTCAAAATTTTCCAATTTCTTGCACCAAACCAAGCATTCCTGTAATGACCCAATTTTCAATATGTCTAGATCATACCGGAAACTGAGTGCTACCAATTTGTCTTCCTAATTATTATCTATTATTTATCATATGAGCCTGATTCGTTGTTAAAAGTGTAGTTAATTTGCGACGTATATTTTTTCTTAAAATGTTTGGATTAATAGACAGAATCATTCATAATCAACTCACAACTGATAACAGGTAAAACAGTTATAAGAAACCATACATAAATACATCACAAGTAGCTAGCAACATTCAGTGATCCAGCCCTTATTAGAGTATAGACCTTTAGTTAGAACACCCCTAGATATAGCTAGATAACAACTATATACATATACATACATACAACATCCCAGGTCCTGACCTGTTCAAGAGGTCCCTAAGCTGGCACCTAGGCTAGCCTAGACTCTATACTCACCTAGTCCCTCTAGACTACTAAAGCGAGGGAAAGTACGTTCTAGGTCTTCAAAACTCAAGTAAGGTGGAACGTCATTAAAAGGTAGAACGTCATCTGCTACCCCTCTGCACGATCAGACATTGCTATAGGACGTCTCTCTGGTACCTCATCAAGTAGCCACACAATAGGAGTCTCGTACACAGGATTTAGATTAAAGTTCACGTACAAACGGGGTGTAGACATTGGCTGGTCTCATAGTATATACATAAATAGAGAACGATATTCACCCTATACTCAGAAGACTACCTAGAGTGGAATTCTTTTTGCAAACGATCGTCAGCGAACTATGGAAAGAAACTCTTGCTTCCATCTGAATGGAGAAGGGAGAGAGAAGGGGTAAGAACTGGGGAGTTCTTAGTAGGGCCGGGGTTATTAGTTAAGTTCATTAATTTTGTGTTGTTTAGCAGATAAATAGCAGAATAAAGAAAAGCAGCAAATAGAAGATTCAGATAAATAGAGAAGATAGAGAAAACATATAGCAGAATACAAACAAAAGAATACAAGAAAATAACACGAACATAGACACAGAGAATAGAATACAAACAAAGAAAGCATACATTTATGAAATAATCATAACAGAGAAAATGCACAACCAAGTATGGTGCATGTCTAGCCCTAGCGCAGGTAATGAGCTCATTTTTCGGTTTCTACCCGCTGCCGACGTAACCCGAAACAGCTGAAACGGGTATGGTTTTCCAGTCAGCATAGGTATAGTTCTCACTAACTGACGTATGCGTCATATCCTCTGTAAGCAAACTCTGCCTTACAGGTGACGGCATTCCAGCCATGTATGAAATAATATCCTCTGCAAGTGATCCCAGGTTATTAGTTATAGGTATAGCTCTCAATAGCTGTGTAGCACTGGAAAATGTTCTGTGGTCGTACCACTATCTATCTGACTTCCTTCACACAGTAGATCATCAAATAAATAATTCTAGAGTTGTCTTAAGGCAACAAATGACCTCTCAATAGGTCATCTGCTCTAATTTCTCTGTTTAACATTAGTATTTAAAGCTTATGTAAATTTCGGTATGAATAGTTATCCTATCCCAAGTATAGGTTCATTAAGTCTATACTGAAACAGTTTAACTTTTCATATAATACCTAACCCTAGTCACAACTCAAGTATTAACTAAGTTGCCCTAGTTCGTTCACTAGTCTCTCTCTGTTTTTTTGTCGTTAAAACTTTACAGACTTTTCTTTGGTTTTTATCTTTTCTTTAACTTTATATCTTTCCTTTATCTTTGCCTCACTAACATGTTATTACCACTCCCTAAGTGTTTTATGAAGATAATTATGAGATTCTGCACTTAAAGTTGTCTTTCTAAAGTTTTCACAGAAAACCGCCTTTTTCGTATTATTTTATTATTTTTATTAAAATATTATTTTTAATTAAATATTATTATTTAATATTTTATTATTATTTATTATTTTATTAATATATTTTCGAAAATTACCTTCCTTTAACCTTTTACTTTATAAATTCACTTTTACCACCCGTAACTTTTAATATTTCTACTTTAACCACCCTAACTTTCAGAAATTACAAAATAACCCCTCAAACACCAAAATATTTACAACCTTTCCCTTTTTAAGATCTAAAAGGTGTTCTTCAATGTTCTTCATCACACTCAAAGTGTTCTTCGTGTTCTTCGTAAATTCTTTAGATTCTTTCTCTGTTTTTACCCGTTTTTCAGTCTTTTCAACAACCGATTTTTACCAAAATTCAAAATAAATTTCCAGCCACTAAAACCCCATCTTTTCCACCTGATTTCAACACAAACTGAACCTCAATTTAAGCTCTAGGGTTTCGTTTTCCAGCAGCCACAAGAACACACATTCATAGCTTAAATTTCATCAAATTTCATCAAATTTTTACCAAAATTTCAACAAGAATTACTCATATAAACAATCAATTTCAAGCACAGCCAAACCATATCATAATCACACAACTCAAACACAATCAATCAAGATTAAATTTGTCAAACCCTACCTTGATTTGCTGCTCCAAATCCGGTTACTCTTTGAAGTGTTCTTAAAGCACTTTTTCCTCCTAAAACACATCAAGAACAACTTTAAAACTCTAAACCATCAACTAAACAAACTTCAGCAGCATCTTAGGAAGGTTATCCTCACCTTAAACGTGCAAGAAATCAAAGATCTTTGGTCCACAAGTCAAGCTAAGCAAGAGATCTAAGGAAGAACATCAAGAAAACACTTGTTTAAGCATGTTTCCTTGAAAACCGAATTGAAAAGGGAGGGAGACAGCCATCTCACCTTATTTCCAGCCTTGATAAGTAACATATTATTTTCTGAGCTACTAGCATAAATGACACTAGTAACATATTTATTGTGAGAATAAAACATGTATGATGAGGCCTTAGCATTGCTAAAGTCATCAGAGAGTGCTGGTGCTAAGCTGCACCAATAAACCGTAAACCCGGTTAAACCGATTTTCTGTTTTCAACTAAAACAGATCAGGTAACCTTATAATATCATTCAAGCATTTTATAATACTAATATAATGATAATATTATACTATTATCTCTCTCCTCTCATGAATCAAGTCTGGTTCGTCAAACAGAGACTATTTACGAAAATCAGAATCAAAACTGCTAACCAATACGGTTCAAAAACTAGGTTCTTCGCGATTGCATTAACGAGCTTGCCTCAGAAGAGGTTCTAGCTTAAGGATGACATAATGACAATGAGGATTGAGATGCTTGATGATATATCAGAGGTGTTCCCTTTACTGATCTTCCGGAGAAATCTGTACTTTCAGAAAAGATCTCATGTACTCGAAAATCAGGCTTGTTACAATTCCAAACCTCCAAACAGCTACCAAAACACCATAAAACCTTATTAAACTTACTAGACTACTAAATAAACTCAACAAACCAAATGAAACTTGAAATTAAACTAGTTTACTAATATATACAAAAAGAGCAAAAATGACAAAGATGTTACCATGGTGTGGTGTCTCCCAAGAACTTTTGTTTATTGTCCTTAAGTTGGACTTATGGGGAGCTCTCATCAAGGTGGCTTATTCTTCAATTCATCCTTGAACATCCACCAATGCTTGAATCTCCAATAAGCCCCATCACTCCATTTCATTTGCATCAAGCTTTGATGGAGTTCTCCACAAACCATGATTCCATACTTTGTTTTCACACCCGTCTTCAATTTGATCATGCTAATTTCTTCCAGGTGGTAAGCAAGCTGAATTCTCACTTAGGTATCCAAACATCCTCCTAGACTCAAGCAATCTAGCTCTACACCAAACCTTACAATCAAACTTTGAACATGCAACCATCATGAACCTAGAGTGATGTTTCCAACCACTAACCATCTCCCGTTTGCTCTTAAAGCCACAAAGAGCTCTAAGTTGACCATCCGTTTCAAGCAAACCATATTCAAGTGGGATAATAAATATTAGAGATAAGAAATTTACCCACTTGAATGAAGGGATGGATGGTGATGGCTTGGGGAGAGGTGTCTCCAATAGTCTTGTAAGCTCCACTCCCTTGTGTTCTTCCTAGATAACTAACACTTCTATGCAAGCTTCTTCAATTCCAACCTCTTCCTCTTGGTAGCTTTCTTCCAATTCAATCTCTTTTTCATTACTTACCAAAGGTATGGGAGGTTGTGCACATTCTTCTATGACCTTAATTTCATGTCCAGTAGGAGAGGATTCAATTGTAGATAGAAACTCATCAATTAATGAATCCATCTCTTGATCAACCTCTTCAAAGTCTTCAAGCATGATATGTTTTGGAGGTTGTACACCCTCCTCAACATTAATATCAAGCTTCTTGGAAGAGGGCTTTATAATTCTACATTCCCATGGATGTTCAACATCTCCTAAATCTTCAACCACTCCTTCCGGCTCAATTGTCTCTACTCCCTCACCTTGTTGCAATTCTTGCTTTAACTCATCTTCTTCACTTTGAAGCTCCAAATTCACTCCCTTACTATGCTCCTTGGTTGATCCTCCACATTCGTCAATGGGAGTACTTGGGATGCATGAGCTTAAGTGGGAGGCCATGTGGTTAATGGCTTCCGCCATGGTAGCAACCATGACTTCTAGCTTCTTCAGCTCCTTTTGCTTCTCTTCTTGCCTTTGGATATAAGAGCTAATATCTCTTCGTTGTTCTTGCAAGAAGGTTTGGAGAGTGATAAACCACTATTTTATGGTTTATATTGTGTTTAATTGTGTGGTTTTATCATGATCTTTACCCACTTATTCATTAAATAAGCATGCATTTATAATTCCTTCCTAAAGTTATTGCATGATTGAAAACTTGCTTCCTAGAGACTTTTAATTATGTATTTTATTTTTTTCTTTATTCCATTCGATGCCGTGATCTGTGTGTTAAGTGTTTCAGGCTTTATAGGGCATGAATGAGTTGGAGATTAGAAAGGAAGCTTGCAAAAATGGAAGGAACACAAGAAATTGAGGAGATTACCAACGAGAAGCGACGCGGCCGCATGGATCACGCGACCGCGCGAAGAAGAGGAAATCGCAGTGACGCGGCAGCATGGATGACGCGACCGCGCAGCATGGAATAGCACGAGTGACGCAGCCGCATCGATGACGCGACCGCGTGGCAAAGCAAAAAGCCGAATGACGCGGCCGCATGGATGACGCGACCGCGTGACATACGCGATATGCATAATCTGCAGAATCGCTGGGGGCGATTTCGGGCCTTATTTTGACCCATTTTTTGGCCCAGAAAAGCAGACTAGAGCCAGAGAACATGCAGAAACCAACAACAACATTCATTCCGCATAGTTTTAGTTTTTAGATCTAGTTTTTTCCTCTCTTCTAATTTTTCTCTCTACACATTCATGGTTTTTAGGATTCGTTATTTTTCATTATTTTTGCATTGGGATATTGAGAAGAGTTATTGCCTCATCAAGATTTCGACATTCTAGTTCGTTCTCTTTACTTGTCTCCTTCTCTTCCATGTTCCTTAATTTACTTAATTTTACTATTGGATTATTTTAGCATTTATTAAATACAAAAATTACTTTTATTTTTAATTAATCTTTTTATCATTATTTATCATGTCTTTCTTTAATTCCCTTTCTTATGTTATGAATTCTTCATTTACTATGAGCGAGTAGTTCCCTAACTTGATGGGGAGTTGATTGAAAGAAACCCTTGAAGTTGGGATACTCAAGAGAAAGATTGTGGTTGGGTTTATTGTTGGATTGCTCTCTAGTCACTAACACCAATCCTCCCAAGAGCGGATTGGAACTTGTGGATAGAGATAGCATTCCAACTTGTTTAACTTTCCCTTACTTAGTGAGGGACAACTAAACAGAATAATCCCCAGTTATCAATTAGTCTTGAGAGTACTGCAACAAGAATAGGGCTTCCAACTAATCAACTCCCAGTCAAGGCTTTTATTTAAATTTATATAAATTCTCTAATTTAATTTTCTGCCATTCAACTCAAACCTTTTGGAAAACATCTGATTAATAAAATAGCACGCTTTTCTGTAACTCGTTGGGAGACGACCTGGGATTCATACTCCCAGTATTTTAATTTTAATTTCTGTGACACCCTTCTAAATTGATGAGCAGATTTCTGGTTGGTTGAGAACTATACTTGCAACGCATATTTTATAATCATTCTTAACTCGCCAATTTCCACTCGCATTAGAGAGCTTAATCCATTGGAGGAGGTAGTGAAAGAGAGGGTTCGTTGTTTGGGGGAAAGGGTTCATAATTAAAAGGTGATTCATCTTGGTAAGGGTATGGAGGTGATGTATATCGAGGTGGTTCTTGGGAGTAATTGTGTTGGAATGGTGGTGGTTCTATGTATGGTTCATATGGCTCATAAGGTGGTTGGTATGGTGGATAAGGATTAGGGTCATATGGAGGTGTTTGGTGGTAGGGGGCTTGTGAGTATGGTGGTTCAAAACTAGGTTGAGGAGGTGGTTCATAGGCATATGGTGATTATGGTTGACAACCACAATGAGGGTCACTACATCCATTAGGTTGGTATGCATTAGGAGTTCGATTATACCTATAAGAAACCGAAGGAGGTTGTTGCCAAGAAGAGAGATAAATTCCTTGAGGCTCCTCCCATCTTTGATTGTTCCACCCTTGATGCATTTTGTCATTGTAGTTCCCATTTCCTAAAACATAGTTTGAACCATACTCATAGCCAAAGGGATTAGGATTCATAGTAGCAAGAGAAATTAAAAACAAAAACTAACAAGAAACAAAGAAAGCAAAGTCCTACAACTAGCAAAACTAGCAAACAAACCAAAAATCAAGCTATTCACATTATGAACATATCTACAATAACCAATAACAAGCACACATTGCAACTCCCCGGCAACGGCGCCAAAAACTTGAAAGAGTTAAACCGTTGGTTAGGAATTTCTTCTCGGTGAGAGGAAATAACTTCGTTGCAAGTATAGTTCCTAAACGACAAGTAATGCTCAATCAAAGTTTAGATTTGTTTGTCACGAATGTAAACCAATAAAAATACCGAGAGTATTAGATCTCGGGTCGTCTCTCAAAGGAATTGCAGTGAGGTGTGCATAATATCGGTTATGGTATCTGTTCATACCCTGGGGCGAGCTACATGATCCGGATTAGATGAAGAAAGCGACCGACCTCTTGTAAAGGTTGGTCGTCACCGACCTCTTCCTAAAAAGAGGTCGGCCAAATTGCCATAAAGGCCTAAGCAGGCCCAAACAGAAGGACGTAGCTCACTCTAAAGGCGGCTGGCCTAAAAGATATGTGACCTCACCCTAAAGATAAGATAAGATAACTAACTTATCTCAAAGAAAGGACACTCCCCACTACTATAAATACACTATAGCACCCAGGTATAACTCATACTCTGATTCTACACAAAAAACCTGCTTAAAGCCCGTGCTAACTTAAGCATCGGAGTCTCTTGCAGGTACTACCACCCTCCGGTGATCAAGGATCCGTAACATATCAAGACTCAACAAGTCAAACACGATAGCTTCGGCCACAACAGCAGATCTCCGCTGAAATTGACCTTCAATTTCACGTAATCCACGGAACATTGGCGCCTTTTCCAGGGAACTTGGAAGTCATCCTATCATCATGGAGGACAGAACACCGCACAAGAACACGGATACGATACCAAAGGATATTCCTCAAAAAAAGGGAGACAAACAACTTCCAAATGCAGAAATTTTAGAAGCCATCTGTGAACAATAGAATCGCCTTAAACAGCTAGAACAGGAAGCCGACCGGCAGAGGGAGGCTGAGCAAGACCTTCGGAGAGAAACTAGGTGGCGTCGAGAGCTGGAAAGCAAACTCCTAAAGCTCGAAGTTGATTTCAAAACCAAGACTACTCGAACCAGCCATGAAGATAGCCCCCACAAAGATCAAGATCCGTTCACAAAGGAGATCATGAAAGATAAAGTTCCAAAGGACTTCAAGCCCCTAACATGACCCTGTACGACGGAATGTCAGACCCGACCCATCATCTCAGCAATTTCAGAAGTCGGATTTATCTTACGGATGCCTCAGACGCAATCCGTTGTAAAGCCTTCTTGACTACCTTGACCAAAATAGCAATAAAGTGGTTCTATAGTTTGCCACCAAGGCCAATAGCAAGCTTCGATGACCTTGCCAAGAAATTCTTAGCTAGATTCTCCATCCAAAAAGATAAAGCCAAGCATGCGCCAAGCTTGCTAGGGATTAAGCAAGGAGATCAGGAGAGCCTCTGCAGCTACATAGAAAGATTCAACAAAGCATGTCTGGACATACAAAGTCTGCCAACAGAGGCAATCATCATGGGTCTCATTAATGGCCTACGGGAAGGACCCTTTAGCCACTCCATATCCAAAAAGCACCCTACATCTCTGAACGAAGTACAAGAGCCGGCAGAAAAGTACATTAATATGGAGGAAAACTCTCGATTAGAAGAAACCTCAAAATCCAGATTTTCCTACCCATCTCGGGACAAGGATAAAGAGTCTATGAAAAAAGAAGACCAGCCTACTAAAAAACCTAGAAAATACCATATCTACACTCCCCTCAGGGTGTCACTTGTGGATGTCTACCGAGAGATATGCAACACTGAGAAGATCCCGCTCCCTCGTCTGATTAAGCATAAAAGAGGAGGAAGTCGGACAGAGTATTGCAAATACCACCGAGTTTACGGGCACCCTACCAACGAGTGCTATGACCTAAAGAACGTTATAGAGAAGCGAGCCCGAAAAGGAAGACTAGACAGGTTCTTGGCCAACAAAACAGATGAACCAAAGAATAGAAGAAGGGACGAAGAGGTTGGACGAGCTCAACGTCCTCCTCACACCCCTGAGAGGCATGTTCACATGATAAATGGTGGATTCACAGGAGGAGGGATCTCTAAGTCGTCCCGTAAAAGACACCTCAACAAAGTGTATCATGTTGGAGAAGGGGACAGGTCATCCGACCTCCCCACTATTACCTTCACTCAAGAAGATGCCGCAGGCATCATCCCGGGGCATGATGACCCAGTCGTCATTACAATCATACTAGCTAATGCTAATCTCCACCGAACACTAGTAGACCAAGGAAGTTCTGCAGATATCCTGTTTAAATCCGCCCTCGACAAGCTTGGCTTACAAGAGAAAGAGCTCAGAGCGTATCCGAATGGTTTATTCGGGCTCGGAGACGCTCCAATTCAACCACTAGAGTACATCCCACTGCACACAACCTTTGAAAAAGGAAATCAGTCTAAGACATTATGCATAGACTACATAGTAGTCGACATAAGCTTGGCCTATAACGCTCTGATAGGTCGGACAACGTTGAACCAGCTCGCCGCGGTGGTCTCCACTCCATACCTATGCATGAAGTTTCCAACCACAGAAGGGATAGCTACCATAAAGGGAGACCAAAAACGTGCGTGACGCTGTTATAACGAAAGTATGAACCTTAAAGGACACCCCAGAGGAAAGGAAATCAATACTATAGAACTCGGGGGAATTTGAGCTCGCGAAGAATTTCACCCTCAACCTGAAGGTGAAACCAAAGAAGTTCAAATTGCAGACACTCAAGATAAAACAACAAATATAGGGGCGAATCTAAAAGAAGACCTAGAGGAACCACTAATAAAGCTCCTAAAGGATAACTCTGACCTCTTTGCATGGAAGGCTGCCGACATGTCCGGTATTGATCCCAGACTAATGTGCCACAAGTTAGCCGTATACCTAGGGACTCGGCCATTACAGCAGAAACGTAGGAAACTCGCCCCAGATAGGTCGCAAGCTATAGAGGAGCAGGTACAGGCCTTGCTGGAAGCAGGATTCATAAGAGAGGTAAAATATCCATTATGGCTGACCAATGTAGTATTGGTCAAAAAGTCAAATGGTAAATGGCAGATGTGCACTGATTACACCGACCTCAACAAAGCCTGCCCCAAAGATCCTTACCCACTCCCAAATATAGACACCCTAGTTGACGCTTCGTCAGGATATCAGTACCTCTCCTTTATGGATGCTTACTCGGGATACAATCAAATCCCAATGTATCAACTTGACCAGGAGAAAACATCGTTCTTAACCCCAAAAGCAAACAACTACTACATAGTCATGCCCTTTGGACTCAAGAATGCAGGGGCCACCTACCAAAGACTGATGAACAAAGTCTTTGCCAATCACATTGGGAAACTAATGGAAGTATATGTCGATGACATGTTGGTAAAGACACGAAGCGAGAAAACATTGCTACCCAACCTCATTGAAGTGTTCAATACCATAAGAAATCATGGGATGAGACTTAATCCTGCGAAATGCACCTTTGCAGTAGAAGCTGGCAAATTCTTGGGCTTCATGCTCACCCAAAGAGGAATTGAAGCAAACCCAAATAAGTGCCAGGCCATACTTTGCATGGAAAGTCTGACCTGTGTCAAGGAAGTCCAGCAGCTCAATGGAAGACTAGCAGCTCTGTCTAGATTCCTAGCTGGATCAGCCTTAAGATCTTTCCCCTTCTATGGAAAGAGGTTTGAGTGGACTCCAGAATGCGAACAAGCCTTCCAAGAACTCGTATTATACCTCGCAATATGAAGACGGGCAATAGCTTCAGTACTAGTCAGAAAAGACTAAAGTGGGCAACAACCCATCAACTTCATCAGTAAGGCTCTACAAGGGGCTAAACTAAACTATCAAAAGATAGAAAAGTCCGCCTACGCCCTCACACTCACTTCTCAACGACTCCGCCCATACTTCCAAGTTCACACTATCAGAGTACGGAGTAACCATCCCATAAAAGGTATTTTACAGCAAACAGACTAAGCTGGAAGAATCCTACAATGGGCAGTCGAGTTATCCAAATTCGGCCTCAAGTATGAAGCCTGAACACCTATCAAATCTCAGTACATAGCCAACTTCATCATAGAGTACACTAACACCCTGGGCACCCCCACAGAGTGGAGTATTTATGTGGATGGCTCCTCGAACAAAACCAGGAGTGGCACAGGCGTCATTTTAGAGAGTGATCAGGGAACCCAAATCGAGCTCTCATTAAAGTTCGAGTTTCCCGCTTCAAATAACCAAGTTGAATATGAAGCCCTATGATAAACCCCAATTTTGTGGTTTATCTTGTACTTAATTTGGGAGATTTTATCACCTTTTTCAATATTTATTCAATGAAACAGCATGGTTTTGTAATTCTCCCTTGAATTGTGTTTAAGTGTAAAAACATGCTTTTTAGGCCCTTAAATTGGTGATTTTGATTCACTCTAATTCCATTCGATGCCTTGATGTGTTTGATGAGTG
Organism: Arachis ipaensis; assembly: GCF_000816755.2. Taxonomy (NCBI): domain Eukaryota; kingdom Viridiplantae; phylum Streptophyta; class Magnoliopsida; order Fabales; family Fabaceae; genus Arachis; species Arachis ipaensis. The sequence continues at coordinate 58,502,228 of NC_029792.2, read as the reverse complement.
ATTTCAGGTTCATAAGGCGGGTATTGGACGGGAGAAATATGGAGAAAAGTATACAAAGTGGAGAATGCATGAAGAAACAAGAATTGGGAATGTATTGATGGACGCACACGCGCACTAGGCGCACGCGGGCATAAGTGATTTTGCCTAGATATGCGCACGCGTACATGTTGCATACGCGCAGGTGAAGAAACAGCCAATCGACGCGCACGCGCACATGGCCTGTACGCACCGATACTAGCACGTGACCGACTTAAAGGCAAAATGCTGGGGGGTAATTTCTGAGCTGCCGAGGCCCAAATCCTACTTGTTTCTGAGTGTATTTCATGGAGAATTTAAGTCCAAGCAAAGGGAGAGAAATTGTTTGTAACTTAGCATCATGTAGGTTAGTTTCTAGAGAGAGAAGCTCCCTCTTCTCTCTAGAATTAGGGTTCTTAGGTTAATCTCTCTTAGATCTAGCTTTGATTTCATGATTTCATCTCATTTCCTTTATGAATTCTTGGTAGATTTATTATTCTTGCACTTTTACTATGCTTTCCATTTGTACCCACCAAGTGTTTGACAAAATGTTTGGTTGGGCTTTAGAGTAGACTTTGAGCATTCTTAGCTTGGAAAGAGTAATTAGGCAATCTTGAGTCATGAAAACCCAACCTATATTGGTGATCTAGAGCTGTTAGTTAATATCATCTCCATTGACTCTAATCTCTTGCTAATCCAATTAGTGAGTTGATTAGGACATTTGGATTGAGATTAGCTAGTTTTGTTAGACTTTCTCTCATAGAAGATAACTCATACCTTCTTCCATCGTTGGAGATGACATAATAAGATAAATTCTTGTTAATTATTATTATTAGTGACTAGGATAGAAGGCCTATGATCTCAATTCTTGCCATGAATGTCTCTCTTTATTAATTACTTTTCTTTACCTTGCTTTCTTTAACTACTTGCTTGATTTACTTTTCTTGCCCCTCTTACCAATTAAACCCCCTTTTCCCCCTCATATCCAATAATTGACCATTTCATTGCAATTCCTTGTGAGACGACCCGGAGTCCAAATACTCCGGTTAATTCTTATTTGGGGTTTGTACATGTGACAACCAAAATTTTTGATGTGAGAATTGTTTGTTGGTTTGGAGCTATGCTTACAATGAAGTAATTCTTTTCTATAAGAAGAAAATCTAGACCATCGAGCAAAGCTCATCTATAAAAAAAATGGCGCCGTTGCCGGGGAGTTGCATTGGTGCTATGTTATTGGCTATTATATATATTGTGAATAGCTTGATTTTTGGTTTGTTTGTTGGCTTTTGCTTGTTGTAGGACTTTGTTTTCTTTGTTTCTTGTTAGTTTTGTTTTTTTCTTCTCTTATCACCATGAATTCTCATCACTTTGGCTATGAGTGTAGTTCAAACTATGTTGTAGGAAATGGAAGCTTCAATGAGGATGTGCATAAAGGATTTGGAAATCAAAGATGGGAGGAGCCCCAAGCTTATGGACAACCTTCTTGGCAATAACCTCCTCCGAACTCTTATGGGTATAATCCTAATCCTAATGCATACCAATCCAATGTGTGTGATGACCCTTATTGTGATTGTCAACCACAACCACCACATGTATATGAACCCCCTCCTCAACATAGCCCTCCACCACACTCACAAGCCTTCTACCACTATCCACCTCTATATGATCCCAACCCGTATCCACCATACCAACCACCATATCAACCATACCTAGAGCCACCAACATTCTAACACCAATACTCCCAAGAACCACAAAGTCCACACACACCACCTCAAGAATTTTACCAATATAAACCACCTTCCAATTACAACAACCTTCCCTCAAACAATGAACCCTCTCTTCCACCATCACCTCCCGATGAAGCCCACATGCTAGAATTAAAAGATCTTGAATTTCATATCTTAAGGCAACACGAGGAGGATGAAAAGAAATTTGAGAAGTTAAGAGTTGAAATAGATATCATGGTAGAAGCCATTAGCAAAATAGTCTCATCCTGCCTAAGCCTATACGATCAAGGCACTCCCATTGTTTGAATGTGGAGAAGCAACCAATGAGCTTAGTGAGGGAGTGAACTTGAAGCTCCAAGGTGAAGAAGAGGAGTTAAAGCAAGAAATGCAATAAGAGGGGGAGGTAGAGATTATTGAACAAGAGGAAGTAGTGGTTGGAGCCTTAGGATATGTTGAGTACATAGAGGAAGCATAAATTAAAGAGCCTTCTTCCATGGAGTTCGAAGTTGATGTTGAGGAGGAGAGTACACAACCTCCAAGGCATAATGTGATTGAAGAATTGGAAGAAGTGTTCCAATCAATAGGTCCTCCTATTTATGATGATTCCGCATCAACATATGATTCTTTTGAGTTTGAGGAATCCTTTCCACTATACTTGGAATTGATGATGAGGTAGATTTTACTCAACCTCCTTTTTATGATTTGAGTGATGAGGAAGAAGAGGACATTAGTGAAGAAGAACTTGAACTTGAGGAAGCTTGGCAAGAGGTAAAGCTTGAAGAACCTTGCCAAGTGGTGGAAGCCTCTAGGATAGGATGGACGGAAGTAGAGCGCGCCTTGTCAAGATCATTGGGAACTCCTCCACCTAGGTTGTCATCCAATACTTTGTTTGAGTGGGTAAAACTTCTAACTCTTAGCTTTATTATCCCACTTGAATTTGGTTTGCTTGAAACGGATGGCCAACATAGAGCACTTTGTGAAATCAAGTGTAAGAGGACAATGTTTAGTGGTTGGCGTTGTAAATCTAAGCTCATTATGGTTGAAGCTTCAAGGAGCAAAGGTTAGACTAGTGCTCAATTGGATGGGTCTAGGAGGATAGTTTGGTGCTTCCATGAGAATTCATCTCTCTTGCCACCCGGAGGAAATCACCATGATCAACTCAAGGACGGGTGTGAAAACAAAGTGTGGGATCCCGGATCACACAAGGAGATTCAACTTTGGGAGCCCATGGTTTGTGAAGAACTCTATCAAGGCTTGGAGTTGTTAACTTTGAATGATGACGCGCAATGGATGTCCAAGCATTGGTGGATGTTCAAGGATGGGTTCAAGCACAAGCCACCTTGATGAAGAGCTCCCCATAAGTCCAACTTAAGGACAATAAACAAAAGTGCTAGGTGGGAGACAGCCCACCATGGTAATATCGTTTCATTTTTCTCTTTTGTACATATTGGTAAAATAGGTTTAATTTCATATTTTGATTGATTTGTTAAGTTTGTTTGGTAGTTTAGTGTGTTAAATAAGGTTTTGTGGTATTTTGGTAGTTGTTTGGAGGTTTGAAATGCTTGGTTTGGTGCAAAAACATAGAAAAAAAATTGTAAAAAACAGATCCCCATCCACGCGCACGCGTGCTTCACGCATAAGCGTGAATCAAGCCATTTCAACCATCCACGCGCACGCAGCATGTACGCGTGCGCGTGGATTGAATTTTTCCACTTCCCATACATTCACCCGAGAGTTATGCCTGAAGTGTGCCAACTTTGTGCCACAGGGCACGCGCACGTGTACCTTGCGCGTACGCGTCGACTCTCTGCTTTGTCATGCACGCGTGCGCGTCATGTGCGTATACGCGTTGCTTCCATTTCATCAATCCACGCTTACGCGAACATGACGTGCACGCGTGGATTGTCATGTTTCACCCACCTTCTTTTCTTCTCTTCTTTCCATTTCTTTCCTTCTTCTCTTCTCTTTCCACCCTTCAATCATCATCCAACACTACCAAACACCATCCATAACCACTTCTTTTAGTTAGTTAGTTAATTGTTTAATTAGCACATTTTCATTTTGTTTTCTATTTTTCTTTATAAGTGTTGGATTATTAATGTTGTCTATTGTTTCTTGCTGCTGATTATTGATGAGATGTTATTTTAACATCATTAATTTTAATTTTTATTGTTGGATTTAGTTGTTGAGGTTATATTTTGTCCCTTGGTTTTGAGTCTTCATATTTAACATTTTTGAGCACCAAGTGAATGTTACATTGCCTTTAAGCTTCTTAACTCTTTTGAATTGCATATTTTGGCCACCATGCATTCATCATCTATTGTTAGGCAATTGTATATTATCATTGCATTTTTTTTAGGTGATGCTTGTTTATGGTTTACCATTATTCACATCACTTATTTCATGCATTGAGATTGTAGAATTGTGAAATTGGATCAAAGCTTACCTTGTGACATATTTTTGAGCTTTGTAAAGCTTTCTGGGCCATGCTTGCTATGTGATTGATTTCCACTTCTATCTTCTTTTTCCTAAGTTCCATAGCATCCATGTGTTTCACCTCTATGTCACTTAGGTGTTGCAACAACTTCAATATGTGTCATTGATTGTTGTGTGAGTTTCATATACTATTTTGTTCACTAAGTCTACCTACACATCAATCAATGTCCATGCATTATCCAATTTCACAATTGCTTGATTAATTGCTTCAATGCTTTCATGCCTCTTCACTACTTGTGTGGTTGACTTAACCTACAAGTCTTTTGAAGTATTTCAAGCACACTAGAATGAGTGAAATGTGTGTCTTCTTTTGTATAATTGTGACATGGTTTCTAAATACTAGAGTGTGAGTTCTAAACCACATGCAAGTTAGAACCCACACACTTATTTTTCATTAATGTCACACTAATTCACTCACTCAACTCTAGTGATTTACCTCATTCCAACAATCTATATTTCCCTGCTTATGCATTTACTTCTCTTATTAGCTCCTATTTTCTATGTTCAGGATGAGTCATCATAAGCAAAAATGGAAGCGGGAGAAGAATACGCAGCATCGGTTGACCTACCAGCTAAAGGTAACAACTAGGAAAGTCGCCGTACCCCCTTGCTCATCTTTGGATGCACCGAGGACGGTGCAAACTTTTATGTTTGGGGAGAGGTCGTCTGACCGCTCGGCATTTTTGGGTGACAAGTTTCTAATCCCAACACTTTTGCATTTCATTTTTAGGTCTTTTAGGATTTTTGGTTGCATTGCATATGTATATATTAAGCTTAGTCAAAATCATGATATTTTCCAAGGATTTTATCTATAGGGCACCCCTATTGATTGAAAAAAAAATTTTTTTTTAGAACTTGCTTGAATTATATACTTTGTGGAACATGATTTTTGAGCTAAGAACACAAGCATGTGAGACTTGAGCCTAAATGTGTGGTTACATCATATATAACCACTTATTTTCATTCTTGTGTGCATTATTCTCTTCCTATGATTGTAATCTTTGATTTGTTTGATTCTTTATGTTCATTACTTTGTGTATACATGCATTTATATGATTGAGGCCATTGTTCAAATAGCTCACTTACCCAAATAGCCTACCTTTTATCTTCCACTGTTAGCCAATTTTGATACTGGTGCACGAAATTGTGATCTCAGGCAACGGCGCCAAAAACTCTGTACGCACGTCATAATAAATCATTTTTCATTCACAACTTCGATACAACTAACCCAGCAAGTGCACTGGGTCGTCCAAGTAATAAAACCTTACGTGAGTAAGGGTCGATCCCATGGAGATTGTTGGTATGAAGCAAGCTATGGTCACCTTGTAAATCTCAGTCAGGCGGATATAAAATAGTTATGGAGTTTTCGAAGATAAATAATAAATAGATAGAAAATAATGATAGAAATACTTATGTATATCATTGGTGAGAATTTCAGATAAAGGTCTAGAGATGCTTTTGTCCCTCTGAACTTCTGCTTTCCTGCTGTCTTCATCCAATCAGTCCTACTCCTTTCCATGGCTGGCTTTATGTAAGGACATCACCATTGTCAATGGCTACTTTTCATCCTCTCTAGAAAATAGTCCGATGCGCTGTCACTGCATGGCTAATCGTTTGGAGGCATCACCGTGGTCAATGGTTGCATCCTATCCTCTTGTGAAAATGGTCCAAATGCTCTGTCACAGCACGGCTAATCATCTGAGGTTCTCGATCATACTGGAATAGGATTCACCCTCCTTTTGCGTCTGTCACTACGCCCAGCACTCGCGAGTTTGAAGTTTGTCACAGTCATTCAATCCCAAAATCCTACTCAGAATACCACAGACAAGGTTTAGACTTTCCGGATTCTCATGAATGCCGCCATCAATCTAGCTTACACCACGAAGATTCTAATTAAGAGATCCAAGAGATAATCATCCAATCTAAGGTGGAACGGAAGTGGTTGTCAGGCACGCGTTCGTGGAGGAATGATGATGATTGTCACGTTCATCACATTCACGTTGAAGTGCGAATGAATATCTTAGAAGCGGAATAAGTTGAATTGAATAGAAAAACAGTAGTACTTTGCATTAATTCATGAGGAACAGCAGAGCTCCAAACCTAAATCTATGGAGTGTAGAAACTCTACCGTTGAAAATACATAAGTGAAAGGTCCAGGCATGGCCAGCCCCCAAAACATGATCACAGGATCAAAAATACAATCCAGGATGTCAAATACAATAGTAAAAAGTTCTATTTATAATAAACTAGCTACTAGGGTTTACAGAAGTAAGTAATTGATGCATAAATCCACTTTTGGGGCCTACTTGGTGTGTGCTTGGGCTGAGCTTGAAAGTTACATGTGCAGAGGCTCTTTTTGGAGTTGAACGCCAGGTTGTAACGTATTTCTGGCATTCAACTCTGGCTTGTGACTTGTTTCTGGCGTTTAACTCTAGACAGCAGCATAGAACTGGCGTTCAACGCCCTTTTACGTCATCTAAACTTGGCCAAAGTATAGACTGTTATATATTTCTGGAAAGCCCTGGATGTCTACGTTCCAACGAAATTAGAAGCGAGTCATTTTGAGTTCTGTAGCTCCAGAAAATCCATTTTGAGTGCAGGGAGGTCAGAATCCAACAGCATCAGTAGTCCTTCTTCAACCTCTGAATCTGATTTTTGCTCAAGTCCCTCAATTTCAGCCAGAAAATACCTGAAATCATAGAAAAACACACAAACTCATAGTAAAGTCCAGAAATATGAATTTAACATAAAAACTAATGAAAACATCCCTAAAAGTAACTAAATTCTACTAAAAACATACTAAAAACAATGCCAAAAAGCGTATAAATTATCCGCTCATCACAACACCAAACTTAAATTGTTGCTTGTCCCCAAGCAACTGAAAATCAAATAGGATAAAAAGAAGAAAATATACTATAAATTCCAAACTATCAATGAAACATAGCTCCAATTAAATGAGCAGGACTTGTAGCTTTTTGCCTCTTGAATAGTTTTGGCATCTCACTTTATCCATTAAAGTTCAGAATGATTGGCATCTATAGGAACTCAGAGATCAGATAGTGTTATTGATTCTCCTAGTTCAGTATGATGATTCTTGAACACAGCTATTTTATGAGTCTTGGCCGTGGCCCTAAGCACTTTGTTTTCCAGTATTACCACCGGATACATAAATGCCACAGACACATAATTGGGTGAACCTTTTTCAGATTCTGACTCAGCTTTGCTAAAGTCCCCAATTAGAGGTGTCCAGGGTTCTTAAGCACACTCTTCTTTTGCTTTGGATCTTGACTTTAACCGCTCAGTCTCAAGTTTTCACTTGACACCTTCACGCCACAAGCACATGGTTAGGGACAGCTTGGTTTAGCCGCTTAGGCGAGGATTTTATTCCTTTAGGCCCTCCTATCCACTGATGCTCAAAGCCTTGGGATCCTTTTTATTTACCCTTGCCTTTTGGTTTTAAGGGTTATTGGCTTTTTGCTCTTGCCTCTTGGTTTTAAGAGCTTTTGGCTTTTTCTGCTTGCTTTTTCTCTTTTTTTTTTCTTTCTATTTTTTCACTATTTTTTTTCTGCAAGCTTTGTTCTTTGCTGCTTTTTCTTGCTTCAAGAATCATTTTTATGATTTTTCAGATTATCAAATAACATGTCTCCTTATCATCATTCTTTCAAGAGCCAACATATTTAACATTCTTAAACAACAACTTCAAAAGACATATGCACTGTTCAAGCATTCATTCAGAAAACAAAAAGTATTGTCACCACATCAATATAATTAAACTAAGTTCAAGGATAAATTTGAAACTCATGTACTTCTTGTTCTTTTGAATTAAAACATTTTTCATTTAAGAGAGGTGATGGATTCATAGGACATTCATAACTTTAAGACATAGTTACTAACTACTAATGATCATGTAATAAGACACAAACATAGATAAGCACTTAACATAGAGAAAATGAAAAACAGAGAATGCAAGAACAAGGAATGAGTCCACCTTAGTGATGGTGACGTTTTCTCCTTGAGGAACCAATGATGTCCTTGAGCTCTTCTATGTCTCTTCCTTGTCTTTGTTGCTCCTACCTCATTGCTTTTTGATCTTCTCTTATTTCATGAAGGATGATGGAGTGCTCTAGATGTTTGACCCTTAATTGTCCCATGTTGGAACTTAATTCTCCTAAGGAGGTATTGGTTTGCTCCCAATAGTTTTGTGGAGGAAAATGCATCCCCTGAGGTATCTCAAGGATCTCTTGATGATGAGCTTCTTCATGTGTCTCTTGAGATCCATGAATGGGCTCTCTTGCTTGCTCCATCCTTTTCTTAGTGATGGGCTTGTGAGATGAATCTTTCCATCTCCCATGGCTCAGAGGTGGAAGCAATTGTCTTCCCTTTCCTCTTTCTTGAGGTTTCTCTGGCCTTAGGTGCCATTAATGGTTATGGAAAAAAAAAAGCTTATGCTTTTACCAAACCAAACTTAGAATATTGCTCGCCCTCGAGCAAGAGAAGAAAGAATAATAGAAGAAGAAGAAGAAAATATAGAGAAGAGGAGGGAGAGGTGTTATTCGGCCAAGAAGAGAAGAAAGGAGTGTTGTGTAAAAATGAGGAAGAATGGAGGGCTATATATAGGGAAGGGAGGGGGGTAAGTTTCGGCCATATAGGGTAGGTTTGGGTGGGAAATTGATTTTGAATTTTGAAGGTAGGTGGTGTTTATGAGGTAGGTTTATGGGGAAGAGTGGATGGATGTGAGTGGTGAAGTGGTGATAGGGAAGAGAGATTGAGGTGATTGGTGAAGAGTTTTGGGGAAGAGTGTTTATGGGATTGTGTGAAAGAGGGGTGAAAAGAAGTGAGTGGAGGTAGGTGGGGATCCTATGGGGTCCACAGATCCTGAGGTGATCCTGTGGGGTCCACAGATCTTGAGGTGTTCAAAGATTTACAACCTTGCACCAAATTAGGCATGCAAAATGCCCTTGCACAGAACTCTGGGCATTCAGCGCCAGATTGGTGCTTGTTCTGGTCGTTAAACGCCCATTTGTTGCCCATTTCTGGCGTTGAACGCCAGAACCATGCTTGTTTTGGGCGTTCAGCGCCAGCTCTTCTCCAGGGTGCAATTCTGGCGTTCAAACGCCCAGATGCTGCCCATTTTGGGCGTTCAGCGCCAGAACCATGCTCTGTTCTGGCGTTGAACGCCAGCCAGATGCTTCTTACTGGCGTTTAAACGCCAGTAAGGTCTTCCTCCAGGGTGTGATTTTTCTTCTGCTGTTTTTGATTCCGTTTTCAATTTTTTTATTTATTTTGTGACTCCACAGGATCATGAACCTAATAAAACATGAAAGAACAAGAAAAATAAAATTAGATAAATAAAAATTGGGTTGCCTCCCAACAGGCGCTTCTTTAATGTCAATAGCTTGACAGTGGGCTCTCATGGAGCCTCACAGATGTTCAGAGCATTGTTGAGACTTCCCAACACCAAACTTAGAGTTTGGATATGGGAGTTCAACACCAAACTTAGAGTTTGGTTGTGGCCTCCCAATACCAAACTTAGAGTTTGACTGTGGGGGCTCTGGTTAACTCTGTTTTGAGAGAAGCTTACTGTGCCTCTTTTCCATGTTTACAGTGGACGTCCCAGGAGGTCTTCCTCCTTGGGATTCACGTCCTCTCCCTCCCTTACAGGTTCGGCCATGGTGATCAATTCAATGGCCTTGCACTCTCCTTTTGGATTTTCTTCTGTATTACTTGGGAGAGTACTAGGAGGGATTTCAGTGATCCTTTTACTCAGCTGGCCCACTTGTGCCTCCAAATTTCTAATGGAGGATCTTGTTTCACTCATGAAACTCACAGTGGCCTTAGATAGATCAGAGACTAAGTTTGCTAAATTAGAGGTATTTTGTTCAGAGTTCTCTGTCTGTTGCTGAGTGGATGATGGAAAAGGCTTGCTATTGCTAAACCTGTTTCTTCCACCATTAATAAAGCCTTGTTGTGGCTTTTGATCCTTCCATGAGAGATTTGGGTGATTTCTCCATGAGGGGTCATAGGTGTTTCCATATGGTTCACCCATGTAATTCACCTCTGCTATTGCAGGGTTCTCAGGATCATAAGCTTCTTCTTCAGAAGATGCCTCTTGAGTACTGTTGGATGCAGCTTGCATTCCATTCAGACTCTAAGAAATCATATTGACTTGCTGAGTCAATATTTTGTTCTGAGCCAATATGGCATTCAGAGTATCAATTTCAAGAATCCCCTTCTTCTGAGACATCCCATTACTCACAGGATTCCTCTCAGAAGTGTACATGAACTGGTAATTAGCAACCATGTCAATGAGTTCTTGAGCTTCTGCAGGCGTTTTCTTTAAGTGAATGGATCCACCTGCAGAGGTGTCCAATGACATTTTAGCTAATTCAGACAGACCATCATAGAATATGTCTAGGATGGTCCATTCTGAAAGTATATCAGAGGGACACTTTTTGGTCAGTTCTTTGTATCTCTCTCAAGCTTCATAGAGGGATTTACCTTCTTTCTGTCTGAAGTTCTGAACATCCACTCTAAGCTTACTCAGCTTTTGAGGAGGAAAGAACTTGGCTAAGAAAGCCTTGACCAGCTTATCCCAAGAGTTCAGGCTATCCTTAGGTTGAGAGTCCAACCATATTCTAGCTCTGTCTCTCACAGCAAAAGGGAAAAGCATGAGCCTGTAGACTTCAGGATCTACTCCATTAGTCTTAACAGTATCACAGATCTGCAAGAATTCAGTTAAGAACTGAAAAGGATCTTCAGATGGAAGTCCATGAAACTTGCAGTCCTGCTGCATCAGAGAAACTAATTAAGGTTTCAGCTCAAAATTGTTTGCTCCAATGGCAGGAATGGAGATGCTTCTTCCATGTAAATTGGAATTAGGTGCAGTAAAGTCACCAAGCATCCTCCTTTCATTATTATTGTTTTCGGCTGCCATCTCCTCTTCCTATTCAAAAATTTCTGAAAGGTGCTTGCTGGATTGTTGTAATTTAGCTTCTCTTAGTTTCCTTTTTAGAGTCCTTTCAGGTTCTGGATCTGCTTCAACAAGAATATTCTTGTCTTTGCTCTTGCTCATATGAAAAAGAGGGACAGAAAAATAATAATAATAATAGGGATCCTTTTTACCACAGTATAGAGGTTCCTCTGTGTGAGTAGAAGAAGGAGATGAGAGAGAAGGAGAATTTTCGAAAACTATTTTTGAAAAAGAGTTAGTGATTTCGAAAATAGATTTTGAAAAAGGTTAGTAATTTTTCGAAAATTAAAATAAAAAATTAAAATAATTAGTTAAATAAAAAAGAAATTTTGAAAAAGATGGAAGATATTTTCGAAAATTAGAGAGAGAGAGTTAGTTAGGTAGTTTTGAAAAAGATAAGAAACAAACAAAAAGTTAGTTAGTTAGTTGAAACAAATTTGAAAATCAATTTTGAAAAGATAAGAAGATAAGAAGTTAGAAAGGATATTTTAAAATCAAATTTTGAAAAAGATAAGATAAAGAGATATTTTTGAAAAGATATGATTGAAATTAGTTTTGAAAAAGATTTGATTTTTAAAATCACAATTAATGACTTGATTCACAAGAAATCACAAGATGTGATTCTAGAACTCAAAGTTTGAATCTTTCTTAACAAGCAAGTAACAAACTTGAAATTTTTGAATCAAAACATTAATTGATGATGTTATTTTCAAAAATTAGGAGATAAAGATAAGAAAAATATTTTTGAAAAATATTTTTTTTTAAATTTTCGAAAATAACTAAGAAAAATGAAAAAGATTTGATTTTTGAAAAAGATTTTGAAAAAGATAAGATTTTTGAATTGAAAATTTGATTTGACTCATAAGAAACAACTAGATTTTAAAAATTTTTGAAAAAGTCAAATCTAATTTTCGAAATTTTGAGAGAGAAAAAGGGGAAGATATTTTTTTTGATTTTGGAATTTTTAATGATGATAGAGAAAAACATGAAAATGATGCAATGCATGAAAATTTTGGATCAAAACAATGAATGCATGCAAGAATGCTATGAATGTCAAGATGAACACCAAGAACGCTTTGAGGATCATGATGAACATCAAGAACTTATTTTTGAAAATTTTTTTTTTAATGCAAAGAAAACATGCAAGACACCAAACTTAGAAATCTTTAATGCTTAGGCACTAAGAATTCAAGAATGCATATGAAAAACACCATACAACACAAAACAAGAAAACATCAAGATCAAACAAGAAGACTTACCAAGAACAACTTGAAGATCATGAAGAACACTATGAATGCATGAATTTTTCGAAAATTTTATGCAAACTTTAAAACATGCAATTGACACCAAACTTTAAATCTGACTCAAGACTCAAACAAGAAATACAAAATATTTTTTTGATTTTTATGATTTTATGATTTTTTTATATTTTCTTTTAATTTTTTCGAAAATCATTTTGAAAAAGAAAAATAAGGATTCCAAAATTTTTAATATGAATTCCAGGAATCTTATGCTCTTTAGTCTAAAGCTCCAATCAAAGGGTTAGGCATGGCTTAATAGCTAGCCAAGCTTTAGTATGTAACTCAGACATGACACGCCTGACATTCCCTATCCAGAAGAATTAGACATGGCTTTACAGCCAGCCAGGCTTCAACATGCTTCATGAAACACTAGAATTCATTCTTAAAAATTCTGAAGAAAAATATATTTTTGAAAACATTTTTATTTTAAAATTTTTTCGAAAACAAAGGAGAAATTTTTGAAAGATTTTTAAAAAAAAATTATGAAAATAAAACAAAAAGAAAATTACCTAATCTGAGCAACAAGATGAACCGTCAGTTGCTCAAACTCGAACAATCCCCGGCAACGGCGCCAAAAACTTGGTGCACAAAATTGTGATCTCAGGCAACGGCGCCAAAAACTCTGTACGCACGTCTTAATAAATCGTTTTTCATTCACAACTTCAATACAACTAACCAGCAAGTGCACTGGGTCATCCAAGTAATAAAACCTTACGTGAGTAAGGGTCGATCCCACGGAGATTGTTGGTATGAAGCAAGCTATGGTCACCTTGTAAATCTCAGTCAGGCGGATATAAAATAGTTACGGAGTTTTCGAAGATAAATAATAAATAGATAGAAAATAATGATAGAAATACTTATGTATATCATTGGTGAGAATTTCAGATAAAGGTCTAGAGATGCTTTTGTCCCTCTGAACTTCTGCTTTCCTGCTGTCTTCATCCAATCAGTCCTACTCCTTTCCATGGTTGGCTTTTTGTAAGGACATCACCATTGTCAATGGCTACTTTTCATCCTCTCTGGAAAATGGTCCGATGCGCTGTCACTGCATGGCTAATCGTCTGGAGGCATCACCGTGGTCAATGGCTGCATCCTATCCTCTTGTGAAAATGGTCCAAATGCTCTGTCACAGCACGGCTAATCATCTGAGGTTCTCGATCATACTGGAATAGGATTCACCCTCCTTTTGCGTCTGTCACTATGCCCAGCACTCGCGAGTTTGAAGTTTGTCACAGTCATTCAATCCTAGAATGCTACTCGGAATACCACAGACAAGGTTTAGACTTTCTGGATTCTCCTAAATGCCGCCATCAATCTAGCTTACACCATGAAGATTCTGATTAAGAGATCCAAGAGATAATCATCCAATCTAAGGTGGAACGGAAGTGGTTGTCAGGCACGCGTTCGTGGGGGAATGATGATGATTGTCACGTTCATCACATTCACGTTGAAGTGCGAATGAATATCTTAGAAGTGGAATAAGTTGAATTGAATAGAAAAACAGTACTATTTTGCATTAATTCATGAGGAACAGCAGAGCTCCCAACCTAAATCTATGGAGTGTAGAAACTCTACCATTGAAAATACATAAGTGAAAGTTCCAGGCATGGCCGAATAGCCAGCCCCCAAAACGTGATCACAGGATCAAAAATACAATCCAGGATGTCAAATACAATAGTAAAAAGTTTTATTTATAATAAACTAGCTACTAGGGTTTACAGAAGTAAGTAATTGATGCATAAATCCACTTCCGGGGCCTACTTTGTGTGTGCTTGGGCTGAGCTTGAATGTTAACGTGCAGAGGCTCTTTCTGGAGTTGAACGCCAGGTTGTAACGTATTTCTGGCGTTCAACTCTGGCTTGTGACTTGTTTCTGGCGTTTAACTCCAGACAGCAGCGTAGAACTGGCGTTCAACACCCTTTTACGTCATCTAAACTTGGCCAAAGTATAGACTATTAAACATTGCTGGAAAGCCCTGGATGGGTACTTTCCAACGCAATTGGAATCGCGCCATTTTGAGTTCTGTAGCTCCAGAAAATCTATTTTGAGTGCAGGGAGATCAGAATCCAACAGCATCAGCAGTCCTTCTTCAACCTCTGAATCTGATTTTTGCTCAAGTCCCTCAATTTCAGCCAGAAAATACCTGAAATCACAGAAAAACACACAAACTCATAGTAAAGTCCAGAAATGTGAATTTAACATAAAAACTAATGAAAACATCCCTAAAAGTAACTAGATTCTACTAAAAACATACTAAAAACAATACCAAAAAGCGTATAAATTATCCGCTCATCAGATACTATGCTTAACCCATTTATTCTTAATTGTAGCACATTACAAGCCTAAGTGAAAAACAATAAATGTCCTTAATTTGGATCTTTGATTAGCTTAGGCTAGTGAGAGTGTTTATCATTTGATTTTGGGAGAGTTGGGAACATTGGGTAGAGATAAAAGTGTGTTTTTGTATTTGTGTTGAGAATCTTGGGAATTGGGAACATACTCATGTATTAATCATGTGTAAACCATATGCATTGATGTTCTTGTATACATTTTAGTTTGAAAAGAAAGAAAAAAAATGGGAAAAAAAAAAAAACAATATATATATATAAGAAGAAAAAAAAAACGAGAAAAGAAAGAAAAAAAAAAGCAATAAAAAGGGGACAAAAGAGAATGCATGAGTGTGTAGAAAAGTGAAGAATGGGTAGTTAGGTTAGTTTAGAATTGTATAGGTTGTCATAGGTTAGGTGGGAAGTTTAAGTTAATCAAACATTCAAATTTCAATCTCACTTAATCATATGCACCTTTACCTTAACCCTAGCCCCATTACAACCTATGGGAAAGTCCTCATGATATTTGTATGCATGCATGAAGTAATTGTTGATTGTTAGATGAAAAATAAATCTTGGAAAGCATGATTATGGGAGAATTGAGTGAATCAACCCCATACACTTGAGTGACTAGAGCGGATACACATCCGGTGAGGGTTCAATCGCTCAATTACATGTTTCCATCCAAGATCATCTTTTCTTGCAAGTTTGTAAAGTCTTTCAATGATTCAATTCAATTATAGGTTGAGATGATTGCTATTGCCTTAGCCCTTGAGTTTGTACACGTATTCTTGGAGATTGATTTATTTTGACCAAGCAATTGTATTCATGTAGATAGATTGCATATAGATAGATTGTAGATAGTTAATTTGTATTGAATAAATGTTGATACCCCTTTGCTTCTTTCTTGATTTTAGCATGAGGACATGCTTAGTTTAAGTGTGGGGAGATTTGATAAACCCCAATTTTGTGGTTTATCTTGTACTTAATTTGGGGGATTTTACCACCTTTTCCCACATTTATTCAATGAAACAGCATGGTTTTGTAATTCTCCCTTGAATTGTGTTTAAGTGTAAAAACATGCTTTTTAGGCCCTTAAATTGGTGATTTTGATTCACTTTAAATCCATTCGATGCCTTGATGTGTTTGATGAGTGATTTCAGGTTCATAAGGTGAGTATTGGATGGGAGAAATGAGGAGAAAAGCATACAAAGTGGAGAATGCATGAAGAAACAAGAATTGGGAATGTATTGATGGACGTGCACGCGCACTAGGCGTGCGCGCAGAAGTGATTTCGCCTGGATACGCGCACGCGTACATGCCGCATACGCACAGGTGAAGAAATAGCCAATCGACGCGCACGTGCCGATACTAGCACGTGACCCACTTAAAAGCAAAATACTGGGGGCAATTTCTGAGCTACCTAGGCCCAAATCCAACTTGTTTCTGAGTGCATTTCATGCAGAATTTAAGTCCAAGCAAAGAGGAGCAATTGTTTGTAACTTAGCATCATGTAGGTTAGTTTCTAGAGAGAGAAACTCCCTCTTCTCTCTAGAATTAGGGTTCTTAGGTTAATCTCTCTTAGATCTAGCTTTGATTTCATGATTTTATCTCATTTTCTTTATGAATTCTTGCTTCTACACTTTCATTCTCATGGTTTATAGTGTTAATTTTACTTTCATGTTTCTTTTATGTTCATGAATATTCTATGTTGGATTTGGTTTACATTTAATGAAATTTGATGTTTGATGTTTCCTTTATTGATGATTGAGTTGTGAAATTACTTTTCTTGCAATTGGTAGTTGGTAGATTTATTATTCTTGCACTTTTACTATGCTTCCATTTGTACCCACCAAGTGTTTGACAAAATGCTTGGTTGGGCTTTAGAGTAGACTTTGAGCATTCTTGGCTTGGAAAGAGTAATTAGGCAATCTTGAGTCATGAAATCCCAACATATATTGGTGATCTAGAGTTGTTAGTTAAAATCATCTCCGTGGACTCTAATCTCTTGCTAATCCAATTAGTGAGTTGATTAGGACATTTGGATTGAGATTAGCTAGTCTTGTTAGACTTTCTCTCATGGAAGATAACTTATACCTTCTTCCATCATTGGAGATGACGTAATAAGATAAATTCTTGTTAATTATTATTATTAGTGACTAGGATGGAAGGCCTATGATCTCAATTCTTGCCATGAATGTCTCTCTTTATTAATTGCTTTTCTTTATTTTGCTTTCTTTAATTGCTTGCTTGATTTACTTTTCTTGCCATTTATTTTCCGCCCCTTATAAATCAAACCCCCTTGTTCCTTCATAGCTAATAAGCATACACTTCATTACAATTCCTGGTGAGATGACCCGGAGTCTAAATACTTTGGTTAATTCTTATTTAGGGTTTGTTCTTTGTGACAACCAAAATTTTTTATGTGAGAATTGTTTGTTGGTTTGGAGCAATGCTTACAACGAAGTAATTCTTTTCTATAAGAAGAAAATCTAGACCATCAAGCAAATATCATCTATCACCCTACTGGCTGGTTTGAAGCTGGCTAGGGAGGTAGGAGCTCAGAAGCTTACCATTTTTAGTGATTCACAGGTAGTCACATCACAAATAGAAGGAAGCTACCAGGCCAAGGATCTTGCTATGAGGAAATACTTAGATAAGACCAGAGAACAGCTTAGACAATTCATGGGATATGAGATTCGACATATACCCAGAGAACAAAATGTATGAGCTGATGCACCTTGGAAACTAGCCAGCACCAAACCAGGGGGCAATAATAGAAGCCTCATCTATGAAACACTGCAAAACCTGTCAACCACAGAAGTGAAAAAGGTCCTAAGCATATCAGACCAGGACCAAAGGTGGATGACTCCTATAGTCAGCTATCTCAAGTCGGAAATACTTCCCGCAGACAAGAAGGAGGCAAAAAGGCTAGTACGAGAAGCACAGTACTACACCATAGTACATGACGTCCTATATAGGAGAGGAATCTCTACGCCCCTCCTAAAATGCGTCCCGACCTCCACTACAAGGGAAGTTTTCGAAGAAGTCCACAGTGGCATGTGCGGCAACCACCTTGGGGTGCGAGCTCTTGCCAAAAAGGTACTCCAAGCTGGTTTCTACTGGCCGACCTTGCAAAGGAAAGCAAGAGAGTTTGTCAAGACATGTCCACCATGCCAGAAGCACACTAACTTCCACATAGCTCCACCTGAGGAGCTCATCTGCGATACTTCACCCTGGCCATTCGCAAAGTGGGGGCTCGACCTCCTTGGACCCTTCCCCCAGGGGTCCGGACAAGTCAAGTTTCTCATTGTAGGCATAGACTACTTCACAAAATGGATTGAAGCAGATCCATTAGCTAATGCCACCGCCCAAAGAAGTCAAAAATTTTTATACAGAAACATTGTCACAAGGTTTGTGGTCCCATACTCGATCACCACATATAATGGCACTCAATTCACCGACACAGGCTCTAAAACCTGGTAGCTAATTTGAAAATCAAGCACCAGTTCACCTCTGTCGAGCACCCACAAGCCAATGGACAGGTGGAAGCCGCTAACAAAGTCATACTGGCTGGGTTAAAACAGAGATTACAGGACACCAAGGGAGCTTGGGCAGAAGAGCTTCCGCAAGACCTATGTGCATAACGGATAACACCACATTCAACCACTAGAGAATCTCCATTCTGACTTGCTTATGGAATGGAGGGAATGATTCCCGTGGAGGTAGAAGAAGGGTCTCCCAGAATGATCCTTTACAATGAAGAGACCAACTCCCAAGCTCAAAGGGAAGAACTCGACCTACTTCCAGAAGTCCGAGAAAGAGTTCGAATTAGAGAGGAAGCCCTAAAGCGTCGAATGGCTCTGAGATATAATCGGAAGGTAATCCATCGAAGCTTCACCATCAATAATCTCATATTAATCCAAAATGATATCAGATCAGGTCGGTCAGGAGAAGGGAAGCTAGCAGCTAACTGGAAAGGACCATACCGAATAGCAGAAGTATTGGGGAAAGGTTACTACAAGGTGTCCGACCTCAAAGGGCGAGAGCTAACAAGGTCATGGTATGCCTGTAACCTAAGAAGGTACTATAGTTAGAAAAAGAGGTCTTAGGTCAAGGCGCACTCTTTTTCCTGAAAAGGTTTTTTAATGAGGCGCCAGGCCGAGATCTAAGAAACTGCCCGACCTCTAAGGGTAAACACTCATATGTACATACTTATATTTATGTTTTTATCTCATTATTATTCGAATAAAAGTCACCAATTCCCTAAAAAGTTTCCTACCAAGACGCATTAATCTAACCTCAAAAAACAAAGTTCATCGTCCGATTACAAAGAGGTCGGCAAGGTGACGCGATAGGAGCAACTTAATGCAAGAAGTTATAAAAAGCAGACTATAAAAAGCGACCTGACGAGGTCTGACTAAAAATGGACTACTAAAAATAACTTAAGAAGGCCCGACAAAGAAGTCAGACCAATAAAAGGATCACTGGAAAAGGACGAAGACACCTCCCAAAGGCCAAAGAAAGGTTAAAAAACCAAAGGCCAAAAGTGCTTCGCTGAAAGGCACAAGTCTTGCGAAAAGGACATTACTTAAAAAGCGAAAGGACAAGTCAAAACGGTGCTAAAAAGTCATCCAAACAAACTATAAAGAAAAGGTTCCTCAACAGGAACACTACCTAAAAAGTTGTTTAAATATGACTAAAAAGCCCAGGTAAAGAGGTCGCGCAGGTCGACGTCAAAGGGGCATAGGTACGACCTCAAGAAAAGAGAAAGCCAAAAAGGTTGAGAAACAACTTAAGGCTCAAAAGTGCTTAAAAAGGATGCAACTCCACTGAAAAGAAAGCAGGACCTGAGAACAAGGCTACAGAAAGGACATCCGAAACTAAAAAGGTTCTGTTTAAGGAACACTAAAAAGTTGTCAGACGAATCACTAAAAAGCCCACCTACCAAGCCGCAAAGATAATTGATAAACCACTATTTTATGGTTTATCTTGTGTTTAATTGAATGGTTTCATCAAATCTTCACCCACTTATTGATACTAATTGCATGATTTTATAACTCCTTCCTAATATTGTTTTATGATTGAAAACTTGCTTCCTAAAGATCTTTAATTAGTATATTTTAATTCTCCTTTATACCATTCGATGCCGTGATCCATGTGATAACTGTTTCAGGCTTCATAGGGCAGGAATGGCATAGAAAATGAAGAAGAAGCTTGCAAAAATGGAAGAAACACAAGAAACTAAGGAAATGACCAGCGAACATCGACGCGCCCGCATGGCTCACGCGAGCGCGTGGAATGGAGAAAATCGCAGCAACGCGAGCGCGTGCCTGACGCGTATGCATGGATTGGAGTCTGCACGAATGACGCGAAAGTGTGGACAATGCGTACACGTGACAAGGAAAATCGTTGAATGACGCGAACGCGTGGACGACGTGTACGCGTGACCTGTGCGATCTACAAAATTAACAGAAAATGCTGGGGGCGATTTCGGGCCACGTTTTAACCCAGTTTTCGGCCCAGAAGTAGAGAAAAGAGCCAGGGAACAAGCAGAGACTCAACACACACGCATAGACAGAGATACACATTCATTAATATTAGGATTACTTTTAGTTTTAGATCTGAATCTAGAGAGAGAATTACTCTTCCTCTTGTTTCTCTTTACATTCCTAGTTATTATTTAATGCTTTTGGATATTGAAGAGTCATCGCCTCCGTTGAAGACATTATTCTAGTTTATTTACTTTGTCCCTTATTCTTCTATATCCTTGTTTACTTTATTTAGAGTTCTAATTAGATTATTTTCATGGATTGTTGATAAAGAGGATTACTTTTACTTTTAATTAATTTTCAATCTTTATTTTATTTTGATTAATTTATTATGTCTTCTTATATTTTTCTGAGTATTATATTCATGTAAATGGAGTAGATTCCATACTTGACATGGGAATTGATTAAAAGGAGACACTTGAGTTGGAAGGCTTAAGTGCTGATTAAATTGGAAGTTGTTGGCTAGTTCTGGATTTACTAACGCTAGACCTTCCCAAGGGAGAGGACTAGGATTTGCGAATAAGGATTAGCTCAATCACTTGACTTTCCTTTATTTAGTAAGGGTTAACTAAGTGAAAACAACAACCTTTTTGATACTACACTTAAGAGATCCCAACAAGGATAGGACTTCCAATTAATCATTCCCCCAGTCAAGGCTTTTTATTAGAATATTAATAATCATTCTTAGTTTTATTGCTTTAATTTAAAATTATTTAATTGCCCATTATCCAAACTGAAACTCTCTTGAAAATTCCTGATTAATAAGTTAGCACCCTTTCCTACAACTCGGTGGGAGACGACCTAGGACTCATACTCCCAGTATTATTATTTCTAAATTTTGTGACAACTTTTCTAAATTGACAAGGCGGATCTTAGCTGGTTAAGAACTATACTCTCAACGTATTCTCTATACTGATTTCTTAATTAGCCGACTTCTGCCTTCACGTCAGTTTTTGGCACCGTTGCTGAGGAGTTACAACTGTGTGCCGAATTATTGCTTGGTGTACATATTTTATTTTATTTGCATATTTTATTTTTATTTTTTTACCATGAGATATATGTTTCTTTCATTGAATGAGGCATTCACTGCCTGATTCGAGCTTAGCCGCGTTTGATCCTGAAATTGAAAGAACTCTTTCACGTATTAAGCAAGCTCAACACAGGATAGCCTCTGAGGGTGATGAAGTGATTGTTATCGATTCACTAGTCTCATCTGAGGGCGAATCTGAACCACCATCTGAGAGCGAAACAAGCTCTTTTACTGCTGATTAAGTTAATTCACGTGCAGAAAGAATGGCAGCACCTATGAGGATTACTCTCCAGGAGGCTGGAGCCCCAGATTTTACACTACAGCCGTATCAAGTGCATCATCCAACTCTGGCTGCAGATTTTGAACTGAAAACTGCACTAATCAACATGATGCCCAAGTTTCATAGCTTACCTGCTCAAGAGCCTATCAAGCACCTAAGGGATTTCCAGACATCCTGTTCTACTATTAGGCGTAATGGTGCATATGAAACTTCTATTCTGTTAACCTCCTTCCCGTTTTCTCTTAAGGGAAAGGCGAGGGAGTGGTACTACTCCCAACCTGAAGCAACTGCTACCAACTGGGACACGCTCAGGAGAGAATTTTTGGAAAAATACTTTCCAGCTGAAGTCACAGATAGACTGAGAAAAGAGATCTCCTGCATTGTTCAAGGAGAATCAGAGACTCTTTATGAGTACTGTGAGCGCTTTAAGAACCTTCTAGATGCATGCCCTTATCACATGATCGACAGACTGGTGTTGATCAGCTACTTCACACAAGGCATAAAGCCTCAGGATAAAACCACACTGGATGTTGCTAGTAACAGTTCTATGAAAAAGTACAAGGCCGCAGATGAAGCATGGCAACTGATCACCCACTTACCTGAGTCCACTAGGAATCACAGGCATAGGCACATCCACTCAAAAGCTGCTGCAGAGGTTTCCTCTAGCATTGAAACTACTGCTCTTACACAAAGTATATGTGAAATGACCAACCTACTGAAGCAAATGCAGTTGAACCAACAACAACAAGCTCAGCCTCACCCACCACAACAGAGCCAACAGTTAGTCCCACAAAGAATATACGGAATCTGTATTGATTATAGTCATTATACTGATGAATGTTTACAGCTCCAACAAGAAGACAACACTGTGGCAGCTACTCATAACTTCTATGATCGCCCGAATCAAGGATACAATCAACAAGGCGGCAATTACAACCAAAGTGGAAACTATAACCAAGGATGGCAGGACAACTCCAACCAGGGTTGGAGAGATAATTCCAACCATGGCTGGAGGGACAACTATAACAGAGGAGGTAGAGATAACAATCAAAACCAGAGGTGGAATAACAATAACAGACAGCAGAATCAGAACCAGCCTTACAGAGCACCTTACCTAAGACAATCTCAAGGATCCCAGCATAACCAACAACAAGTTCCTCATATCACCTATCCTAATTCCTCATCAAATGATGAGATGCTTCATTCTCTTGCACAAGGACAACAAGACATGTAGACACAGCTGAACTCTACTTTGAATGGTCTGAATGCCACTTTACAAGCTCTCGCCTCCAGGATAGATTCATTACCTAATTCCATCAACCAACCCTCAAGCTCTAGTGGAATTCCTTCTCAACCCCTACCTAATCCCAAAGGTGGCATCAATGCCATCACCTTGAGGTCCGGAACCACACTACAAGAGAGGAACCATGAGGAGCCAAGCCCACCAGAACACGCCCTAACTGAGAATGTGGTGGAAATGGAAGATGCTGAAGAGGAAGAGGATGTACAAGACATAGTTGAAAAAGAAGCAGTTCAACCAAGGAACGGAGAACCAAAGGAAGTTGAAGCTGCACAAGATGCCATCCCTATCCCTTTTCCATACCTTGCAAAGAAATCCAGGAAGCAGATGGAACTTGATCCCAAAATGGTAGAAATATTCAAAAAGGTTGAGGTAACTGTTCCCCTTTTTTATGTCATTCAGCAAGTACCTAAATATGCAAAGTTTCTAAAGGATTTATGCATTCATAAAGATAAAATTAATGAGTTAGAAACTATTCCTTTAGGTATTTCTATATCTGCTTTAATGGGAGGTATACCTGAAAAATGTAGTGATCCAGGTCCATGCATGGTTAACTGTACCATTGGAGGTGTAATATTTTCTGATTGCATGTGTGACTTAGGAGCATGTGTTAGTATAATTCCATTGTCTATATATAATACCTTGAGGCTCCCACCTTTAAAAAGGTCGGCAGCTCATTTTGTGTTAGCAGATAAGAGCATTATTACAGTAGTTGGAATTGCTGAAGATGTATTAGTGAGTATTAAGGGGCTCACATTTCCTATTGACTTCTATATCCTGGAAATGCCCCCTAATGACTCAGGAAGACCATTCCTGAAGACTTCGAAGTTCAAGCTGGATGCATTCTCAGGAACTTACTCCTTTGAGATAGATGGCAGAGCAGTGAGTTTTAGTTTAAATGAAGCTATGAAGCACCCTCCAGAAGATCATTTCATCTTCCAATGCAACATCATTGATGAAACTGTAGCTGAAGTTCACCAAGAAGAAATAAAAGAGAAGCACATGGAGCAAGGTCCAAGTGTAGGGACATCCTCTGAGCACAATGCGGACACTTTGCCATTATCACTAGCCCCGAACGATCCAGGGCCTAGCCATGAGCAGAAATTGGAATTAAAGCCCCTCCCTCCACACCTCAAGTATGCATACCTTGAGGATAATCAGAAGTTTCCCGTTATCATTGTAAGGGAACTCACTTCTCAACAAGAAGAGCAACTACTTAGTGTGCTGAAAAAACATAAGAAAGCAATTGGATGGAGCTTGCGGATATAGTAGGCATCAGCCCTCAAGTTTGTGAACATAGAATATTCCTAGAAAAGGAAGCAAAGCCTGTCCATCATCCTCAAAGAATATTGAATCCAACCATTTTAGAAGTTGTCAAGAAAGAAGTAACCAGACTACTTGAAGCAGATATCATTTACCCTATCTTAGACAGTGAATGGGTCAGTCCAGTACAAGTGGTGCCCAAGAAGTCCGGAGTCACAACAGTAAAGAATGAGCATGGAGAACTCTTGACAACTAGAGTACAGAATTGATGGAGGGTTTGCATCGACTATAGACATCTCAACCAAGCTACTAGCAAGGATCACTACCCCTTCATTGATCAGATGCTTGATCGCCTGTCAGGTAAATCCCATTATTATTTTTTAGATGGTTATACAGGCTACTTTCAAATTCATATAGCTCCTGAAGATCAGGAGAATACTACTTTTACATGTCCCTTTAGAACGTATGCTTATAAAAGGATGTCCTTTGGCTTGTGTAATGCACTAGCTACTTTCCAAAGATGCATGATGAGCATCTTTTCAGATCTTATTGAGAACTGTATGGAAGTTTTCATGGATGATTTTAGCATATATGGTGATTCATTTAGCCTTTGCTTGGATAGTTTATCTAGAGTATTAGACAGGTGTGTTAGTACAAACCTTGTATTGAATTTTGAAAAATGTCACTTTATGGTAAAATAAGGAATTGTACTAGGACATGTTGTGTCTAATACTGGTATTTCTGTAGATCCAGCAAAGGTAGATGTCATTTCTAGTTTACCTCACCCCTCCTCTGTGAGGGAAGTCCGTTCGTTCCTTGGCCACGCAGGTTTTAACAGGAGATTCATTAAGGACTTTAGTAAGGTAGCATTGCCTTTATCCAGATTGCTGCAGAAAGATATTGAGTTCAAATTCAATGAAGATTGCATGAAAGCATTTGATAAGCTGAAGATTGCCCTGAATCAAGCTCCAATTCTGAGAGGACCAGACTGGAGCCAGCCATTTGAAATTATGTGTGATGCCTCCAACCATGCAGTAGGAGCGGCGCTGGCTCAGCGCGAAGGTAAAGACCCTTTTGTAATTGCTTATGCATCTAAGACTTTAGACGCTGCTTAGTCTAATTACACTACTGCTGAAAAAGAACTTCTAGGTATTATTTTTGCTTTGGATAAATTTCGAGCCTATTTACTTGGTACTAAGGTGGTAGTGTACTCAGACCATGCAGCTCTAAAATATTTATTAGCTAAAAAGGAGTCCAAACCAAGGCTAATACGTTGGATACTGTTACTGCAAGAATTTGATTTAGAAATTAAGGATAGGAGTGGTAACCAGAATTTAGTTGCAGACCACTTGAGTTGCCTTAAGCACATTAAGCATGACTCCACCCCTATCAATGATACTTTCCCATTTGATAGTTTGCAAGCAGTATCTGAAGTAGTTCCTTGGTATGCACCTATAGCTAATTATCTAGTTAGCCATACTTTCCTTCCCAATTTTACTAAGCATCAAAGGGACAAGCTGAAAAGTGAGTCTAAATATTTTATATGGGATGATCCATATTTGTGGAGGTGTGGTGCTGACCAGGAAATTATAAGATGTGTACCACAATCAGAATTCCAGTCCATTTTAGAGGCATGCCACTCTTCTGAGAGTGGAGGACATTTTGGCCCTCAAAGAACAGCTAGAAAAATTCTAGACTGTGGATTCTGGTGGCCTACTCTTTTTAAAGATGCTGCTGAATTTTGTAAATCTTGTTCCCCATGCCAAAGGTTTGGTAATATATCCAAGAGGGATGAGATGCCTCAACAGATTATGCTTTTCTGTGAAATTTTTTATGTTTGGGACATTGACTTCATAGGACCCTTTCCAAACTCTAATAGTTAACTTTATATATTGTTAGCTGTAGATTATGTTTCTAAATGGGTGGAAGCAATTCCTACCCGTACTGATGATGCTAACACTGTTATTTCCTTTGTTAGAAACCATATTATTTGTCGCTTTGGATCACTACGAGCAATCGTGAGTGATCAAGGCACTCACTTTTGTAGCAGGAGACTGACAGGATTACTGAAAAAGCATGGGATTGTTCATAAAGTAGCAACAACTTATCA
Source organism: Arachis ipaensis (assembly GCF_000816755.2). NCBI lineage: Eukaryota > Viridiplantae > Streptophyta > Magnoliopsida > Fabales > Fabaceae > Arachis > Arachis ipaensis. Next base: position 58,475,857 of record NC_029792.2, on the reverse strand, counting down.
CCCCCAAACCAATGGACAAGCAGAAGTGTCTAACAGGGAGATTAAACACATTCTGGAGAAGATAGTAAAACCTCATAGGATGGACTGGAGTGCCAGGCTACAAGATGCACTCTGGGCTTATAGAACAACGTACAAGACACCCATTGGGATGAGCCCCTTCAACTTAGTATATGGAAAAGCTTGCCACCTTCCAGTAGAAGTGGAACACAAGGCTTTCTGGGCTGTGAGGGAGTGCAATATGAATTTTGAAGAAGCTGGTACTAAAAGGAAGCTGCAACTAGCAGAATTGGAGAATCTTCGCCTAGAAGCATATGACAACTCCAGGTGATACAAAGAAAAGATAAAGGCTGTCCATGACAAGCACATATAAAAGGAGAGAATTCAGACCAGGAGAGTTAGTTCTTCTATATAACTCCAGGCTGAGGCTCATGCCAGGTAAACTGAGATCAAGATGGGAAGGTCCCTATAGAATAGAAAAGGCAGAGCCATACGGAGTTTTTCACCTGCGTCATCCTTCTAGCTCTAAATTCATCAAGGTCAATAGACATCGCCTGAAGCTTTACCATGGAACCTGCGTCATCCTTCTAGCTCCAAATTCATTAAGGTCAATGGACATCGCCTAAAGCTTTATCATGGTGAAAAGATGAAGGATCACAAAGAATTAGAGGTTTTCCTCTTGGAATACCCACCAACAGAAGCAGGATGAGCCTGAAGACCGTCCAACTTAAGGACGTAAAAGCAAAGTGCTAGGTGGGAGACAACCCACCATAGTATGATCGTTCAGTTTCAGTCTTAGTTTTATTTTACTTTATTCTATTTTTACTTTTGTTAATGACTCTTCTCATAATCTCTGCATATAGCTGCATATAGCCTTCATTTACCTTTGCATACTGCATAAAAAAAAAAAGCACGCGACGCGTGAAGGTCGCTGACGCATCCGCGTCATAGGTGCATTCGAAACATGGAAGATAGAAAGAGAGAGTTACGCGACAGCGTGGCTGGAGGCGTGCCTTAGGCACAAATATGCCCACGTGACCGCGTCACTGACGCGTCCGCGTCATGATGAAAAATAGCCTTCCCACGCGATCGCGTCACCCACGCGACCGTGTGGCCCTGCAAAATCGACATAAAGAGATGTATGGCAGAGAGTTATGATGGAGCTTGGCTAGACTCGTGCTAGAAACACAAGCCCTATCACTCGAACGCGTGCCTCACGTGTCTGCGTCATTTTCAAAATATGGCCATTCACGCGATCGTGTCACCCACGCGAACGCGTCACCCAGATTTTTGGCAAAATGCGTATAAAACAGAGAGTTGTGCATACGCGAGGCTACACTCGCGCCAGTAGAACAAATCAAGCCACGCGATCGCGTGACCCATGCATCCGCGTCACCTGAACTTATCACACACCACGTGATCGCGTGACCCACGCGTCCGCGTCACATGCGACACGCAACTTATCCAAAATAGCACCTAATATCTTATATTTTCTTCCCCAAATCCAAATCTTTTCTTTCCCTTCTTATTTCTTTCTTCTCCCTTCTTCCTTCTTTATTATTTCTCACTCTTTACTTTCTCCCTTCCTTATTATTTTTCACATCCATTATCAACGTTCTTTTCTTTCTATCTTTATTCTTTTTTTACTTTTCCATTATTTTTCTTTATGTCTTCTTTTTCTTTTTACTTTCATTATCTATATTGGGTGATTATTTTCTTTTACAATTTTCTTGTGGATTATTGTAGTATTGTTTGACAATTAATATTACTTTTAAAGGGTTACTTGCATGTTCACTTTAATACTTTCAATAACATATTCACCATGCATGCTAAGTGTTTGTGAAAAAGCCCGTATGGCATCATGCATTACTTTTATGTCATTCTACTACTCTAATGCCTGTTTTTCACAAAACCCCTTTTATATTTTATTGATTAAATATAATTGTCAAAACAGGTTGTTAGTTTGAAAGGGTTGATAATCTAACTTGGACATTTAATGCTTGATCTATGCTACTCATGCCTTTGCCGGCATGTTGATGAGCGGATAATTTATACGCTTTTTGGCATTGTTTTTACATAGTTTTCAGTATGATTTGGTTAGTTTTTAGTATATTTTTATTCGTTTTTAATTAAAATTCACATTTCTGGACTTTACTATGAGTTTGTGTATTTTTTTGTGATTTCAGATAATTTCTGGCTGAAATTGAGGGACTTAAGCAAAAATCAGATTCAGAGGTTGAAGAAGGACTGCAGATGCTGTTGGATTCTGACCTCCCTGCACTCAAAGTGGATTTTCTGGAGCTACAGCACTCCAAATGGCGCACTCCCAATTGCGTTGGAAAGTAGACATCCAGGGCTTTCCAGCAATATATAATAGTCCATACTTTGAATAAGGATTGACGACGTAAACTGGAGTTCAACACCAGTTCCATGCTGCATTCTGGAGTCAAACGCCAGAAACAGGTTGCAAAGTGGAGTTCAACGCCAGAAACAGGCTACAAACTGGCGTTCAACTCCAAAAGAAGCCTCTACACGTGTAAAGCTCAATGCTCAGCCCAAGCACACACCAAGTGGGCCTCGAAAAGTGGATTTCTGCATCATTTACTTATTTCTGTAAACCCTAGTAACTAGTTTAGTATAAATAGGACTTGTTACTATTGTATTTACATTTTTTGGACGTTTAGTTCTTAGATCATGGGGCTGGCCACTCGGCCATGCCTGAACCTTTCACTTATGTATTTTTCAACAGTAGAGTTTCTACACACCATAGATTAAGGTGTGGAGCTCTGCTGTTCCTCAAAGATTAATGCAAAGTACTACTATTTTTCTATTCAATTCAACTTATTCCACTTCTAAGATATTCATTCGTACTTCAATATGATGGATGTGATGATCGTGACAGTCCGAGCTATTAGAATAATGGATATCTCTTGGATATCTAATATAGGGGACCGAGTCCGAGCTATTAGAGTCTTCGTGGTATAAGTTAGAACCCATGGATGGCCATTCTTGAGATCCGGAAAGTCTAAACCTTGTCTGTGGTATTCCGTGTAGGATCTGGGAAGGGATGGCTGTGACGAGCTTCAAACTTGCGAGTGCTGGGCGTAGTGACAGACGCAAAAGGATAGTAAATCCTATTCCAGTATGATCGAGAACCGACAGATGATTAGCCATGCAGTGACAGCGCATTGGACCATTTTCATAGGAGGATGGGATGTAGCCATTGACAACGGTGATGCCCTACATAAAGCTTACCATGGAAAGGAGTAGGATTAATTGGATGAAGACAGCATGAAAGCAGAGATCAGAGGAACGAAAGCATCTCTATACGCTTATCTGAAATTTTCACCAATGAATTACATAAGTATCTCTATCCTAGTTATATTCTATTTGTCTTTTATTTATCACTTTATAAAACTATTTGAATCCGCCTGACTGAGATTTATAAGGTGACTATAGCTTGCTTCAAGCCGACAATCTCCGTGGGATCGACCCTTACTCACGTAAGGTTTATTACTTGGACGACCCAGTGCACTTGCTGGTTAGTTGTACGAAGTTGTGAAACAGATATAAGATCATGAATGTGCGTATTGAGTTTTTAGCGCCGTTACCAAGGAATGGAATGATCACGATTTCGCACACGACATGCCAATAAACATCTTGCATTTCATATCCATCACATGCACTTGCTATACACATGTAGTCATGACCATGTGTTAACGACATCCTTCTTTATCGTGCATTGATTATCACCTATACTATCCTCTCCCTTGCTAGAACCCTTAGTTTTACTCTCCTTTTCCCTTTTCAGGATGGCCACCAAGAAGGGTAAAGAGAAAGCTACTCCCAAACCACCAGCAAGGAAAGGAACAAAAAGAGCACTAATAGCAGAGCCATCTTCAACAGCGGTGAAACCCTCAACAAAACGAATCAAGAGGATCATCAAGGTCGATGAAAAAGAAAAAGCTTTTCCAACAAAGGACACTGCGCGGTTAACTAACCATTACTGTGAGTAGATATTCCCCATCCTGGCTGAGAGGAATTATAACAATGAGTACCTTCTTATCCTCCCGACCAATATTGCTGAATTTGTTTAGCCCCGCATTGAGCGAAGACAATGGGGATTCCTACAGAGACAGCCACGGCAAGTTAATCTATCATGGGTAGTTGAATTCTACTCCAATTTTCACATGCCAACCTTGCAGTCTATTTATATCCGTCAGAAGCAAGTCCCCATAACTGAAGAGGCCATTCAGCGAGCTTTTGATCTTCCCCCTGCTCCAAAAGGATTGGACGCATTCCAAGAAGCCTCACTCAAGTGCCAGACATACCAATTTGACTGGGATGCCGTTCTCAGAGTTATCACACAACTTGGCAGCATATGGATTTACGGGTACCATCGGTCCCGACCTAAGGGCATATTGGCTTCAGCACTCACCTTGGAGGCTCGAGTATGGGCACAGATCATGTCCCATTACGTCTTTCCGAGCACTCATGAATCCTCCTTCACTGCAGACATGGCTGTTCTACTCTGGTGTATCCTTACAGACCAGCACCTCAATTTACCATGACACATTCGGCATGCTATGGGACACGTACAAATTGTGGGCAACCTACCTTTTCTCGCCTTGGTTTCAGATCTAGTCTCAGCAGCTGGAATCTTCTACAGAGCTGGGGATACCAAAGCCATGATTCCACGGGATGATCAATACGTTCCTAACAGAAAATATATCAGACCTCCAGCAGCCACTATGAACCGGAGCACAAAACCAGCGGAAGATATCCCTTCTCCTACCACATCACAAGCACCTTCAATAAACCAACTGCTCCATCAGATACTTGAGAGATTAGACCGGCTTGACCGGAAAGCAAAGCAAAGGGAGCGCCGTAACAAGCGTCGATTTACATACCTCAAGGAGTTGATTATTGGTAACAACCCACCTAAAGAAGACCCAGATACCCCGGACTCCACTTCATTTACCAGCATAGGGAGCCATGACCGTTCCAATGGTGGAGATTCTGCTACCAGCCCCCCTTTGTTCCTGACTAATGGCACCGAGGACGGTGCAAAGCTTTTAAGTGTGGGGAGGTCGGTCAGTACCTGACTTCCGGAGGTAATTTCTCTTCCTTAACACCAATAAAATAGGATATTTATTTTATTTTTTTCTTCTTTTGTTAGGATAGGATAAATTGCATAGTAATAAGTTAATTGCATGCATGTTCTATTTGGTTGAAAAATTAATAAGTTCTTTTTAAGACCCTATTTTTGAAAAATTTCACTAATTTAAATCAAAATTTTTGTGTTAAAATTGTTAGAAGTTGTATTGGGAACATAGTCTAAAAAGCTAAGAGCACACAACCTGTGAAATTTGAGCCTAATTACATGGTTACATTATTTAACCATAGATATTATTCTTGTGTGTTTACTTCTCTATGATTGAAATCTTTATTTTGTTCCATTCTATATGTCCAATGTTTAATGTGTTATATGCATGCATATGATTGAGGCCATTAATTGTTTTAGCTCACTTATCCCAAAATAGCCTACCCTTCCTTTTACCTTTATTAGCCACTTTGAGCCTTTTAAATCCCATTTGTTCTATATTTTACCATATTATTAGACTTAAGCAGAAAAACAATTAAATATCCCAATTGAATCTTTGGTTAGCTTAAGATAGAAATTGTGTGTCAATTAAGTATGGGAAGATTGTGGGAACATGGGTTAATAAGGGAATGTGTCATGATAAAATAATGGGAATTTGGGTACCTACTCATGTGAAACTAGAAAAATTGAAAATCCATGTGCATTGATAATGTTATGTTTATTTTTATGCTAAAAAAAAATCCAAAAATACTCAAGTAATTAAGTAATTAAATAAGGGGACAAAATTACTCCAATGCTAAGTTAAGTTAATGAAAAGATCAATGCATATGTGATAAAAATTAAAGGAAAAGTTGATGCATGAGTATGTAATGCAAAAGTGAGAATTTTGGGTAGCTAGGCATGAACTTAAAGTATATAGAATGTGTATATAGGTAAGAGCTTAGGTTAATCAAGGATTCAATTTATAGCTCACTTAGCCATATATATATACCCTCACCTTTACCTTGGCCCCATTACAACCTTGAAAAGATCTCATGTTATTTGCATTGGTACATTAAATATTTGTTGATTGATTAGGTGAAGAACAAGGTTTAGAAAGCATGATTAGAGAAGAGTAGAGTGATTACCCTATACACTAGAGAGACTAGAGTGCATATACACCACCAGTGAGGGTTCAATGAGCTGTCTTCTTACAACTTTACTTGTCTTTACTGTATAGTTTGAATTAATGGAGTTTTAGTTATTTTTGTCTTGAAGAACTTATTTATTTTAACCAAGTAGACAGAATCATATAGTTGCATTCATATACATAGGTTGCATTGCATTGCATGAGTCTTACTTTTCCCTACTCAATTATTTTATCTCCTTAAGCTAAGCATGAGGACATGCTAATGTTTAAGTGTGGGGAGGTTGATTAACCACTATTTTATGGTTTATCTTGTGTTTAATTGAATGGTTTCATCAAGTCTTCACCCACTTATTCATACTAATTGCATGATTTTATAACTCCTTCCTAATATTGTTTTATGATTGAAAACTTGCTTCCTAAAGATCTTTAATTTGTATATTTTAATTCTCCTTTATACCATTCGATGCGGTGATCTGTGTGTTAAGTGTTTCAAGCTTCATAGGGCATGAATGGCTTAGAAAATAAAGAGGAAGCTTGCAAAAATGGAAGGAACACAAGAAACTAAGGAGATGACCAGCGAACACCGATGCGCGCGCATGGCTCATGCGAGCGCGTGGAATGGAGAAAATCGCAGCGACGCGAGCGCGTGCCTAACGCGTACGCGTGGATTGGAGTCTGCACGAATGACGGGAACGTGTGGACGACGCGTACGCGTGACCTGCGCGATCTGCAAAATTAACAGAAAACGCTGGGGGCAATTTTGGGCCGCGTTTTAACCCAATTTTCGGCCCAGAAACACATAATAGAGCCAGGGAACAAGCAGAGACTCAACACACACGCATAGACAGAGATACACATTCATTCATATTAGGATTAATTTTAGTTTTAGATCTTAATCTAGAGAGAGAATTACTCTTCCTCTAGTTTCTCTTTACATTCCTAGTTATTATTTCGTGCTTTTGGATATTGAAGAGTCATCACCTCCGTTGAAGACATTATTCTAGTTTGTTTACTTTATCCCTTATTCTTCCATATCCTTATTTACTTTATTTAGAGTTCTAATTGGATTATTTTCATGGATTATTGATAAAGAGGATTACTTTTACTTTTAATTAATTTTCAATCTCTATTTTATTTTAATTAATTTATTATGTCTTCTTATATTTTTCTGAGTATTATATTCATGTCAATGGAGTAGATTCCATACTTTATATGGGGATTGATTAAAAGGAGACACTTGAGTTGGAAGGCTTAAGTGCTGATTAAATTGGAAGTTGTTGGCTAGTTCTGTATTTACTAACGGTAGACCTTCCCAAGGGAGAGGACTACAATTTGCGAATAAGGATTAGCTCAATCACTTGACTTTCCTTTATTTTGTAAGGGTTAACTAAGTAAAAACAACAACCTTTTTGATACTACACTTAAGAGATCCCAACAAGGATAGGACTTCCAATTAATCATCCCCCCAGTCAAGGCTTTTTATTAGAATATTAATAATCATTCTTAGTTTTATTGCTTTAATTTAAAATTATTTAATTGCTCATTATCCAAACTCAAACTCTCTTGAAAATTCCTGATTAATAAGTTAGCACCCTTTCCTACAACTCGTTGGGAGACGACCTGGGACTCATACTTCCAGTATTATTATTTCTAAATTTCGTGACAACTTTTCTAAATTGACAAGGCGGATCTTAGCTGGTTAAGAACTATACTCTCAACGCATTCTCTATATTCATTTCTTAATTAGCCGACTTCTGCCTTCACATCAATAATATGGCCCGACTTGATACAAGGTTGACCAGCACCAAATCAAAGCACGACATGACCCCTAAAGACAACGGTAGAAAACTCACTCAAAGGAGGTCAGACTGGAAAATACTTAAATAAAAATTCGAAGGGTTGCAAAAAGTAAAACCCCAAACGTTTAGCAAAATGCATCTATCATAATAAAACATTAAAGATTCAAAAGGCCACCTAAAAGGTAGCCTCAGAGCTTAAAGTGTTTTGTTTTGCAAAATAAAGTTGCTTGGAAGCAACCAAACATCAAAGAAGTCAACCACAAGAAGATTTACAAAAAATAAGTTTAAAGTCCACAAGTCGGAAAATAACAAATACAAATTATAAAAGTTATAGGGGATCCAATTTTGCCCCAGTAGCAACATCCTTGGCAGGGGGAGGAGGAGGAATGGTCGAGATCGGGGTAGCATTAACAACCCCATCAGACCCATTTAGAATCTGCACATCTGGTTCGGGCTCTGGAGGGACGACCTCTGAAGGGACGGAAGAAGCTGAAGCTGCCGAGGCTTTCCCTAGTGGCATAAGAGGACGACCCTCATCCTCATCATCAGGGGCAGGCACGATCTTGCCATCCACCACCACGTTATCCATACTAAACAAGGAGAGATCGGCCTCAGGAGCAATAACTTGACTCTGAGCCTTCAGGATCTCGAACATATCAGTCATACTATTTACCATATGTCCCTGAAGCTCGGCATAATCATCTTGGGCCGATTGAAGCCTCTCCTTAGCTTCTAGCAGCTCGCCGTAAGTCCGGGTATAGCTCTCCTTATACTTTTTCGTAGTCTCATCAGCTAAGTTAGCAGCTGCGTCCGCCCTAGTAGCCCGCTCCTTTTCTTTCTCCACATCAAGCTCCAACTTGGAAACCCGGGCGTCCGACTCATCCTTCAGACCCTTTACCCCTATCAAATTCAGCTTGGGCATCTTCTAGAAAGGCCTTCGTAGCACGGATAGGGGACTCCTTAACAACTCGAGATAAAGCCGCACCGAGATTGGCCATCCGAATGCTATTGCTCGTTATGAAATCAAGGTGATGAAGGATCGAGATGTCATCCATAGGGACTTTACCATGTAGAACAATCAATTCTGTAGCAAAGGAAATGCCATCAAACTCTTTATTATTCAATCATAGGTTCCAATAGTTTTTTGCTTCTTGGGAGCGGGACCGGTAGCAGGAGGAGAGGAAGCAGGGCCAGAAGTCGCCAGAGTTGGATCAGATGGAACGACTCGAACTCTAGGGGTCATGATGAGATTTCTCGGGCCCTGAGAGTCAGAAGTCGGCTTCTTTGGGGACACCTGAGAATACCCTTCCCCTAAGGTCTTCGTTGACATGTTTTGGGCAGTGGTCGCCTTTTTCTCCCTCTGAAAGGCCTTCATGGAATCTGAAGATTTCACTATTTCTGAAAAGGAAGTCAAGAAAAACAGTTACAATCACAGATGAAGACAGAATCCCAAGTCAATACAAAAGTACACATTGCACAAAAGAAGAGCTCGGGCACTACCTAGCTCGGCACTGAGGAGGGAAGGATCTCCTAGAAATTTTTTTGTGTCCAGATGAGGAGGCTCCCCCCAGTGCTCCTCTAAAACATTCACAAAAGCTTGTTCCATCTCATCTAAACTCTCCCAAGGATATTTGAGGACTACATGATCTTTTTGCCACCATAAAGGAAAGGTGGGCTCATTATTTTCATCTAAAAAGAAATGTCGAGCATCTTGAACAGCTCGGACCTTAAAGTAGTAGTTTTTAAAATCCCGGAAAGACTCATCAAACATCGAAAACACTTTCTTCCCCTGGGTAGCCCGAAAATAAATCCAAGAAGCTTTCTTCTTGACTACCCCAGGTTTTGTCAGAACAAAGAGATAAAGAAAAAGTTGAATGGTAGGTCGGACACTCAATTCATGGCACAATAACTGAAAGATCTTTATAAATGCCCAGGAGTTCGGATGAAGCTGAGAAGGGGCCACATTATAGTTCCACAACAGTTCGGTCTCAAAAGCAATAAAAGGAATAGTAATATTTAGCAAGGAAAAGAAGTAATCATAGGCGTAGGAAAAGGGACGCTCGTCCCGACCTAAGGGAGGGAAGCTAACCCTCTCCTCAGGGTCAGGCGACACCAGTTCATAATTCTTCTCATCCTCCCTATTACTACAAATCCTATGAAATTGCCTAAGTGTCTCATAGTTTCAGGGTCAGCTACGGTAACACACATCAGGACTATAGAGTCTAACCAATCAGCCATACCAGTGAGGACTTTGGTGGGCATCTCGACAATATTCTTACGGAAAGACATACAACAAACTATACCTACAGCAAAGAAAATAGTAAGGGGTCACTACCAAAAACAACTCAGACCGAATTGGAAGAACAATTAACAAACAATTGGTACGATAAAAAAGGGCACCGCAGGATCCACAAAAACAAGAAATCATCAGCAAGAACCCAGGAGCACCTTTTGGAGGCAACGGAACAAGAATACAGAAAGTATTGTCCAAAAATATACAGCCACAGACTTCCCAAACAAAGAGTAAAACTCCTACGCTTCCCCAAAGTAAGATAGCAGAAGTAAAGCAAAGACTACAACTTTGATCAAAACAAGGATACGCAATCTTCCAAAAAAGTGAAGTAATCTTTTATTGAGGAAAAGCAATAAAGATCAAAACTTTATGCGAAAAGATAAGCATGCAACAAAGGAAGCATATATAAAGATGACTATTAAAAGACACAAGAAGAGAAAAAGAATACCAACCTGTGACGGAGGGGGAGTGAGCGCAATGAATACATGAACAGAAATACGAGCAACCCACACAAACAAAATGCTGCGAAGAGAAAAGTAGGGAGCTTGGAGGTAGGAAGATGGAGGAGCAAGAGCCAAAAAAGGGAAATTCTTTTCAAAATTTGAGACAAAACGAAATAGAACTGAAAAACCTCTTCTTTGATTTCAAAAAGAAGTTTTAAGGGGAAAAAGAAACGGCAAAATAAAAGCCTAATCAATAGGCATTAAATACACGTGCATATTCCCAAGAAAGTAACCCCTTCAAAGAAACAAATGCGGCAATAAAAGAGTGAAAGAAAAAAAAACGCTTCTTATTTTAACTCGCAAAGAGATTGGACCAAAATGCTTGAGCACGACTTCCCCAAAGGGATCAAAGCTAAAAACGCACGACCTCATGAAAGGTTCGAGCTCAAGCAGGGGGCACTGTTCATACCCTGGGCGAGCTACATGATCCGGATTAGATGAAGAAAGCGACCGATCTCTTATAAAGGTTGGTCGTCACCAACCTCTTCCTAAAAAGAGGTCGGCCAAATTGTCATTAGGGCCCAAGCAGGCCTAAACAGAAGGACACAACCCACTCTAAAGGCGGCTGGCCTAAAAGATAGGTGACCTCACCCTAAAGATAAGATAAGATAACTAACTTATCTCAAAGAAACTTCACTCTCCACTACTATAAATACCCTCCGGTGATCAAGGATCCGCAACATCTCAAGACTCTGCAAGTCGGACACGACAGCTCCGGCCACAATAGCAGATCTCTGCCGAGATCGACCTTCAGTTTCAGGTAACCCACGGAACAGTATCCAACAGGTGGTTTGCATATAAGAAGACAATAATTTAAATGCAATAAAATGAAGAAAACAACTAAAGAAAGCAATTACTAAAGAGAGACATTCATGGCAAGGATTGAGAATATAGGCTTTCTATCCTAGTCATTAATTATCATACAATAATTAACAAGAGCTAAACCTATTTAGTCATGTCCAACATAGGAAAAAGGTATAATGTTATCTTCACTTGAGAGAAAGTCAAATATGACTAGTTAATCTTAATCCAAAAGTCCTAATCAACTTACTAATGGAGTTAGCAAGAGATTAGAATCAATGGAAATAATATTAACTAACAACTCTAGATCACCAATCTAAATTGGGTATTGATGACTCAAGATTGCCTAATTTCTCTTTCCAAGCCAAGAATGCTCAAAAAGCTACTCTAAACCTAAGCCAAGCATTTTGTCAAACACTTGGAAGGCATAAAAGAAAAGCTTGATAAATTGCAAGGAAGAATAAATTCTACTACTACCCAATGCAAGAAAACTAAGAATAACAACTCAATTAAACAATAAAGGAACATAAAACATAAATTGCATTGAATAAAAATCAAAGTAACAAGAGTGCTCATAAACATAAAGGTGACAAAAAAGGAAAATTAACAAAATAAACTAAAGAACAAAGATGTAGGAACAAGAAATTGTAAAGAAAACAATATGAAAACAAGAAATTAAACCGAGATCTAAGAGGAAAAATAAACTAAGAACCATAATTTCTAGAGAGAAGAGGAAGCTTCTCTCTCTAGAACTAACCTAAGGCATGTTTCCTAACCTAATCTAATTGCTCCCCCTATTGTCCAATCTTGAATTCTACATCAAATAGCCTCAAAAATTAGTTGGATTTGGGCCTGGTTGGCTCAAACATCGCCTCCAGCGAATTACGTTAATGAGGTCACGTGATCACCGTCACGCGTGCGCGTGGTCGACCCATGTGCGTCGCTAGCAAATTTCCTCCTTACACGTATGCGTGACCATGAATGTTCTTCTCACGCGTACGCGTGGGTGATGCTTGAGCGTGGCCTTCAATTCTCCAAATGCTGATTTCTTCATGAATTCTCCACTTTGCATGCTTTTCTGTTCACTTCTTCCATCCAGTACTTGCCTTATGAATATGAAATCACTCAACAAACATGTCAAGACATGGAATGGAATTAAAGTGAATTAAATTTATCTATTTTAAGGGCTGAAAAGCATGTTTTTACTCTTAAGAACAAATTAGGGAGAATTATAAAATCTCCTAAATTAACCACAAGATAAACCACAAAATTGAGATTTATCAGAGTTCTTTTTCCTACCATTTTTTGGCTCTTTTTTACTCTATTTTCATTGATTTTATTTTTGTTGCTTTTTTTTTTTTTCAGATATCCTCTTTTTCTAGTTCAATATTTTGATTAGACTTTGTCACTTTTTTTTACTAATTATTTTTCTCTTACTTTTTTTTCTCATATCTTGTTTTCTTACCCATTTCACTCTATAGATTGGCAAAGATTTATTATACAGAATATGTGTTTTATTTTCAACTCAAATCTTTTTTCGTTTTTATGAATCATCAATATATATTCTTCTTCTTTTGGGTTATGAAGGATTTATGATTTTAGATACATTTGGATGCAACCAAATTTATAAGTTAGTTACCTGAAAATATATTCCTTCTTAGATGGTATAAAAGGTATAATACTACTATCTTTTTGTACGTGTCTTACTCAATTATTTTTTTCTAGAATTTACATTTGTTTCAAATCTGTATTCACCAGAAAAAATGGCTAATCGGTATGATCTTTTGAGATTATTGCACCACCAAAAGAATGTTATAGAATTCATGTAAGAGTGATAAGATTTTAGTCATTATTAAGTTTCAAAAAATCTAAATCCATTAACTCCATTGAAATGTTATTGATGAATAAGCAGGTAACTCTAATTTTATGCACAAAAATTTCATGATGCAACTTTATAAATTATATTTCCTCTACAATAATTACTATATGATGTGTTCTCTATAATTTTTAATTACTTTTTTACTTTTTTATATCATAAGTTTTTTTAGAGTATATTTATCTTATTTTTTGTTTGATACGTGATAGTTGAATTATTCTTTATTGAGTTGTTATGGTTTTTTTTATTATTTTAGTTGTTGTCTACTAATTAATCTTATTCCCTAAATTTTATGTTCTTAGTTGGTGAAGTTACTTTTTTTTTTTCATTTTTTTTTTTTAATAATTTAGATCTATCCTATTATAATTTTTTTTTTTTTTACTATTCCTGATCATGTGAATGTTCCTTTCTTATTTGTTAATATTAATTTAGAATTATTTATTTTGTCAATGTTTGTCACCGAGCTCCAAGGTAATTCTATATAATAATTTATGTGTATTCTTATCTAAATATAAAATGAGTTTTTTTTCCAAATTTCAATTATGAAATGTTTCTTTATTTTGATTAGAGTAATGACATTCGCAAAAATTTGGATTATTTTATTGGTTTGTGATTCAAATCTTTTTTATTATATTGGTGAAGAGTACATGGTTCATTCCAAATTTTAGTCCTTTTAAATTTTTAACAAATTAATTATATAATTCATTAATATTAGTAAAATGATATGTTATTCAGAAAATAAATGTGCACATTTATAATTTTTTTCCAATCAATTGTTTTTTTATAAGTTATTTAATTTGCAGTTATAATACAAAGTTATCTATAAGAATCTTCAATATACTTTTGTCATCTTTTACGCAATATAAATTAATAAATGAATATCAGTGCTTTTTAACTAATTTTTTGTCACTATTTTTTCTCTGTTTATTATTAATATTAATATCGATATTTGTTTCTTTTTGTCGTTAAATAATAAATTAGTTCTCCACCTTCTTAAGTCCAATTTGATGTATTTGTTATTAATTAAATTTGGTATATTATTTTTGACAATTTAATGGCTTAGTTCTAATTTGCTGAGACTTTAAACAATTTGTTGTTTTTGTCTTTTTTATATAGCTACTAGCAACATTACATTAGACAGAATTTTAAATTTAAATTTAATTTAGTAAATATTCTAATTAATTGAATGTCATGGTATTTTTTATTTATTTAGTTATTTTTATTGAAAAAAATGATATATTTAATCTCTCCTGTATTTTATTGAAATTTTATTTTTGTTTATTTAATTGGACTTTATTGTTATTACGTATAGAAAGTAAATAATAAAATGTTTTTTCTTCTAAAAATAATAGAGAACAATTATGTATACTTCTAAAAGTAGAGTTCTGATATATGTGTTCAAATCATTGCTATCAAAAGGAATTGTGTATGTTTTTGCATACTTCGGAGTTGACAACAACTATGAGTTATATTGTAGAACAACACATCCTTTTAAATTATTTTTTCAAGCAAAGACTATTGTCAGACCCTCCTTCTGTGATACAATACCATTATATGGTATTAAGTTAGTCTCTTTTTTTGTTGGTATATATGTGATTCATATCATAGTATATAAATGAATTTTTACTATTAGTTTGGTCTTGAATGTTTGTGTTTTGTATTTTTGGTGATAATACTTTTGGTTGTACTATTTTTCAGCCCTCTTTCACATATTGGGTGATAGTGGGTCTTTGTGTTATATGTGTACTTTCAATTAATTATTTAGTTGGTAATGTGTTTAGTTTGCCTATTTTTAAATTCATTTAAAACACTTGTCTGTAGTAGTACCGAATCGATTTACATTTAAAATCATCACCATTTTGCATATATGACAGGTCAACTTGCCACTAAAAATGATTTGGTTGAGTTCACAAGAGACGGAAAATCATCAAATTATATCACCATAGAATTTAGTGACCATGAGTAATGCTTAATATTTTATGTCTGGGGTTTTTGTTTTAAAATCTTATATTTTGTACCTCTCTTTAATCTACAGGCATTGTTATTTTGTACAGGGGTAGTTAGAAATTAAGGGTTATGTTGTGACAGTCCTTTACTCTTGACTTGCCCAAACATCTGGATGAACACCTACGTTTTACCTATATAGTTATTCTCCAAATGAGAAAGATGATATTGTTTAATGGTCTATTTCTTTTATGCGGTGTTTGAATGCATGTTAATTGTTACGATATGCTTCTGCTATTTTCTTTAACTTATATAGTCTTTTTGTAGGGCTCATAGATGTTTCCAACACAAACTACAATTCTAAGGTCTTTATCAATGAGGAGTTTTCAGCTGCCAGGAAATTCTTCATAAGGTACAGTATATAAATTAAGAGTTTTAAGTGGAAGAATATTTATCCATGGGTTTTGCATTTATTTAATTATTAGCGAATTTCAAACATTTTGATGTAACGTATTCCAATGTACACAGACCTAACAATAATTTAACGCAAGTCGTTCCGCAAAATCAGCATACATCACACTTTAGTTTTCAAATATCGTGCCTAATAAGAAAGTAATTTAGAAAAGATGTTAATCATTATTATATTCCTTTCTTTCTCATAGTATATAATATTTAATTGAATAAAATTTAACTTTTTTAAGGAATTTTACTGTAAATGGGAAGCAAAAAATACAATCTTCCTTTAGTATGAATTTGGTGGCTATCAATTCGGTGCATCTTTTTGAAGATATAAACTTATCAACTATTAGGGTGCACCCACTAGGTGGCGACATACAAAGTGGCCAAAATGTTGACCCTTTTGTCATTTTTGAAGGTAATCTTTCATTATACCAAAAATTTAACTTGGTAGTTTACAAGAAATATGAATTATTAGTAATATATTAACATATATGATTTGACTTTTTATAATTTTTTATTCATCGTAGTTAATGCTTATGATGATTCAACGTTAGACATGGATTTAGAAGATTATTTTATACTATCTTTAGAAACTTTAGACGGTATGTCTAAATTTCATCTATATGTTTATTTGCATTCTTGTGTGCGTTATGGACTGAATTGAATCAGTATAATAAATGAGTATTTAAAGAGAGTGCATTCGGCAGGTGCGTAAGATATAGGAGATTCTATTTCTTTTGTCAACATTATAAAGCATGGATGTGGTTTGATTAAAGGCTTACTAAATCTAACCAGCCATTGCAACTAAAGTTTTCATTATGTTGTATGGATGAAAAAATCAAATTTCCTCTACTTTCTATGTCTCCTTATGAGCTCATTCAGCTTCATACTGTGGGAAATTAAAGAAGTATTCATTTCTTGAAAAATATAAGAGCATTTAATTCAATGTTTTGTTTTATGTCAATGGCTGAAAAAATTAACCGTGTGGTGAACAATGGGACTGCTCCCCTAATTTTTATGTTTGGGGATCAAAATGACTATAGCATTGGTAGCTTACTTCATCCGAATAGTCTATGATCAACATTTGTCCAACTATATATCTATGACACAGAAAATAAAATTGATAATTGGATAGGTACACTATGGTAATTTTTATGCAAATAGTCAAACACTTTAGTTAATTTTTAACTGAGAGAGAATAACGTAAATTTTATTATGTCTTCTTTTATGTAGTGCTAGTGAAGCTATAAATGAACAGATAAAAAAATTGTAGTAGTATTAAGAAACATGCTAGACAAATATAAGAGTTTGGCAAAGAGTTTTTGCTTTGCAATAGATACGTACTAACAGAAAAATTGCACAAACAAAAAGTTTAAGTTGACTATAGAAAGGACAATAGATGGAAAAACATATAACTTTCCATCTGCCTCTAAAGTGGCTGCATTGATTGTTGGCGATGTCGAATAACTAAGCAAAGATAGGGATATTACTATAAACAGTCAATATAGAAAACTCCAACGGATTGGTGCTTTTCACCCATCTTATTTAGCCTTGCAATATCCATTGTTGTTTTCGTATAAGGAGGATGGGTTTCATTTGGGTATTGCAACATCAGATTCTATCTTTACTAGGTTTACAAAGAAAAACAAAACAGTCACTTTGTAACAATTCTTTGCTTTTCGCCTACAGAAAAAGAGGGGTGAATCTCCCTTAATTCTGAGATCAAAGAGATTATTCCAATAGTTTCTAGTGGATGCCTACACAATGGTGGAATCAAAGAAGTTAAAATTCTTTAGAGGTAAACAACCAAAGTTGAAGGTTGATAAATGCAAATATTTGCATGAAAGTCTTATAAACGAGGATGTAGATGCTGCAAGGCTTGGAAAAAGAATCGTTCTTCCCAATACTTTTACTGTTGGACTGACGGAGGAAAAATGTCGGTAAATATTTTCTCAAAAATTCGCGTTGCAAGTATAGTTCTAAACCGACAACTAAACCTCAGTCAATGTTTAAATTGTTTGTCACTTAAGAAAACCTAATAAAATTAACGGAAGTATTTAAACCTCGGGTCGTCTCTCAAGGAATTGCAGGGAAGTGTACCTATAATTGGTTATGAAAAAGTATTTTTTGGGGTTTTTTTTATAAGAGACAAGTAATGTAAGTAACAAGGAAATAAAATAACAACTAAGAAAAGTCCTAGCAAGGATTGAGAATTGGAATTCCTATCCTCATTATCATCATCAATTGTAATGGTAATTGCCTTTTGCTTTCACTTAGTTAACAGCTAACAATGAAGGAAAGTCAAGTGAGCAAAATCAACTTAAGTTCACAAGTCCTAATCAAAGACTAGATTTAGTGAAGCCTAAGCCAACCAGCAAGTCTCAATCATTAATCAACAAAAGACTTTTGACAACTCAAGAGTCTCTAATTGATCAATCGAAGTTAAGAACATAAAATTCTAATTTAAAATCCAACCAAGTATTTTATCAAACACTTGAAAGGCATAAAATAAAAACTTAGAAAACTAACAAGACATAGCAAAATCTAAAACTAAACAAAGCAAAGAAATAACAATAACAAAGTAATTGAACAATAAGAAACACGAAACATAAATTGCATTAATGAAAATTGAGAGTAACACATGAACTCATAAACTAAATTAGCAAAATAAAGGAATCAATGAGAGAAGTAAATAACTGAAGTACTAGAACAAATAGAAGTAGAAGAAAACAAAATTAAAGTAAGGTAGAATTCTGAATTTGAGAAAGAACAAGACTAAAAACCCTAAAACCTAGAGAGAGGAGAGAGCCTCCCTCTCTAGAAACCTACATCTAAATCTAACTAATGTGAATGAAAGCATGAATGATTGATTCGACCTTCCAGCTCCACTCTGCAGCCTCTAATAAGTATTTTCGGGCTTGAAACTGGGTCCAAAGCAACCCAGAAATCGCCCCGAGCAAATTCTGATACTTGCGGCACGTTACGCTTTGTCACGCGTATGCGTTGGTCACGCGTACGCGTCACTGGAAGAATTCCTAGTCACGCGTATGCGTCATCCACGCGTGCGCGTCATTTGTCTACTACAGAAGTCACGCGTACGCGTTGTCCATGCGTGCGCGTCACTACCAGCTTCTGAAATTCCCAATTTCTTGTGTTCCTTCCACTTTTGCGTGCTTCCTTTCCATCCTCTAAGCCATTCCTACCCTGGAAAACCTGAAATCACTTAACACACATATCACGGCATCGAATGGTAATAAGAGAGGATTAAAATTAGCAAATTTAAGGCCAAAGAAGCATGTTTTCAATTATAGCACAAAATTAGGAAGAAAAATGTAAAACATGCGAATTATATGAATAAGTGTGAGAATAATAGATAAAATCCACTCAATATAATACAAAATAAACCGTAAAATAGTGATTTATCATGGACTTAGGTACATGATGAATAATTGCAAAGATTCATTTGCAATTTGTAAATATGCAGGATATCTTAGTTATTTTATCACTATGACTTGTAGTCCTGAATGGGATAAGATAAAGAAAGAAGTGACTCCTATTGGATTGAAGGTAGAAGACCGTCCTGATATATTGTGTTAAATTTTCAAAATCAAGTTTGATGGTATGATTGATAACCTAAAAGAGGAACAAATATTTTGCAAAAAATTGGGATGTAAGTCTGTGTTTATGCAACACCTTATTAAAATCTTTTGTTGTAGATAATGTTTTATTCATTTGACTTTTTCAATTTTTAGATATTTGTACTGTAGAGTTTCAAAAAAAGGACTTTTCACTTTTGCATGCACATATTTTTTTATCACGAGTTATGAGTTCAAGCTACAAATGTCAGATGACATAGACAAACATATAACGGCTAAGATTCCTATGAAAATGAAAGATCGAATCTACATAGAGCTGTGCAAAATTACATGGAAAATGGTCCATGTAGGCCATACAACAGGAATTCACCTTGTACGAAGAATGAATCATGTTCAAAGTTTTATCCCAAAGAGTTAGGTAGTGAACACTCATTGACAATGCTAGGTTTCCCAAGTATAGACGTATTGATAATGGTTGGACTGTGAAGAAAAGAGAATATGTACTAGACAATAAGTTTATTGTTCCGTATAATGCAGAACTGTTGCTCAAGTTCGGGTGCCACATAAATGTGGAATACACATGTCAAACAAGTTCTATCAAGTATCTGTTCAAATATGTACACAAGGGCAATGATCGTGTAATAGCTACCCTATAAAATGCTGGTGATTCATCAAAAACCACACAAGTTGTTGACAAAATTAGGAATTACTATAATTATAGGTACATTTCAGCATGTGAGGTAGTCTGGCGTTTATTTGGATACGAAATCCAAGAGAAAGAACCATTTGTGATTACACTTCCATTATATTTGGAGGATGAGCAATTCATGGTTTACAGTGAAACTTTTAATATAAATGATATCGTCAAAAGAGCAATATCTCATAAGTCCGTGTTTTTGTGATGGATAGCGGCTAACAGGTCATATCCTTATGCTTGAAGTTTGACTTATGATGAGTTTCCAACCAAGTGTGTTTGGAAGGATGATGCTTTAAAGTGGTTTCCTCAAAAGCAAGACTTTGCAATTGGAAGGTTGACTCATGTACCTGCAGGTACTGATGTGTTTATATTCAATTTTGTTCTTATTTGTTGATGATTTAAATTTGAAATCATAAAAGCATATATCCCACGTCTATTTTATTCGATTTATCTACACTAGAAAATAAATGTTCAAATAACTTTCAACAACAATAATCTAATGCTCTATAGATTATACAATTTTATCATTATTCTCTATTTTTTCAGAAAAAATTAATTTTCTACGCATGTGTAGCTACATAATAACTGAAATCATGTAGCCTAATCAATTTAGCAACTTAGAAATTGGGTTTTAACTAACTTTTCTACGACAAATACTGAAGAATATTACCAATAACTTCTCTTGAATACTCAAAGAGGATGTATAAATTTTCGAATTATAAGAATAGTAAGAGGAACAATTCATGCTACTTATAGAGATGCATGCTTCGCTCTTGGACTCTTGCAAGATGACAGAGAATTCATGGATGCAATTAAAGAAGCAAGCTTGTGGGCCTCAAGATCATACGTCAGGAGGTTGTTTGTTATACTACTAACATCCAACAATATCTCAAGTCTAGAACATGTCTGGGATAGTGATGCATTCGCATCTCTAGTAGTTTATATTGTGTTTTTCTTATGTTTTTCTCTTATTTCTCTAGGTTTAATTACATAATCTTCTCTTAATCTCATTACTTTTTAGTACCATTTGCTAATGAATGTTTTCAAAGTGTTTTTAAGAAAATACAGGATTAAAGAGGAGAAAATCAAGTAGCAAAGAGAGGATAATTAGAGAGCTAGCAAGGTACGTGAAGACCTAAGCCATGCAAGTAAGCTGAGACATGGTCATTGATACCAGAGCATCTTAGGATAGTTTCACTAGCCTTTTTCTGTGTTTTTAATAGGTTTTATGCACTTTCTTGAGTTATAAGTAAGCAATTAGGGTAAAAATTCATGCATGCCTAGATTCATCCAACCATAGTTAATTTGATGCAATTTCATGAGAATTATGCTATAATTACTTGTGTGCTAAAAATAATGAGAATTTTCATAACTTATGCCAAGGCTTTGATAAGTATTTTTGGTTGATGATAGGAAGAAAGAAGCAGAAAAAGAGCAAGGAAGAAGAGAAGGAGAGGCCAACGTTGGAGCCAACGTTGGCCCATCAACGTTGAAGGCAACGTTCTGGAAGAAGAAAACATGGGTGCCAACGTTGGAGGGAACGTTGGTGCACCAACGTTACCTCCAACGTCATTGAAAAAGTTCAATTCCGGAGATAAAGGATTTTTGAGCGACGCGTACGCGTCTATGACGTGTACGCGTGAAAGAGAAAAATTTCTATATCCACATGCAAGCGTGAGGCATGTGCACGCGTGGGTCACGCGTACCCATCACCAAATGAACGTTGGAGGTCCGACGTTGCTTCAAATATTGCCTCCAACGTCTACGATGAGAAGCCCAGAATTTGGAATTGAGAAACTTGAATCGACGCGTACGCGTCAGTGACGCGTACTCGTGGATGGGAAAAATGGCAATGCACGCGTAAGCGTGGTATACGCGCACGCGTGAAAAAGCAAAATCACAGCCTTCACGCGTACGTGTAGGTAGCAGAACTTTGGCCCTCCAACGTTGAGTCAAACGCCAATGACAGCAGTTATATATGGTTTTTAAGAAAGGCATTTGAGTCAACGTTGGCCATCAAACGTTGACTCCAACTTGAGCACCAGGACTTTGCAATTCAAACAGATCTCTTCTCAACAGCAAAGGAAACCAATTGAAGCAACTTCAACCCAATTCCATCAAGACCAAAAGCCCAATTCAGAGATTGAAGATCAATGAAAGAAAGTGTATAAATAGTTTAGAATTTAAGTTAGGGAGGACTACACTTTTTACTTTTTACTCTTCGACTCATTTTAATTTTTGGCACTTCTTTGAATTCAGAATGTATCTTTCAATTCCATTTTCCATTTTGAGACCTATGAACAACTAAACCCCTTTCATTGGGTTAGGGAGCTCTATTGTAATTCAATGGATCAATAGTAGTTTTCATCTTCTTCTTCTTTCTTTTCTCTTGATTTTTGTTAGAAAGCTTTCGATCTTAATTCAATTGGATAGTTGTCTTGACAGAGAAGCTACCCATAATTGGAATTCCTTGGATCCTTGAGAGAGGAATGAAGAATTCATGCTAGAATTGCTTTCTCACATTGGATTAGATTGGGGTTGGATGGATATTGTGACATTTAATCCTACCAATACTTTGATCTATGAATTTTTGTGGTATAGTCAGTGACCGAACTTCAACTCTTCCCATGAGCAATTAAATCAAGATATTGGGCAATTGTTCATGCTTAGAGAGATTGGTGAGCCACGACATTGGGATCCAATTATCTAAGATTGCCAAGCAATGTCAATGAATGCATTGATTGAGGAAGAGATAAAAATGATTTGATCCGGAGACTTCAATATCTCCTGAAACCCAATGAATCCCCATCTCTGATCTACCCATTCTATTTACATTCTGCTCTTTAATTTCATGCTTAATCCACATTCACATTTAATTTCTTGCAATTTAAGCTTCTGTTATTTAATTTCCCGCAATTTGATTTCTGACATTTAATTTCTTGCAATTTAAGTTTCCCACCAATTTTATTTTCTGCGATCCCAATTTCAATTTTGATTTCGCTCAACTAGCATAATTCTCCAATTAACATTGATCAGCCAACCAATCCCTGTGGGATTCGACCTCACTCTACACTGAGTTTTTACTTGACGACAATCCGGTGCACTTGCCGGTAGAAAATTTGTTGAGAGGCAAATTTTAGTGAATCAGTCATGCCACGTAGGGAGCAGGGCATGCCATGTCATAGAGTCAAGAAGCAGGGACGTGCAACATAGCAAGGAGGTGCGTCACGCCTTATAAAGAAGCAAGGTCCTGGGACCAAGGCAAGACAGTCGTGCCATGCCTAGGGCAGGGCGTGCCACGCCCATGAAGAAGCCCAGCCTGGCATGCCGTGCATGAACAAGGCGAGCCATGCCCTGGGAGAAGAAGAAGAGGCGTTACATGCCTGAAGCAGGGCGTGCCATGCCCTATGAAAGGTGCTAGGACTATCGTGCAACGTGGCAAGGAGGGCATGCCACGCTTGAAGAAATACAAATTCCTGGGAGCACACAAAACTGAGGCGTTACACGCCTAGGAGAGGGCGTACCACGCCCTATGCTCAACCCAGTAACGGCATGCCACGCTGCTGAAGGGTGTGCCATGCCAAGCCTAAAACTCTAGGCCTAGTTACGTGCCAATGAGTCAATGTGCAACTCCTATTATGATTTCACAAAGTCCACCCTTAGATACCTGATTTCTATTTTGAAGATTGAAGAAGATTTTATTTTGATTAGATTTGAATTTGGTTTATTTCTGTTTTAATTCTGTTTTAAAATTTGAATTAGGAGCTATCTTAATTATTCTAATTAAGATAGGATTTAGTTTTTGAATTAGAGAAAACCCTAGGTATAAATAACTGAATTACATTCACAGCCAGATGGAATTTCCTTTGGCTCAGTTTCATTGTTGATTTTGCACCCACCATGAGCAATTAATTCCTCTATCAAAGCATTAGGAGCTCTATTTATGTTTCTATGAATTATTAATCTAGGTTTTCTTCTATTTTAAAGTATTGCATTGATCTGTTTTATTATTGAGTGTTTCATTCTGCATTCCTAAAGGATTAGTAGTGTCGATATGCATACTAATCCCGTTTTGAATTTTCTTATTACTTAGACAGAATTAATATCCGAATTATGCTTGAAAATAATTTCACATGACTTTTTGAATCGACTATAAATAGTGTTTTTTAAAGTGTGCGACACCATACATGATTTGTAAATTTTCTTAGTTTTGAATACGTGATATATAATTCGGATTAGCATAATTTTTGAAAATTGTGTTTTCTCATAAGATTCAATTGGATAGGACTAACTTAAATACGTGACATATAATCCGACCTACGGACTGCTTTTGAATCTTATGAGGAACTAAATCAGATATTGCACTTAACCTCTTCATTTAATCGATTGACCAAGACATTTGCGGTTGGTTAATTGAAGAGAAACTGAGGAGCTAAGACATTAAGAATTGGTTAATCAAGATTCATCATGAAAAGATCTTTGTTTGATTTAGAATAGGGAAACAAAGTTTGGTTTTTCTAAGGACTAAAACATCTCCGAAACTCTTGACTTCTCCATTATATATTCTCTTTGAATCAATTACATGTTCACTGCCTTCAAGCAATTCAACATTCAAGTCTTTCAAGTTTCCAGCAAGTTTCAACATTCATCAATTCCAGGTTTTATTGATCTAATTAGCTATTTAACTCGATATTTGTGTTTTCAATCCTTTAATCCTCGTGGAAACGATATCCACTCACCATAGTATTACTTGAATGATCCAGTGCACTTACCGGTATCCGTGAGCATTAGTTTTTGCTCATCAGATAGATGTTGGCATGAACTCTCAGATAATATTTTGTATCGACAAAGAACATGAGCGGGTGAGTTTTTATTAACCGCAATTATAAAAGTCTTTCATTATTGATAATTTTTAAATTGATTAGATTTTTACAATATCGTATAATATACAGAATTAACCATGTCAAATGATGAGATTAAGTAGTTGTGCTTAATGGATATAGAGATCTTACATTCCTATGATAAAATCCTGAAAGACTATCCTCCTATGCCTTTAGCAACTAAATTTAATATTTCTTTGTCAACTGAAAGGGGTATCAGTGAAGAACTAAAATTTAATAGGGATGAGTTAAAAAAAGGATTCAGACATGTTGGCCGCTATAATACTTGAGTAGAAACATGCATTCGATAAAATTGTTACAGCTGTGTATTTTGAAGAAGGGGTTTCTCTTTGTGTATGGTCATTAGAGTATTGGAAAAATATTTCTCTGGAACCTTATGCCTGCTAAAATTTGCTCAAGAAGAGATATTGTATTAAACGTTATTTCAAGTGGGCATTGCATCTTTACTTCTTCCTAATGGAAGAATGACATACTCAAGGTTCAAAATACTGCTGAAAAAAACCGAGGATTCTATATACAACATCAAACCTGGTTCTCTTCAAGCAATGTTGCTATTGAGAATGATACTAATAATTTGGGATGAGGCTCCAATGGTTAGTCGGTACTGCTATGAAGTACGTGATAAATGTTTGAGTGATATCATGAAGTTTTCTCCAATGTATAATAACAAAGATTTGTCCTATGGAGAAAAAGTAGTTGTACTAGGTAAAGACTTTAAACAAATTTTTCATGTCATTCTACGAGGGTCGAGACAAAATATTATTCATTTAACCGTGAATTCGTCTTACCTTTGAAAATTTTGTTACATGCTCAAACCTACAAAAAATATGAGCTTTTATGTAGGGGCAACTACTTTAAAGCAATTTGGTAAGTGGTTATTGAAATTTGGTGATAGTCTAATAAGTGACAATATAGATGGTGAATTTGAGATATGTCTTATAGAAGATATTGTTAATTCTTCTTCGAACCAGGCATTTGATGAGTTAGTTCATTTTTCTTATCCAAATATTTTTAAAAATATGTCTTCAAAGAATTTTTTTTCAAAGCAAGAACTATACTAGCTCCTACACTGGACATTGTTGAAGATGTCAACAACCATCTAATGCTATCATCCTTGGAGGAGAAAAATTATATCTTAGTTTGCATTCAGTTTGTATAGATGAAGGAAATATGGGGAGTCAACTAGATCTATATGGTGTTGAATTATTGAATAGCATAAATTATTCTGATTTTTCTCCACATAAATTAATACTGAAGGTTATTGATTCGATAATATTAATGAGGAATACTGACCAATCCAGTGGTTTTTGTAATAGTGCAAGGCTACAAGTTAGGAAGCTTGAAAATCATGTCATACAATGTGAAGTCTTAACGGGTAACAACGTTGGTCACATTCCTTTGATTCTAAGAATGAATATAGTACTAACAAATGAAACTGTCCCAATTAGATTTCAACGAAGACAGTTTTCCATAATTATATCTTTTGCTATGACAATTAATAAGTCTCAGGGACAAATTTTATCTCAAGTTAGATTATACTAATCCAAACTAGTTTTTACACATGGCACTAGGCCTTTGGCCCCTCATCCAATAAAAAAAATTATATGTGGCACTTTTTCAAGAGCTAAGAGTAAGAGCGATTTAAAAGTTTTACTCATGAATCACACAGGAATGTTTGTAAATTCCACCATCAATGTTGTTTATAGAGAAGTCTTTAAAAAGATAGGATCCTAATGTAAATATTTTAATTTTATTTTATATTGTAATAGTGATTTTGTAATTTTTTAGAATAATAATTGTTTTGTGTATTTTTTCTTAAAATATTCAAAAATATAAATACTTTTTGTAATTTTATAAATTTTTTCTTGCATATATAACTTATGGGTGTTCATATTCAAACTAATGTAAATAAAACTAATCAAAATCATACTCATTTGGTTTAGTTTAGATTTTCTTTTTGGAAAATTATAGATTAGATCAAATTTTGGATCTACTTTTAAAACCGAATCAATTAAATCTAAATCCTGAAATGTTATATAATATTATATGTCATCATTAAATATAAATTTTATATATAATATATTTAATTTTTTAAATATTTTTTTATCTTATTCATATATTATTATTATTATTTACTAAGAATTTTATTAATATAAAATTAAATTCATTTATTTATTTATTTTACCAACTCAAAATTACTTTTATTTCTTGATAATAAAATAATAAAATTTTATCTTTTAAAAACCAAATCAATTGAACGAATTCAAATTAGACAATCGATGGAAATGAAGGATAATCGAGGTCGAGGGATTACTAGTTTGAGGTAAGTTGAGCATTAGGGTCAAAACCAGATCTACCACGTGGTTAAATGTGGACACGATGCTAGAACGTACGGATTAGAGATCAAGGCAACATAGAAAGTAGGGATGCCACTATGCAGATTATTTAGGGTCAAGGCAAGGTCCTGGCTTGAGAAAAAAGAAAAATTAGGTCATGGTCAAGATTTTTTAGAAGTAAGTCTATCCTCATGATCTATAAATAGAAGAATCTCGGAAGTGTTCGGGACTTCAATTTTAAAACACTCAAAGTAACACTAAATTCTCTGAAACTTCTAAGTCTCACGAATGCCAAAAAAAAAAAAATGGAGTGTAAGTGCATGCAAGTGTCTGGAGTCATCCCTTTCATTCCTTTATTTTATGTATTTCCTTTTATTTCAGATTTATTTGCTTTCCCATTTTCAATTTATCTTGTTTTATTCTTTTATTCTCAATATCTTAATTTTTCTATCAATTTTAAATTTTAATTGATTTACTGTTCATTTCTTTTAATATTCATTTATTTTGTCTTCATTTGTTTTTCTTTAGTCGAAACGTTCCACATATAATTCGACTACATTATTTTGTGGGTTCTATCTATTTTTCGAATGTGAAGTTTAATTGGTTAAATCACATACATTTGTCATTACTGATACGAATGTCAAGTAATTCTCAGGTCGAGCTCACCCTTTATTTTCCAGAGGAGTCGTATTTGCTCTCGGAACTGAGATCTTGATACAAGCTTGAGTCGACACCTCTGTCGAAATCATCAAAAATCAAGCGAAACAGTAATTTACTCTAATTTGATACTATTTCCGAAAGTAGTAATAATAATGATTGTTTAAAAATTATAGTTTAAGGGAAAAGGTTATTATTTGATATATAAGGTTTAATTATTCTCTTGTCCCAATAGATTTACTAAATTTATAACTATGTCTATTTGTTTTTTCAATTAAGTCTCTATACTACTTTTATTTTTGTAATTAGATTATTTTTGTGTCAAAATATTAAAATAACATAATATTTCTCTCAAAAAATATTAGGTTAAAGATTTAATTAGATTCTTAATTGCGAGTATCTTCAATTTGTAGAAAAATATTATGTTAACTCTAACATTTTTTATGCTGATACGGACTTAACACTACAAGAAAAATACCTATTTAGGTACACTTCAAAAGTGTAGCCAAAAGTGAAAAAAAAATGATTTCATAGGCTACGGTTATGCTTTCTGGGCTACGGTTACGCTTTTTGGGGTGATTCCTATTCGGCTGTTGCCTATTCTCAAAGGCTACGCTTTTCTACCACAAGGGCTACGCTTTTGGCGTTTTGGAATAGGGTGCGCTTTTCAAGTGATGCTGTCCAGAACCAAAGGCTACGCTTTTCAGCTTCCATTTTTGCCAGAATAGGCTACGCTTTTCAACGCTACTGCATCACCTGTAAAGCGTAGCCACATTGTATACCATGCCAAATATATTTTATAATAATGATCCAAAAGTAC
The DNA here is from genome assembly GCF_000816755.2 of Arachis ipaensis. NCBI lineage: Eukaryota > Viridiplantae > Streptophyta > Magnoliopsida > Fabales > Fabaceae > Arachis > Arachis ipaensis. The sequence goes on along the minus strand of NC_029792.2, from coordinate 58,446,945 downwards.
TAGAATGAAGTTAATTGTAAAAATTCATACATCTCACACTAAAGTAAGCATAGCCATATCAAAATAACCATAATATCACTTAGAATTTACTACTAATGCTCTACAAAAATACATATCGTACATACATAAGTATCTTCTAATAAACGTCATTAGTCAACTGATGACAAGTCATTTTGTGCATGTTTTCTATGCTTTTTCATACAAAAAATTAATGATTAAGGCTTAAAAATTGAGTGTTTTAGTGCTTAAATAGTATATTGCTTTGATCTTTTGATTTGATAAACTTTGTAGGAAATAAGTGGAAAAAGAAGCAGAAAAGCATAAAACAAGCTCAAAAGAAGAATTTTGGACACACTTTGGAATTTGAGCACTAGTGCACGAAATTGTGATCTCAATGGCGCCAACAACTTGGTACGCACAATTGTAATCTCAACTATTTTTCACAACTTCGCACAACTAACCAGCAAGTGCACTGGGTCGTCCAAGTAATACCTTACGTGAGTAAGAGTCGATCCCACGGAGATTGTCGGCTTGAAGCAAGCTATGGTCATCCTTGTAAATCTCAGTCAGGTGGATTCAAATGGTTATAAGATTTTGATAATTAAAAGATAAATAACATATAAAATAAGATAGAAATACTTATGAAATTCATAGGTAGGAATTTCAGATAAGCGTCTGGAGATGCTTTGTTGCTTCAGAACCTCTGCTTTCCTATTGCCTTCTTCCAACCATGCGTTACCTCCTTCCATGGCAAGCTGTATGATCCTCTCGGATGAAAACAATTCCATATGCGCTGTCACCACACGGCTAATCATCTGTCAGTTTCCGCTAGCGTCGGAATAAGACCATTGTCTTTTTGCACACTGTCACTTGTGCCTCACATTCGCAGGTTTGAAGCTCGTCACAGTCATCCCTTCCTAGATCCTACTCGGAATACCACAGACAAGGTTTACACTTTCCGGATCCCAGGAATGGCTGCCAATAATTCTAGCCTATACCACGAAGGTTCTAATCTTAGATTAGAAACCCAATAGATATGCCCTCAAGCTATTGCAGATAGAACGAAAGTGGTTGTCAGGCACGCGTTCATAAGTGAGAATGATGATGAGTGTCACGGGTCATCACATTTATCAAGTTGAAGTGCGAGTGAATATCTTAGAGAAGAAGTAGGCGTGAATTGAAGGAAAAACAGTAGTAATTGCATTAATTCAAGAAGAACAGCAGAGCTCCACACCTTAATCTATGGGGTGTAGAAACTCCACCATAGAAAATACATAAGAACAAGGTCTAGATATGGCTGAATGGCCAGCCTCCCAAAGAGGGTTCAATGATTAAAAGAAAGATGATATATCCAAGATGAAAATACAATAGTAAAACGACCTATTTATAATGAACTAGTAGCCTAGGGTTTACAGAAATAAGTAAATAATGCAGAAATCCACTTTTGGGGCCCACTTGGTGTGTGCTTGGGCTGAGCATTGAAGCTTTTTCGTGCTTAGGCTGTTCTTGGAGTTAAATGCCAGCTTTGGTGCCAGTTTGGGCGTTTTACGCCAGAATTCCTTGGGCTGATTTTGAACGCCAGTTTGGGCCATCAAATATCGGGCAAAGTATGAACTATTATATATTGCCGGAAAGCCCAGAATGTCTACTTTTCAATGCAATTGAGAGCACGCAAATTGGGCTTCTTTAGCTCTAGAAAATCTACTTTGAGTGCAGGGAGGTCAGAATCCAACAGCATCTGCAGTCCTTTTTCAGCCTCTGAATCAGATTTTTGCTCAGGTCCCTCAATTTCAGCCAAAAAATACCTGAAATCACAGAAAAACACAAACTCATAGTAAAGTCCAAAAATGTAATTTTTATTTAAAAACTAATAAAAATATAATAAAAAGTAATAAAGATATACTAAAAACTATGTAAAAACAATGCCAAAAAGCATATAAATTATCCGCTCATCACAACACCAAACTTAAATTGTTGCTTATCCCCAAGCAACTAAAAACAAAATAGGATAAAAAGAAGAGAATATACAATAAATTCCAAAAACATCTATGAAGATCAGTCTTAATTAGATGAGCAGGGCTATTAGCTTTTTGCTTCTGAACAGTTTTGGCATCTCACTTTTATCCTTTGAAGTTCAGAATGATTGTCATCTATAGGAACTCAAAATTCAGATAGTGCTATTGATTCTCCTAGTTCAGTATGTTGATTCTTGAACACAGCTACTTATTGAGTCTTGGCCATGGCCCTAAGCATTTTCTTTTCCAGTATTACCACCGGATACATAAATGCCACAGACACATAACTGGGTGAACCCCAGTTAGAGGTGTCCGGATCTCTTAAGCACACTCTTTTTGCTTTGGACCACGACTTTAACCACTCAGTCTCAAGCTTTTCACTTGACACCTTCACGCCACAAGCACATGGTTAGGGACAGCTTGGTTTAGCCGCTTAGGCCAGGATTTTATTCCTGTGGGCCCTCCTATCCATTAATTCTCAAAGCCTTGGATCCTTTTTCTACCCTTTCCTTTTGGTTTAAAGGGTTACTGGCTTTTTCTGCTTGCTTTTTCTTTTTCTTTTTTTTCTCTCCCCTTTTTTTCGCATAAAATTTTTTCTTTTTTTTTCTGCAAGCTTTTCACTGCTTTTTCTTGCATCAAGAATCAATTTTATGATTTTTCAGATTATTGATGCCAGGGCATTTTGGCCAGTTTCATTGACTTTTTCTTTACTGTTTTAGGGTAGTTTCATGCATTTTCTTAGGAAATAAGCGAGTTTTAGGTAGAATTTCACTTACATCTTGATTCAAGCAAACATTGTGCACTTTACATGATTTCATGAGAATTATGCATGAATTAAATGACAAATTGGATGATGCATGTCTCATGACTTGGATTAGAACTTTGATGCACTCTACTGCTTGATTTCAGGACAAAGGAAGCAAGGAAGAACCATGTTAACAGCCACATTAGTCTAACTAACGTGGAAAGGGAGCTAGCTTGCAACGTTAATGAGAAAAGTAATCGCCAATAACGTCTTCGAAGCCATCATAGCCCACGTTAAGAGTCACGCTAACTAAGTTAACGTGAACTCTAACGTGGAAGAAGAAAATGAAGCCAACGTTAGTGACACTCACCTTTGTCACTAACATTGGACCAAGCTCATATTGGCCACGTTAAGAGCCACATTAACTCAATTAACGTGGACTCTAACGTGGGAAAGCAAAAGAATGGCCAACGTTAGTGACACTCACCTTTGTCCCAATGAATTCCCCATTTCTGATCTTACCCATTCTCTTTACTTTATGCCATTTACTTTCATGCTAAACTTCCTTTCCCCAATTAAGATTCTGCAATTTACTTCCCGTCATTTATTTTCTGCTATTTACTTTCCCGCCATTTAATTTCCTGCAATTCTCAACTCACTTTCTGCTTAGCTCAACTAGAACATTCTTCCAATTAAAGTTGCTTGACCAATCAATCCCCGTGGGATTCGACCTCACTCTACTGTGAGTTTTTACTTGACGACTATTCGGTATACTTTCCGAAGGAAATTTGTTGAGAGACAAGTTTCCGTGCATCAAGTTTATGGCGCCGTTGCCGGGGATTGATTTTGTATCAATAATGATTAAATTGGTGGATAACTAGATTGAGCATTTGTTTTTATTTTGTCTGATTTAAGTTCATTTGACTAATTTACTTTCTGTTCAGTTATTTTCAGTCCACTAACCCACTAACTGTTTGATATATTGCATCTCTCACACTAACAGCAATTCTAACAGAAATACTTTTTGTATCTATTTCCTTGCTTGTGCCTTGTTGGTTGTATGACAAGGAGAAGAAGCAGGGCTTTAACTTCCTTTGGTTCTGAACCTGAGAGGACCTTCCTTAGATTAAGGAGGGAAGCAAGAGGAAAACGAGTAGTTGGTGCGGAGGAAGAAGAGGAGTATTTTAAACCAAACATGGATAAAAATATGGAGAATCATCATGAAGAAGAGGCTCGCAACCATGGCAGAGAAGGTCTAGCAAATCATGCTGGGCAAGAGAGAAGAGTTCTGGGTTCTTACATCAACCCAAACCCAGAAAACTGTGGGAGTAGCATCCAAAGGCTAGCCATACATGCCAACAACTTTGAACTAAAGTCACAGCTCATCACCCTTATTCAGAACAATTGTTCATTTGGAGGAAGTGTCAAAGAAGACCCCAATCAACATCTAACCACCATCCTGAGGATATGCGATACTGTGAAGTCTAATGGTGTTTATCCTAACACCTATAGACTACTTCTGTTTCCCTTCTCGCTCAAGGACAAAGCATCTAAATGGCTAGAATCCTTTCCAAAGGAGAGTTTAGTAACCTGGGAAGATGTGATGAACAAATTCTTGGCAAGATTCTATCCTCCTCAACGGATCAACAGGTTGAGAGCTGAGGTACAAACATTCAGGCAGCAGGATGGTGAGACTCTATATGAAGCATGGGAGAGGTTTAAGGACCTAACAAGAAGATGCCCGCCAGATATGTTCAATGAATGGGTGCAGCTACACATTTTCTATGAAGGCCTCTCCTATGAATCAAAGAAGGCAGTAGACCACTCATCTGGGGGATCTCTGAACAAAAAGAAGACCATTGAGGAGGCCATAGATTTCATTGAGACTGTAGCAGAGAATGACTACTTCTATGCTTCTGAAAGAGGCAACACTAGAGGAGTGATGGAGCTAAACAATGTGGATGCACTGCTGGCCCAAAACAAGCTTATTACCAAGTAGCTGGCTGACCTCACCAAGAAGATGGAGAGGAACCAAGTAGCAGCAATCACCACCTCATCAACAACCCAAGAGGAGGTGAATGTAGAGGCAGAAGGTGAGCATGAACAAGCCAACTACATTGGAAACTCACCCAGGCAGACCCATGATCCATACTCCAAGACCTACAACCCTGGTTGGAGGAATCACCCAAACTTTGGGTGGGGAAATCAACAAGATCAAGGCCAAGATCAGAGACGTCACAACCCCAACAACCATGCAGCTCACCAACATTCCACACAGAGATCATATCAACACCACCCTAACAACACCTTTCTACATCCATACCAAAACCAAGATAACCCTTCTCATCCATCCAATCTCAACCCACCATTATCTGATGACAGACTCTCAAGGATTGAGACTCTACTTGAAGGCATATGCAAGGAGATTCAAGATAACAAGGTGTTCAAGGAGGAGGTGCGAGCCAATATCAAGAATCAGGGAGACACCATAAAGAGGCTGGAATTTCAAGTGGGATACCTCTTCGAGCAGATTCCCAAACCTACAGACAGCTTCCCAAGTGACACAGAGAAAAACCCGAGAGGTGAAGCAAAGAAAGTAAGATGGGAATATTGCAAGATGGTCACTATAAGTGATAAGGAGACCGAGGACGAACCAAACAAACCATTAGAACAACCTGGAGATACATCAGCAAAGAAACAGGAAGAGGAGCACCAAGCACCCAAAATTTCACAGAAGGAGCTGATAAGACTCTATGCACCTTTTCCCCAATTACTTAATGGTGGTGTAGAGAAGAGAATATACTCAAGGTTTCTTGACATATTTGCATCTCTCCATGTAAACATACCATTCATCAAGGCCCTCCAACAAATGCCCTCATACATTAAGTATATGAAGGAGCTGCTGACTAGGAAAAGCTCACTCAAAGGAGGACAAATAATAATGACGAATAAGGAGTGCAGTGCTCTCATTCAACCAGAGCTGCCTACAAAAAGGAAAGACCCCGGGAGTTTTCACAACCCTGTGCCATAGGAGAAACAATGTTTGACAAAGGACTCTGTGATCTGGGAGCAAGTATCAACTTAATGCCTTTATCCCTTATGAAGAGGCTGCAAATCAATGAGCTGATGCCCACAGACGTAGTCATCAGGCTGGCTGACAAAACTCAAAAACAAGCAGTAGGAGTGGTTGAAAATGTGCTGGTGAAGGTTGGAAAATACTTCCTGCCCACAGACTTTGTCATATTGGACATGGAAGAGAGTCACCTCCACCCAATCATATTGGGAAGACCATTCCTAGCTACAGCCAGAGCACTTATAGATGTGGAGCGAGGGGAGCTAATTTTGAGGATCCATGATGAACAACTCACTTTCAATGTTTTCAAGCCCTCACAAGAAACAGATCAAGAGAACAAAGAACCAAGGAAAGATCACAGTGAGATACTGAAGGAAGAAAAAAGCATTGAAGCACAAGTTGTACACCCTGGAATTCTTTTGGGTGATGAACAAGAGAATCAGCAGCTGTCACAGCTAAGGGAAACTCAAGTGGAGCCAAAACCACCAGAAGCATATGAGACCAGCAACAAAATCTCCCTAGGAAAAGAGACCACAAAGAGCAGAATAACAGCAAAAAAAAAAAAGAAGAAAGTACCAAGGAGATGGAGGAATAAAAAGATCCCTACAGAAGATTTCTCTCCAAGGGATAAAGTGATCTCAGCTTACTTCCTAGATATCCCACCTCATCTCCCCACCATCCCATCTCAGTTACCTAAGGTTTTTACCATCAACAAAGTTCTCTCCCTAGAACATGTGGAGATCATTGATGAAGCCAATGGATATAGGTTTACTGCAAGAGGGGAAGATCTGAAGCATTACCAACCACCATGACAAAGGAAGAACGTCAAGCTAGTGACGCTAAAGAAGCGCTTCATGGGAGGCAACCCATGTTTTACATGCTTTTAAAAGTAGTTAATAAAGCAAGGTTCAGGGATTTCAACTCAACTTGACATGCACTTGAATGAATCCTTTTGTGCAACATATAGTGAGGAACAAGTTTGGTGTTCAAGGCACACTAAGAGAACATAAATGTAACCCATATCATGTCACTCTTAGGGGCCTTGAACAAATCTTTTACACCACATGGCACCAAAATAAGTTTGGTGTTGCCAATGTTGCATACATGGATGTCGAGTTAGTCAGTTGGTGTGCACTCATGAACAGCATTTAGTAGTTAGAAACAAAAACTTTAAAAAGTAGTTATTCTTTTAATTTTGCCACCACTTTCCACAAGTTTTCTTTTAATCACATTTCTTTTATTTTGTAGAAGAATTGATGGGACAGTTGAAGGGTTCGGCTACCACAAAAGGAAAGGACTGTACACGTGTCTCCAAGGGGATTGCATTGGGAATTGTTGCCATGCAACATTGGAAAAAGAACAAGCTTGGAAACTAAACCAACACCATCATAAAGTTAATGATCCTTGTGCTCATCCCATGCTAAACCCCATCCGTCCATCACACAACCACCCCATCAATCCACACCTTCTATATAAGTGGTTCTTAGTTCATAACCCTTCCACATTCCAATTCCCATTCCTTATGCTGCACACCTCCGGAACTCAAATCCATTCACTACACCCAATCTTAACCCAACTGAATCCCCTCATCTATCCATACCTTCTACCACCTTCACACATCAACTCCTACTCATGGCATCATCAAGCTCCAAGAGGCAAAAGAGGAAGGAACCGGTGGAGAGCATTCCTTTTGATGAGAGGAGATTCAAAACTGCATTCCATGAACTCGAATTTGAACGGATAAAGCTCAAGAAGATACTGCCTGAGTTAACATTCCAAATTGACGAGGATGAGTGCCCACAGATTCGAGAGAAGATTGAACAAAGGGGTTGGCAAAGGCTTACGAACCTAGAGGGGAAGATAAATGCAAACCTCATCAAAGAGTTCTATAGAAATGTGGTAAGAGAAGACAAAACCAAGGCCCCCACCTTCAAAAGTTACGTAAGAGGGAGAGAGGTGGATTTCAGCCTTAATGCTATAACAAGGACTCTTCAGTTGAAATCACCACATTTTGATGAGCCTAGTTATCATGCAAGAATAAGCAAGAGCCTTGACAATGATGAACTCACCAAAATCGTGACTGACATATGTGTTATAGCAGCTGACTGGGAGAGGTATGCGGATCAGAGACCCCGATTCATCAAGAGAGGAGACCTCAGCTCGGAAGCCAAGGGATGGTTTGAACTCGTGAGGAGGTCTATCCTCCCAGCCGCAAATAATTCTGAGGTCAACGATACTCGAGCCACCATGGTACATTGCTTAGTACAGGGTGGAGATATCAATGTGCATGAACTTATAGCTGAGGGGATTCAAGAGTCAGCTGAGAAGATTCGGGTGCCAGGCTTTGGTACCCCAGCACCATCCTCAGACTGTGTATGAAAGCCAAAGTAGTCTTCGAGGACAGCAATCCAGACTGGGTAAACTCTGGGAGGCTAATCACGCTTCAGCGTCTAACTTATACGATACCTGCTCAACAACAAAGAAGACCTCAAATAGGGAAGCGAAAGCCAAAATAAGGACCTCACCAAGAAGAGTCTCATCAGGAAGAACACCAACAAAGAGAATATTATGACCCAACCAACATAAACCTGAATCACATTCACGGAGCCATTGAGGAGCTAGCAAGGAGTTATATGGAAGGACAAGAACAACAACTGCACATTCAAGCTCAAAGGATGGATCGTCAAGAAGAGCTCCTTTCTAATTGGATGAATCAACAAGGAGAATAGCAAAAACAGCAAATGGAATACTATTCCCAGCTTACTCAAGCCATAAATCAAGTGACTGAAAGACAAGAGCGACAAGACAAGCGCCTTCAAGAACTCAATCAACGACAGCTAGCTCAGGCGAATGCATTCAATAAGTTCAGCGTACTGAATGAAGGACGGCAACTACATAGGGAGGAGTTCTACATAAACACTCAAGCCAAGTTGAACTATATGTCTAGTCATATGCATAATCTGCACTCTGCAATCCCCATGTATGATGAAGTCCAAAAAGAGCTAACAGAACAAGAGGAAAGGAAGGTAAAACAGCAGAAGGAAACACTGAAGAAGAAGATGGAAGACGCTGGCTTCTGGAAGAAGTTGATTGGAAAAAGCAAGGGAAGTGGGAGTACAAGCACTCAAGAAAAACACAAAGAGGACAAACAAGAAGGAGAGCAGGAGCAACCCCATGAGTAAAAGGTGGTAGAGTTCCCTCATTGTCCCATCTTTTTCAAGTTTTAAATAAGGAAAATCATGTATGAAATAGAACATGCTTCCATGGTAGTTTAGAATTTTTAATTCTGTTTTTAGTATTCTCCTTGCTTAGGTCTATGATTGCTAGTCAAATTGCCTGTTTTCAATTCCATCTTGCTTATTGTATGCTTGTCCTTTTTAAGCCAAATAAAAAGAGAATGTTTGTTATAAAAGACCAGAGTGGAGTTCAAATTGTGGAGTAAGTTCCTAAGTTTGTGGTGTGGTAATAGATTAGCTAAGTTGGTTCACCAATAAGGTAGGAAGGCAACTATCTGTCCTGAATCATATGCTTGAAACACACCCCATGAGACTAGCTAAATAACAAAATCCTAATAAGAAAAAGGGGAAAAGAAAAATGAAAGTTGAAAAATAAAAGAAAAAGAGTAAGAAATAAGGCTAGGCACCAAGGGTTTGAATCTTGAAGCATGTGTCTGTGGTGCTCCTGTGTAAGGGATTTACTTGGATGAATAAGCTCTTAGGGGTGCCTTATCACTTGGTAACTTGGGTTAACTAACCCGGGATTATCAGCTGAAAGTCCACTATCAAGAGTAACCCTTGCTACAAAACACTTAGTAACCCAAAGAGGTACTAGACACCAAGGTCTCAAGAAAGAAAATAAACAAACCATGTGCCTGTGGTGTGTATGTATGGGGGAAAGAGACTTGAGGGAGTAAGTCCTTAGGGGTGTCTTAACACCTAGCACCTTGAACCAACTAGTTCGGGAGTGCTGGCTGAAAGCTTATCTTAAAGAGTCGCCCCCTCGCAGAGCACTTAACCTAAGAGCACAATCAAACCCTGAAAACAACAAAAGGATCAATGAATAAAAGTCTCATAAGGTGCAATCAAGTGAGTATTCCAGGACATGATAAAGGTCTGAAAGCCAGTGAAGGAATGAACCTAAGTTGCTATGCATGAAACCACCATAAAACCAAGGACATGACTTCCACAATAATGACTCATTTCTCTTGGCATTCCATTCATCATTCTCTTGTTCCAGTACTTGCTTAGGGACAAGCAAGCTTTAAGTTTGGTGTTGTGATACCATGGCATTTTGGCCAGTTTCACTGACTTTTTCTTTACTGTTTTAGGGTAGTTTAATGCATTTTCTTAGGAAATAAGCGAGTTTTGGGTAGAATTTCACTTACATCTTGATTCAAGCAAACATTGTG
>NC_029792.2:58397512-58436689 GCF_000816755.2 Arachis ipaensis | reverse complement strand
TGGAAGAAGAAAATGAAGCCAACGTTAGTGACACTCACCTTTGTCACTAACGTTGGACCAAGCTCATATTGGCCACGTTAAGAGCCACGTTAACTCAATTAACGTGGACTCTAACGTGGGGAAGCAAAAGAATGGCCAACATTAGTGACACTCACCTTTGTCACAAACGTTGGACTAAGCCACTTTGAGCTACGTTAGTTGCCACGTTAACTTAGTTAACGTGGACTCTAACATGGAGGGAGCAAAGAATCGCCAACGTTAGTGACACCCACCTTTGTCACTAACGTTGGAATGAGACACTATGAGCAACATTAACTCCCACGTTAACTTAGTTAGCGTTGAAGCTAATGTGGAGGAAAGAATGATGAGCCAACGTTAGTGACACTCACCTTTGTCACTAACGTTGGAGATGGCTATCACTACCACGTTAGAAGCCACGTTAACCTAGTTAACGTGAACTCTAACGTGGGAAGTAGTGGTGTTTTGGAACGTTAGTGACAAAGGTAAGTGTCACTAACGTTCTCGAAGATTTGGCAAGCCTACGTTAAACGTCACGTTAGCCACACTAACGTGAACTCTAACATAGGGGGAAGGGAGGACTCTCAACGTTATTGGAAAAGATAAGTCCCAATAACGTGTGCGAAGGACCAAGAGGCAACGTTAGTGGTCACGTTGGTGCCACAAACATTGAAGTTAATGTAGATCATCCCTGGGTTAGGAACTTTAGTGAAAAAGGTAATTGTCACTAACGTTCTCGAACCCACACTTTCACTTAACGTTAACGCCACTAACGTCCTAAGCTAAAGTCCCTGCCTGCTTCAAACTTTCTCTCTGCAAGTAAAGCTAAGCCCACTGAAGAGGATAACTGCTTCAAATTCAAGATCCAAAGGCCCATATCCAAGACTTGAAGAACCAACTAGATGATCAGAAGAGTAGTATATATAGAGAGAACTTTGAACTAGAAGGGAGCTTTTTGGGCATTATTAGAATTACTCTCTATATTTTACATTCTCTGCACTTCTAGTTTAACTTTTAGAATGTACTCTCCATCTATGCTTTATTTTCCCAGAGCTATGAACAACTAAACCCCTTTCATTAGGTTAGGGAGCTCTGTTGTAATTTGATGGATCAATAATAGTTTTCATTATTCTTCTTCTTTCTTTTCTCTTGATTTTACTAGAAAGCTTTCAATCTTCATCCAATTAAGTAGTTATGTTGGAAATGAAGCTATTCATACTTGGATCTCTTCTGAACCTTGGAAAAGGGATGAAGAGATCATGCTAGAAATACTTTCTCATGTTGGACCAAATTGGGGTTTGGGAGGATATGGTGACATATAATTCTCCCAATACTTTGATTTGGAAATACATGTGGTATAATCAGTGACCACACTTCATCTCTTCTCATGAGCAATTAGACCAAGGAATTGGCTATTGATCTGATTTGAGAGATTGAATTACCAAGGAATTGGAATTCAATCACTTAAGATTGCCAAGGAGATCAATGAATGCATTGATTGAGGAAGAGATGAAAATGAACTTGATCCGGAGAATGCAACATCTCCTAAGCCCAATGAATTCCCCATTTCTGATCTTACCCATTCTCTTTACTTTATGCCATTTACTTTCATGCTAAACTTCCCTTCCCCAATTAAGATTTTGCAATTTACTTCCCGTCATTTATTTTCTGCTATTTACTTTCCCGCCATTTAATTTCCTACAATTCTCAACTCACTTTCTTCTTAGCTCAACTAGAACATTCTTCCAATTAAAGTTGCTTGACCAATCAATCCCTGTGGGATTCGACCTCACTCTACTGTGAGTTTTTACTTGACGACTATTCGGTATACTTGTCGAAGGAAATTTGTTGAGAGACAAGTTTCTGTGCATCAATTGTCAATAACATTTCTCCTTTTTTACTATTCTTTCAAGTGCCAACAATTTTAATATTCATAAACAACAAATTCAAAAATATGCACTGTTCAAGCATTCATTCAGAAAAACAAAAAGTATTGCCACCACCTCAAAATAATTAAACTATTTTAAAATTCAAAATTCATGTACTTCTCTTTCTTTTTCAGAAAACATTTTTCATTTAAGAAAGGTGATGGATTCATAGGACATTCATAGCTTTAAGGCATAGACACTAGACACTAATGATCATGTAATAAAGACACAAACATAGACAAGACATAAATCATAATTTTCGAAAAACAGAAAAATAAAGAATAAGGAAATTAAAGAACGGGTCCACCTTAGTGATGGCGGCTAGTTCTTCCACTTGAAGATCTTATGGAGTGCTTGAGCTCCTCTATGTCTCTTCTTTGCCTTTGTTGCTCTTCCCTCATGGCTATTTGATCCTCTCTAATTTCATGGACAATAATGGAGTGCTCTTGGTGCTCCATTTTTAGTTGCTCCATATTGGAACTCAAATCTCCTAAGGAGGTGTTGATTTGCTCCCAATAGTTGTGTGAAGGAAAATGCGTCCCTTGAGGCATCTCAGGGATTTCTTGATGAGGGATTTCCTCATGCTCTTGTTGAGGTCCATAAGTAGGCTCTCTTATTTGCTCCATCCTCTTTTTAGTGATGGGATTGTCCTCTTCAATGAGGGTGTCTTCCTCTATGACAACTCCAGCTGAATTGCATAGGTGACAAATAAGATGAGGGAAGGCTAACCTTGCCAAAGTGGAGGATTTGTCAGCCACTTTGTAGAGTTCTAGAGATATGACCTCTTGAACTTCTACTTCCTTTTCAATCATGATGCTATGGATCATGATATCCCGGTCTATTGTAACTTCAGACCGGTTGCTAGTAGGAATGATAGAGCGTTAAATGAACTCCAACCATCCCCTAGCCGTGGGTTTGAGGTCAAGCCTTCTTAATTGAACTGGCTTGCCTTTGGAGTCTCTTTTCCACTGAGCTCCTTCCACACATATGTCTAATAGGACTTGGTCCAACCTTTGATCAAAGTTGACCCTTCTAGTGTAGGGGCGTACATCTCCTTGCATCATTGGCAAGCTGAATGCCAACCTTATATTTTCCGGGTTGAAATCTAAGTATTTCCCCTGAACTATTGTAAGCCAATTCTTAGGGTTTGGGTTCACACCTTGGTCATGGTTTCTAGTGATCCATGCATTAGCATAGAACTCTTGAACCATTAAGATTCTGACTTGTTGAATGGGGTTGGTGAGAACTTCCCAACCTCTTTTTCAAATCTCATGTCGGATCTCTGGATACTCATTCCTTTTGAGCATGAAAGAGACCTTAGGGATCACCTTCTTCTTGGCCACAACTTTATAGAAGTGGTCTTGATGGACCTTTGAGATGAATCTCTCCATCTCCCATGACTCAGAGGAGGAAGCTTTTGCCTTCCCTTTCCTCTTTCTAGAAGTTTCTCTGGCCTTAGGTACCATAAATGGTTATGAAAAAACAAAAAGCAACGCTTTTACCACACCAAACTTAGAAGGTTTGCTCGTCCTCGAGCAAAAGAAGAGAGGGAAGTAGAAGAAGAAGAAAATGGAAGAGATGGAGAGATGTGAGTGGTTCGGCTAAGGGGAAAAGAGTGTTTATGATGTATAGAATTGAAGGAGGGATGAGAGGTTTATATAGGAGTGGAGAAAGGGGTAGGGTTCGTGTATTAGGGGTTGGGTGTGGGAGGAAAAAGGATTTTGAATTTGAATTGTGAGGTGATTGGTGAAGAGGTGATTTGGGGAAGGGTGTTATGGGAAGGTGAAGAGAAGAGAGACAGAGAGTTGAGGTAGGTGGGGATCCTGTGGGATCCACAGATCCTGAGGTGTCAAGGATTTCTCATCCCTGCACCATTTTGGCGTGTAAACGCCCCTTGGAGTGCCAATCCTGGCGTTAAACGCCAGGTTGCTACCCATTTCTGGTGTTTAACGCCAGTTTTTCTCCCCTTTCTAGCGTTAAACGCCAGTCTGGTGCCCTGTGTTGAATGCCCAGAATGGTGCCAGACTGGGCGTTTAACGCCCATTCTGCTACCCTTACTGGCGTTTAAACGCCAATAAGCTCATCCTCCAGGGTGTGCTGTTTTCAATGCTATTTTTCATTCTATTTTTGATTTTGTGACTTCAAATGATCATCATCCTAAAGAAAACATAAAGTAACAATAGAAATTTAACATAGATAAGTCAAAATTGGGTTGCCTCCCAACAAGCACTTCTTTAATGTCAATAGCTTGACAGTGGACTCTCATGGAGCCTCACAGATACTCAGAGCATAATGATGGCCTCCCAACACCAAACATAGAGTTTGAATGTGGGGGCTCTGTTTGACTCTGCATTGAGAGAAGCTTATCATGATTCTTCTCTATGTGTAAAGAAGGAGATTATTTAGCTTTAAACACAAGGTAGTCCTCATTCACTTGAAGGACCAATTCTCCTTTGTCAACATCAATCACAGCTTTTGTTGTGGCTAGGAATGGTTTGCCAAGGATGATGGATTCAACCTTATTCTTCCCAGTGTCCAGGATTATGAAGTCAGCAGGGATGTAAAGACCTTCAACCTTTACCAAGACATCCTCTACAAGTCCATAAGCCTGTTTCCTTGAATTGTCTGCCATCTCTAGTGAGATTCTTGCAGCTTGAACCTCAAGGATCCCTAATTTCTCCATTACAGAGAGGGGCATGAGGTTTATACTTGACCCTAAGTCACACAGAGCCTTCTCAAAGGTCATGGTGCCTATGGTACAGTGTATTAAGAATTTTCCAGGGTCTGGTTTCTTCTGAGGTAATTTCTGCCTGATCAAGTCATTCAGTTCCTTGGTGTGCAAGGGGGATTCATCCTCCCGAGTCTCATTACCAAATAACTTGGCATTCAGCTTCACGATTGCTCCCAGGTACTTAGCAATTTCCTCTTCAGTAATATTTTCATCCTATTCAGAGGAAGAATACTCATCAGAGCTCATGAATAGCAGAAGTAGGTTCAATAGAATCTCTATGGTCTCTGTATGAGCCTTAGATTCCCTTGGTTCCTCAAAGGGGAACTTCTTTTCATTCAGAGAACATCCCATGAGGTTTTTCTCACTGGGAATCACATCCTCCTTACTCTCTCCAGGTTCGGCCATGTTAGTCATCGTTATGGCCTTGCACTCTCTCTTGGGATTTTCTTCTGTATTGCTTGGGAGAGTGCTAGGAGGAGTTTCAGTAATTTTCTTACTCAGCTGACCCACTTGTGCCTCTAAATTTCTAATGGAGGATCTTGTTTCATTCACGAAATTTAGTGTGGTCTTAGATAGATCAGAGACTATGGTAGCTAGGCCGAAACGACTCTGCTCAGAGTTCTCTGTTTGTTGTTGAGAAGATGATGAAAAAGGTTTGCTATTGCTAAACCTATTTCTTCCACCATTATTGTTGTTGAAGCCTTGTTGATGCTTCTGTTGGTCCTTCCATGAGAGATTTGGATAATTTCTCCATGAAGGATTATAGATGTTTTCATAGGGTTCTCCCATGTAATTCACCTCTTCCATTGCAGGGTTCTCAAGATCATAAGCTTCTTCTTCAGAAGATGCTTCTTTATTACTGCTGGATGCAGCTTGCATTCCAGTCAGACTCTGAGAAAATCATATTGACTTGCTGAGTCAATATTTTATTCTGAGCCAGTATGGCATTCAGAGTATCAATCTCCAAAACTCCTTTCTTCTGAATTGTCCCATTATTCACAGGATTTCTTTCAGAAGTATACATGAATTGGTTATTCGTAACTATTTCAATGAGTTCCTGGGCTTCTTTGGGCGTCTTCTTCAGATGAAGAGATCCTCCAGCAGAGTTGTCCAATGACATCTTAGACAGTTCAGACAGACCATCATAGAATATGCATATGATTCTCCATTCTGAAAGCATGCCAGAAGGACACCTTCTGATCAACTGCTTGTATCTTTCCCAAGTTTCATAAAGGAATTTGCCTTCCTTCTGTCTGAAGGTTGGGACTTCCACTCTAAGCTTACTCAATTTTTGAGGTGGAAAGAACTTTACCAAGAAGGCATTGACCAGCTTTTCCCAAGAATTCAGGCTTTCTTTAGGTTGTGAGTCCAACCATGTCCTAGCTCTGTCTCTTACAGCAAAGGGAAAAAGCATAAGTCTGTAGACCTCAGGATTAACCCTATTGGTCTTAACAGTGTCACAGATTTGCAAGAATTCAGCTAAAAACTGATGAGGATCTTCCAATGGAAGTCCATGAAACTTGCAACTCTGCTACATTAGAGAAACTAATTGAGGCTTAAGCTCAAAGTTGTTTGCTCCAGTTGCAAGAATTGAGATGCCCCTTCCACAGAAGTCAGAAGAGGGTGCAATAAAGTCACCAAGCATCTTCCTTGCATTGTTGGCATTGTTGTTATTTTTGGCTACCATGTCTTCTTCTTTTTTGAAAATTTCTGTTAGGTCCTCTCCAGAGAGTTGTGCTTTAGCTTCTCTTAGCTTCCTTTTCAAGGTCCTTTCAAGTTCAAGATCAGCTTCAACAAAAATGCCCTTGTTCTTGTTCCTGCTCATAAGAAAGAAAAGAGAACAAGAAAGTATGAAATTCTCTATGTCACAGTATAGAGATTCCTTTAGGTGCTAGAGGAAAATAGGAATAGAGGGATAAGGTAGGTAGATAAGAATTCGAACATATGAAGAGAGAGAGAGAGAGTCCGAATTGCTAATTGAGGAGGAGTGTTAGTCCTTAAATAGAAATAGATGAAAGAGGGAATTTTCGAAAATGTTTTAAAAGAAACAAAATAAAATTAAAATTTAAAATAATTAGTTAATTAAAAAGAATTTTGAAAAATCGTTAATGGTTTTTCAAAAATTAAAAGTGAGAAAGTGGTTAGGTGATTTTAAAGAAGGTATTGAAATCAGTAATAAAAAAGATATGATTGAAAATTATTTTGAAAAAGATGTGGTTGAGAAGATATGATTGAGAAGATATGATTGAAAAACAATTTAAAAAGAAATTTTTTGAATTAATGATATGATTGAGAAGATATGATTGGAATTTTTTTTAAAATTAATGACTTGGCTAACAAGAAATTTAAGAGATATGATTCTAAAATTCAAATATTGAACCTTTCTTAACAAGGAAGTAATAAACTTGAAATTTGTTTTTGAATCAAATCATTAATTATTAGCCAGGATTTTTGAAAATAGTGAGAGAAAAATGGAAAAAGATTTGATTTTGAAAAAGATATGATTTGAAAAAGATATGATTTTGAAAAATTATGAAAATTTGAAAAAGATTTGAATTAAAAACTAACTTACCTCCCTTGTGTTGTCCTGGCGTTAAACGCCCAGAATGGTATCCATTCTGGCGTTAAACGCCCAGAATGGTATCCTTTTGGGCATTTAACACCCAGCCAGGTACCCTGGCTGGCGTTTAAACGCCAGTTTTCCTTCCTCACTGGGCGTGTTGAACGCCTAGCTTTTTCTATGTAATTCCTCTGCTGTATGTTCTGAATCTTCAATTCTCTGTATTCTTGACTTGAAAAGACATAATTTTGAAAGTTTTTTGAATTTTTAATCATGAAAGAGAACAACAACAAAATGAAACTAATCATAAAAAAACTAAGATGAAATAAACAATGCATGCAAGAACGCCTTGAATGTCAAGATGAACATCAACATATATTTTTAAGAAAAGAAAGACATGCAAGACACCAAACTTATAAATTTTCATATTAGAGACACTAACAAATTGAGAATGCACATGAGAAACAACAAAAGACACAAAACAAGAGAATTTAAAGATCAGAACCAAGAAAATGATCAAGAACAACTTGAAGATCAATAAAGAACATAATGCATATATATTAGAAAAATGCAAGAAAATTACAAATATACAAGACACCAAACTTAAAATGTGACACTAGACTCAAACAAGAAACACAAATTATTTTTCATTTTTATGGTTTTAAAATTTTTTTTGTATTTTTTTTCGAAAATTATTTTGAAAAGGAAAATAAAGAAATTCAAAATTTTTAATACGAATTCCAGGAATCATGCAATGTTAGTCTAAAGCTTCAGTCTAAAAAGATTAGACATGGCTAGCCAAGCTTCAGTAGGACATTACATACAACAGCCAAATTGATAGGAATTAACCAGCCCCTGTGATGATAAAAGCATCATCTGAAACTCTAGAATTCATTCTTAAAAATTCTGAAGAATTTTTAGAAAACTAAACATATTTTATTTTTATTTTTTTGAATTATTTTTCGAAAATAAAAAGCTTAAAATTAAAATAAAATTACCTAATCTGAGCAACAAGATGAACCGTCAATTGTCCAAACTCGAACAATCCCCGGCAACGGCGCCAAAAACTTGGTGCACGAAATTGTGATCTCAATGTCGCCAACAACTTGGTACGCACAATTGTAATCTCAACTCTTTTTCACAACTTCGCACAACTAACCAGCAAGTGCACTGGGTCGTCCAAGTAATACCTTATGTGAGTAAGGGTCGATCCCACGGAGATTATCGGCTTGAAGCATGCAATGGTCATCCTTGTAAATCTCAGTCAGGCGAATTCAAATGGTTGTAAGGTGTTGATAATTAAAAGATAAATAAAATATAAAATAAGATAGAAATACTTATGTAATTCATAGGTAGGAATTTCCGATAAGCGTCTGGAGATGCTTTGTTGCTTCAGAACCTCTGTTTTCCTATTGCCTTCTTCCAACCATGCGTTACCTCCTTCCATGGCAAGCTGTATAATCCTCTCGGATGAAAACAATCCCATATGCGCTGTCACCACACGGCTAATCATCTGTTGGTTCCCGCTAGCGTCGGAATAAGACCATTGTCTTTTTGCACACTGCCACTTGTGCCCCATGATGACAAGTCATCCTAGCCCATTTTAGCTAGTCTTTTTCTTTAGTTTTCACCATGATAGACAAAATGTTGAAACACCAAGAAATGGTAGCCAAGAATCAGGAAGCTTCTATGAAGAGCCTAGAGAGACAGATGGGGCAACTCTCCAAGCAAGTATCTGTTGAGAGACCTTCAAACTCACTGCCTCTAGCAAAGCTTTTAGAGTATATAATAAACGCATCATGACTATGGAAGAAAGTATTCATGTCGCTTTTGATGAAACTAACCGTTGTTATGCTAGAAAAGATTTTGATGAAAATGTAGAAAACTTTGATTCACTAAATTTGAATGGTGAAGACAAAGAAAAAGATTTAAATAAAGCCTCTACAACAAAGGATAATGTTCAAGTTGAAGAAATTGCACCATCACAAGCACAAATAAATGCACTTCCAAAGGACTGGCGTACTTCAAAGGATCATCCTCTAGACAACGTCATTGGTAATATTTCGAAAGGGGTAACAACTCGATCCTCTTTTAGAAATTTATTTACATATAGTGCTTTTGTTTCTCAAATTGAACCATCTACCATTGAGTCTAAAAGGATTGATAGTCTCCAAGTTGCAGCAGTCAACACTAGCCAACCATCAACCACATGGGGACAGAGTGAAGAAACTCAAGAAGAACAACAACAAGAGCAAGTTTAGTATATGCACAACCAAGGACCAAATGAAGTGTATGGTGATACATACAATCCATCCTAGAAGAACCACCCAAACCTCAGATGGGGAGATAACCATACCCAAAACCAACAACCATGGCAGAGAAACTCAAACCAACACAACCCAAGAAACAACCAAAATCACAACCAGCAGCAGACTAACCGCCAGAGGCACAATTTAGCAAGGAAAAGAAAGACTATATGAAAAATAACCAGGAAAGTCACAGCAACATCCCAATGCTAAGGATTGTGCAGACTGATGAAAAAGTATGAACTATTATATATTGCTGGAAATCCCAGAATGTATACTTTCCAACACAATTGAGAGCACGCCAATTGGGCTTCTGTAGCTCCAGAAAATTGACTTCGAGTGCAGGGAGGTCAGAATCCAACAGCATTTGCAGTCCTTTTTCAGCCTCTGAATCAGATTTTTGCTCAGGTCCCTCAATTTCTGCCAGAAAATACCTGAAATAACAGAAAAACACACAAACTCATAGTAAAGTCCAGAAATGTGATTTTTATTTAAAAACTAATAAAAATATAATAAAAAGTAATAAAAACATACTAAAAACTATGTAAAAATATTGCCAAAAAGCATATAAATTATCCGCTCATCAAGCACGCTTTGGAGCCTTAGGCCACACTTTTAAAAGCATGGCCCATGATTTAATCAGGGAAGAGTGCTCTTGGCACGAGAGCGCTACGTTCTTTTTCCAAGAGCGCTTGCTATAGTGGAGTTGGAAAATTTGCAAGTGACGCGTACGCGTTGNCCCGAAAGTGTGAATAAAGCGCAGCGTGGAAGTCAAGTTTTTGAAGACCACGCGTACATGTAGGTGACACGTACGCGTGGGGAGCGCTCTTTTGGAGAGCGCTGCTATGGACGCGCACACATATAGCACGCGTATGCGTGACAAGAACAAAAGTTGAAGGCCACGCGTACGCATGGGTGACGCGTACGCGTGGATTGGCAAAATGCAAAAATGGTGCGCAAGCGTATGGAACGCGTACACGTGGGTATAAAAGCGCTCCGTTCTCCAAATAAACGCTACGCTCTCCTGAAAGTGAATTTCTGCTCATATTAACTTCATTCCAGGCCTATTTGAACCACAAGCAGGCAAGCCCACTCATATCACTCAATGAAGGCCACAAGGATCATCTAGAATAAGAATTTCATTTAATTGTAATTTGTTTTCAATTTTATTTGTAATTTAGAGAAGCCTATATAAAGGCTTTAGTTTCATATTTTGTATAAGGCCTGCAGTACAGTAGGAGTAGAAGTAGAATAGAGGCTCAGGTTGGAGGAATAGAGACTCCAGAGCTCTCTTGGAGGATTAGAGACTCCAGAGAGCTTAGTATAGCTTGGTACACTTTCTTTTCAGCAATTTTACATTCTGGTTTTACTGAGCTCAAGTTACTTTTATTACAATTTCAATTTCCTGCACTTCTATTCTTCAGCAACTTTACATTTCTGTTCATAATTCAGTCTGATTTACTTTCATGCACTTTAATTTCTCTTCAATTGTTCTTAGAGCGATGACCCTTTGAACCCCACTCATTAAATTCTTCTTACTCTTAATTCACTTGAGAAGCTATAGGATATCCTCAGTTTTGATTGAGATTTATTCACTCCGGAAGGGGGTTTAAATCTGTTGAATGTTTGTGTGAGCCTCGGAAGGGGAATCATGAGCATTAGAACTGAGGCTCTATCCTTCACAATTCTCTTGATCAACACCATTCGGGAGAAATTGAGATCTTGAGAGATTGTGTGGCTTATGGATGAGAGACATGCACTTAACCTCTTCTCATGACAATTAGATCAAGGAATTGGCAAGATTGATTGTGATTAGAGAGATTGGATTACCAAGGAATTGGGATCCAATCAATTTCAATCTACCATAGATCTATTCATATGATTGAGAAGGAAGTTGAGACCCATTTGATTCATTATAGATCATGATATCTCTAATCCCTGACGAGTCTTTCTTTCTGTTACTTGTTCTTGAGTCTCATTTAATTACTTTGATCTACTGCTTTTTTGATGCAATTTACTTTTCTTGCCATTTAAGTTTCGGCCATTTATTTTCAGCACTTTAAATTCCTTGCAATTTACTTTTTGTTAGTCCAATTTCACTCAATTCACCACTGTTAACTTGACTAGACTAATCATCTCACTAAAGTTGCTTGATCCATCAATCCTCATGGGATCGACCTCACTCACATGAGTTTTACTACTTAATCCGACCCAGTATACTTGCCGGTTAGTTTATGTGGAATCGAGTTTCCTTCTTCAAGTTTTCGGCGCTATTGCTGGGGATTGATTTAGATCGACAATGATTAAGTGGGTGATAAGTATAGATTAAGCATTTTCTTTGTTTTTGTCATTTAAGTTCTTTTAATTTTCTGTTGATACTAAGGTGTTTGTGTTATTGCCTCACTAAGAAATTCCCATCGGAGACATGAATTTCAATTTTCTTTGGTGATTGTGTTTTACAAAATTTAAATAGAGTTTTCCTCATCCTTTGATCAAGAAAATTTCACGGGATATTGCCCACCATCACAATATAATTCAAGTCATTATTCTAATGGTGGCTGGGAATATCACCAAGAAATGACTGATTATGAGCAATCCAACCAGTGGGGATATGCTCAAGGGCCACAAAATGATCAAGAAGATTATATGGCATACTGCCCACCACCAAATGATTCAGGTCATTATTCTCATGCTGGATGGGGGTATCAATAAGGGATGATGGAGTATGAACACCTCCCAGAGCCACAAAATAACCCACATTTTTCTAACAACTACTCATATTGTGGCTGGGAAGGTCAAAACCAAAGAGATTTCAATGCTTCATATTCTAATCATCCAGAGACATCATCACTTGATTGTGCTGTAATTACATTCATGCAAGATTGCTCTCCAAGGCCACAAAATGATCCATACATTGATGAATACAACAATTACTCAAGTTGTGGGTGGGAGGATCAAAACCAAATAGCATTCGATAGTCCATACTACACCTATCAAGAGCCATCATCACTTGAGCGTACCTTCAATTCATTTATGCAAAATTATCCAACCTCACGTCCCAGTTTATCATTTGAAAATTCTTCATCATTTGACTCTGCCTCAACACAAAGTATCCTCCAATATCCATACAACTCATTTCACCAACCACAAAATTTGTTACACTACATAGAAAACTCATTCCACACCCCCAACACAATTTCATCACAACACTCACAAGTCCACAAAATCCACCTCAACCTTATTCTCTCTTGCTACAAGTAGAATAATGATTTCAAAGTGCCATAGAATCTCAGGAAAGAATTAAACAATCTTTAGAAAGAAAAGAAATCATCTTCAAGAAGATAAATGGGCACTTAGAGCAAATAAGGAGAAACTTAGGATTGCCAAGCATTGAGGATGAAGACCAATTGGTGGGTGAAGAAGTGGAAGAACAAGAAAAAGAGGTCCCTGTGTCAAGTGAAATCTCAATAAAGAATGAGGTTGTGGAGGTATATGAGCCTAGGATTCCATATCCACAGAGGCTACTTGAGGTGATAGAAGAACATAAAAATTTCCTCCCAAAGGACTTGTTCATACCCTAGGTCGAGCTATCCGACCTGGGGTGATCAAGGACAAAGTAACCAACCTCTTCAAATCAGTATAACCGACCTCTTCTTTAAAAGAGTTCGGCCAAATCGCTACAGAGGCCCAAGAAGGCCCAAGCTAAGGGACATAGCCCAAATCTAAAGGCAGCTACAGCCTAGAAAGATAGAGGCGATACTCCCTGAAGATAAGATGACCTCACTTGAAAGAAAAAGAAATGATAACTAACTTATCTTATCTAGAAAGATCAGCCCACAACACTATAAATAGACTGGAGTACCTAGGTATACCTCATACTCAGATTCTACAAAAAACCTGCTTAAAGCCCATGCTAACTTAAGCATCGGAGTCTCTTGCAGGTACCACCACCCTCTGGTGACGAAGGATCATCAACACCATCAAGACCAATAAGTCAGACACGACGGCTCAGGCCTCCACAGCAGATCTCATCCGAGATTGACCTCCAGTTTCAGGTAACCCTCAGAACATTGGCGCCGTTGCAGGAGAACCTGGAAGTCATCCCGTCACCATGGCAGATGACCATGACAACGATCACAACTCTGGTTTGGAAGAAAGAACTCCGCTTAAAAACACGGATGCCACACCAAAAGATATGCCTCAAAACAAGGGGGATAAACAACCCTCCAACACAAACACAGAAATCTTGGAAGCCATCCGAGAACAACAAGATCGCCTCAAACAGCTCGAACAAGAGGCTAAACATTAGTGAGAAGCTGAAAGAGACCTCTGCAGAGAAACTAGGCGACGACGAGATCTAGAGGATAAGTTTTTAAAACTCGAAGCCAACCTCAAGCCCAGAACTACTCATTCTAAGCACAAGGATAACTCCCACAAGGACCAAGATCCCTTCAGCAAAGAGATCATGAAAGCTTAAGTTCCAAAAGATTTTAAATCTCCCGACATGATGCCATATGACAGTACCTCGGATCCCAGGCATCATCTCAGCAACTTCAGGAGCAGAATGTATCTCACTGACGCCTCGGACGCCGTTCGATGCAAAGCCTTCCCAACAACCCTGACAAAAACGGCAATAAAGTGGTTTGACAGTTTGCCTCCCAGGTCCATCACAAGTTTTGACGACTTAGCCAAAAAATTCCTTGCCAGATTCTCCATTCAGAAGGACAAAGCTAAACACGCCCCGAGCCTGTTGGAGATCAAGCAAGGAGAACAGGAAAGTCTCCGTAACTACATGGAAAGATTCAACAAAGCATGTCTGGACATATAAAGTCTACCAATAGATGCAGCCATCATGGGTCTCATCAATGGCCTAAGAGAAGGACCCTTTAGCCATTCCATATAAATAATGCATCCGACGCCCTTGAACGAGGTACACGAGCTAGCAGAAAAGTACATTAACATGGAGGAAAACTCATGACTAGGAGAGACCTCAAAATCCAAATTCTCCTACCCATCTAGGGACAAGGACAAAGAGTCCAAGAAGAAAGAAGATCAATCCAGTGGGAAGCCAAGAAAATATCATAACTACAGCCCCCTTCAGGTGTCTCTTGTAGATGTTTACCGAGAAATATGTAACACTGAGAAGATCCCTCCACCTCACCCAATCAAAAGCAAAAATGGAGGGAAAATCGGATAGAGTACTGTGAGTACCACCGAATTTACGGACATCCCACTAATGAATGCTTCGACCTAAAGAATATCATAGAGAAATTGGTAAGAGAAGGTCGACTAGATCGGTATCTAGCTAACAAGACGGAGGAATCAAGAAAAAGAAGAAGGGATGAAGAGGTCGGGCGAACTGAACGACCACCTTACACTCCTGAGAGACACGTCCACATGATAAATAGAGGATTCGCAGGAGGAGAAATCTTTAAATCATCTCGCAAAAGACACCTTAAAGAAGTATATCATGTCGGGGAAGTGGCGGATGTGCACTGACTATACTGACCTCAATAAAGCTTGCCCAAAACATCCCTACCCACTACCAAGTATAGACGCTCTAGTGGATGCATCTTCAGGATACAAGTACCTCTCCTTCATGGATGCTTAATCTCTGAAATCACTTAACGCACATATCAAGGCATCTAATGGTAATAAGAGAGGATTAATATTAGTAATATAAGACCAAAGAAACATGTTTTCAGTCATAGCACAAAATCAGGAAGGAAAATATAAAACCATGCAAATAGTATGGATAAGTGGGTAAAGAGTTGATAAAAATCACTCAATTGAGCATAAGATAAACCATGAAATAGTGGTTTATCAATGCTTATTCAGGATACAACCAAATCCTGATGTATCCACCCGACCAAGAAAAGACCTCGTTTTTAACTCCCAAAGCAAATTACTGCTACAACGTCATGCTGTTTGGACTCAAGAACGCAGAAGCTACCTACCAAAGATTGATGAATAAAGTCTTCCCAAAACACGTCGGGAAACTAATGGAGGTCTATGTCGACGATATGCTGGTAAAAACACAAAATGAGGAATCCTTGCTGACTGACCTCGCAAAAGCGTTCAACACCATCAGAAAGCATGGTTGATAAACCACTATTTTATGGTTTACCTTGTGCTAATTTGAGTGGCTTTTATCAAGTCTCTGCACACTTATTCATACAAATTGCATGATATTACAATTCCTTCCCAATTTTTACTCTATGGTTGAAAACTTACTTCCTAAGCCTTTAAGTTGTATATTTTTAATCTCCCTTTATACAATTCGATGCCGTGATCTGTGTGTTAAGTGTTTTCAGGCTTTATAGGGTAGAATGGCTTAGAGGATAGAGAGGAAGCTTACAAAAATAGAAGGAGCACAAGAATTAAAGGAGACAACCAACGAGGAGCGACGCGCACGCATGGCTCATGCATGCGCGTGAATTGGAGTTCGCACAGCAACGCGTGCGCGTGCCTGATGCGTACACGTGACAAGGAAAATTGCAAAACGACGCGCATGCATGACATGCGCGACCTGCAGAAATTGCAGAAAATGCTGGGGGCAATTTTGGGCCGAGTTTGGACCCATTTTCCAGCCCATAAACACAGACTAGAGCCAGGGAACGAGCAGAGAATCAAGACACATTCTCATTCGCATAGTTCTTAGGTTTTAGATTGGAATCCTAGAGAAAAATCACTCTTCCTCTAGGTTTTCTATACACTCATAGTTTTATAGTTTTATAGTTTATGCTTTTGCTTTGGATATTGAGAAGAGTCATTAGCTCCGTTGAAGTTGCTGTTATTCTAGTTTGTTTTCTTATTCCTTCACTCTTTTGATTACTCATTAATCCTGTTCAGATACGTATGTTGCATTTTAGGATTTATTAATGCAAAGAACTATTTTTACTTTTAATTAATTTTCAATTCTTATTTTATTTAAATTATCATGTCTTCTTCTTATATTTTTGTGAACGTTATATTCATGTCAATGGAGTAGACTCCCAACTTGACTTGGAGGTTGATTAAAAGTAGACCCCTAGAGTTGAAATGCTCAAGTGATTAGTTAAATTGGAAGTTGTTGGTTAATTCTCTAATTACGAACGCTAGTCCTTCCCAAGGAAGAGGACTAGGACTTGTGAATAAGAGTTAGCTCAATCACTTGACTTTCATTTATTTAGTAAAGGTTAACCAAATGAAAACAACAACCTCTTGATACTATACTTGAGAGAATTCCAACAAGGATAGAACTTCCAATTAATCATTCCCCCGGTCAAGGCTTTTTATTTGATTATATAAATCTCTTCTAATTCACATTGCTTTGATTTACAATTATTTATTTTTCCGTTCTCCAACTCTCAAAAATTCTCGAAAAACTCCTGATTAATAAAATAGCACCCTTTTGTCAACCCGTTAGGAGACGACCTGGGATTCCTACTCCCAATATTTTTATTCTAATTTTGTGACAACCCTTCTAAATTGATAAGCGGATTTTAGTTGGTTAAGAACTATACTTACAACGCTGTTCTTACTATAATTTCTTAATTGGCTGATTTCTGCGTGCATCAATTTTCGGTGCCGTTGCCGGGGAGTTGCAATAGTGTGCTAAATTATTAGTTGGTGTACATATTTTTAATTTTTGCATATTTTATTTTATTTTATTACCATGAGATGTTTTTTTCTTTCATTGAATGACGCGTTCGCTGCCTGATCAGAGCTTAGCCACGTTTGATCCTAAAATTGAAAGAACCATTTCATGTATTAGGCGAGCTCGGCATAGGTTAGCCTCTGAGGGTGGTGAAGTGGTTCTTACCAATTCACCAGTCTTATCTGAGGGCAAATATGAAGCGCCATCTGAGGAAGAAACAAGCTCTTTTTTACTGATACTATTGATTTACGTGCAGGTAATATGGCGGAGCCCAGAAGGATTACTCTCTAGGAAGCAGGAGCTCCAGACTTGACGCTACAACTATATCAAGCGCGTCACCCAAATCTGGCTGTGGATTTTGAACTGAAGACTGCGCTAATCAACTTAATGCCTAAGTTTCATGGCTTACCTGCTCACGAGCCTATCAAGCACTTTAGGGATTTTCAGACAGCCTGTTCTACTGTTAGGTGTCATGGTGTAGATGAGACTTCTATTCTGCTAACCGCCTTCCCATTTTCTCTCGAGAGAAAGGCGAGAGAGTGGTACTACACTCAATCTGAAGCAACTGTTACTAACTGGGATATGCTTAGGAGAGAATTCTTGGAAAAATACTTTCCAGCTATAGTTACAGATAGACTGAGGAAGGAGATTTCCTGCATTATCCAAGGCGAGTCAGAAACTCTCTATGAGTATTGGGAGCGCTTCAGGAATCTTCTGGACATATGCCCCCACCACATGATTGACAGGTTAGTGTTGATCAGCTACTTCACACAAGGCATGAAGCCTCAGGACAAGACTACATTGGATGGTACGAGTAATGGTTCTCCAAAAAAGTACAAGACCGCGGATGAAGCGTGGCAACTGATCAGCGACCTAGCTGAGTCCACTCGGAATACTAGACACAGGAAGAACCATCCCAAGGCTATTGCAGAGGTTTCCTCTAGCAGCGAGACTACTGCTCTCACACAAACTCTATGTGAGATGACCAACCTACTAAAGCAGATACATCTGAATCAACAACAACCTCAACCTCCCCCATCACAACAGAGTCAACAGTTGGTTCCTCAAAGAGTATGCGGAATATGTGCTGATTATACTCATTATACTTATGAGTGTCTACAACTCCAACAAGAAGACAAGACCTTGGCAGCTACTCATAATTTCTATGACTGCCCGAATCAAGCATACAATCAACAAGGCGGCAATTACAACCAAGTTGGAAACTACAATCAAGGTTGGCAAGACAACTCCAACCAAGGATGGAGAGACAATTCCAACCAGGGATGGAGGGACAACTACAACAGAGGAGGCAAAGACAACAATGGAAATCAGAGGTGGAACAACAACAACAACAACAACAACAACAGACAGCAACACCAGAACTAGCCTTACAGAGCACCTCACCAAAGGCAGTCCCAAGCGCCTCAGAACAACCAACAGCAGGCCCCTCAAATCACTTACCCCCTTCTTCTTCTAATGACGAGATGCTTCGCACTGTGACACAAGCACACCAAGACATTCAGAATACACTTACCTCTTCCATGAACGGTCTGAATGCTACTTTACAGGCTCTCGTCTCCCGGATGGATTCACTAATTGCCTCAAATAATCAACCTTCAAGCTTCGGTGCAATTCCTTCTTAACCTTTACCCAACCCCAAAGGTGGCATCAATGCCATCACTTTGAGGTCTGGAACCACACTGCAAGAGAGAAATCATGAGGAGCCAAGACCAAAGGAGAACATTCAAGTTGAAGATGTTGTTGAGGTAGAAGATGTTGAAGAGGAGGGTGAAGTACAAGACATGGCTGAAGAAGAAGTAGCTCAACCAGAGAATAGCGCAGCAGAGGAAGCTGAAGCTACTAGAGACGCCATCCCTATCCCCTTCCCACACTTTGCTAGGAAGTCCAAAAAGTAGATGGAGCTCAAGCCAAAGATGGTAGAAATCTTCAAAATGGTTGAGATAACCATTCCACTTTTTGATTCCATTAGCCAGGTACCTAAATATACAAAATTTTTAAAGGATTTATGCATGCATAAGAATATAATACAGGATTTAGAAACCATCCCCTTAGGTAGCTCAATATCTGCTTTAATGGGTGATATACTTGAAAAATGTAGTGATCCAGAACCATGTATGGTTACGTGTACCATTGGGAGTATAATATTTTCTGACTGCATGTGTGATTTAGGAGCTTGTGTTAGTATAATGCCATTGTTTGTATATGATGCTTTGAGGTTCCCTCTCTTAAAAAGGTCGATAGCTCGTTTTGTTTTAGCAGATAAAAGCATCATCACAGTGGTTGGGATAACTGAGGACGTGCTGGTGAGTATTAAGGGGCTCACATTTCCTATTGATTTCTATATTTTGGAGAATCCCCCTAATGACTCAGGAAGACCATCATCCATCCTGCTTGGAAGACCATTCCTGAAGACTTCAAAGTTCAAGTTGGATGCATTCTCAGGAACTTATTCCTTTGAGATAGATGGAAGAGTAGTGAGCTTCAATTTGGATGAAGCTATGAAGCACCCTCCAAAATATTATTCCATCTTCCAGTGTGATATCATTGATGAGACTGTTGCTGCAGTTAACCAAGAAGAAGTAGCAGAAATGTACATAGAGCAAGATACAAGTGTGGGGAAACCCCCTGAACACAATGAAGACACTTTGCCATTATCACTAGCTCCAGATGATCAAGTACCTAACCATGAGAAGAAAATGGAGTTGAAGCCCCTTCCACCCCATCTCAAGTATGCTTACCTTGAGGACAATCAGAAGCTCCCAATTATCATTGCAAGGGAACTCACTTCCCAATAGGAGGAGCAGTTGCTTAATGTGCTGAGAAGACACAAGAAAGCAATTGAGTGGAGCTCGGCGGATATAGTACGCATCAGCCCTCAAGTTTGTGAGCACAGGATATTTCTAAAAAAGGGAGCAAGGCCTGTCCGTCAACCTCAAAGGAGAATGAATCCCACCATCTTAGAAGTTGTCAAGAAGGAAGTGACCAGACTGCTTGAAGCTGATATTATCTACCCCATCTCAGATAGTGAATGGGTCAGCCCAGTACAAGTGGTGCCCAAGAAGTCTGGAGTCACAACAGTGAAGAATGAGCATGGAGAGCTCATAGCAACTAGAGCGCAGAATTCATGGAGAGTTTGCATTGATTACAGGCGCCTTAACCATGCTACTCGCAAGGATCATTACCCCTTGCCATTTATTGATCAGATGCTTGATCGCCTGTCAGGTAAATCACATTACTACTTTTTAGATGGTTATACAGGCTATTTTCAAATTCACATAGCTCCTGAGGATCAGGAGAAGACTACTTTTACATGTCCCTTTGGAACGTATGCATACAAGAGGATGCATTTTGGCTTGTGTAATGCACCGGCTACTTTCCAAAGGTGCATGATGAGTATTTTCTTAGACCTTATTGAGAGCTGTATGAAAGTTTTCAGGGATGATTTTAGCATTTATGGTGATTTATTTAATCTTTGCTGGGACACATTATTTCTAATACTGGTATTTCTGTAGATCCAGCAAAGGTAGATGTAATTTCTAGTTTGCCTTACCCCTCCTACGTGAGGGAAGTCCGTTCGTTCCTTAGCCATGCAAGTTTCTACAGGAGATTCATCAAGGACTTCAGTAAGGTAGCATTGCCTTTATCCAGACTGCTGCAGAAGGATGTTGAGTTCGAGCTGAGTGAAGACTGCATGAATGCGTTTCATAAGCTGAAGATCGCCTTGACTCAAGCTCCAATTGTGAGAGGACCAGACTAGAGCCAGCCTTTTGAGATTATGTGTGATGCCTCCAACCATGCAGTGGGAGCAACGCTGGCTCAGCGCGAAGGTAAGGATCCTTTCGTAATTGCTTATGCTTCCAAGACCTTAGACGCTATTCAGTCTAATTACACTACCACTGAAAAAGAGCTTCTGGCTATTATTTTTGCTCTAGATAAATTCCGAGCCTACTTACTTGGTACTAAGGTGGTAGTGTACATAGACCATGCAGCTCTAAAATATTTATTAGCTAAAAAAGAGTCCAAACCAAGGTTAATACGTTGGATACTGTTGCTGCAAGAATTTGATTTAGAAATTAATGATAGGAGTTGTTCCCAGAATTTAGTGGCAGACCACTTGAGTTGCCTTGAGCACATCAAAGATGACTCCACTCCTATCAATAATGCTTTTTCATTTGATAGCTGGCACGCAGTATCTGAAGTAGTTCCTTGGTATGCACCTGTAGCTAATTATCTAGTTAGCCATACTTTCCCTCCTAATTTTACTAAGCATCAAAGAGACAAGCTGAAAAGTGAGTCCAAATATTATATATGGGATGACCCATATTTATGGAGGTATGGTGCTGACCAGATAATTAGACGGTGTGTGCCTCAATCAGAATTCCAGTCCATTTTAGAGGCCTGCCACTCTTCCGAGAGTGGAGGACATTTTGGCCCTCAAAGAACAGCTAGAAAAATTTTAGACTGTGAATTCTAGTGGCCAACTCTTTTTAAAGATGCTACTGCCTTCTGTAAATCTTGTTCCCATTCCAAAGGTTTGGTAATATATCCAAGAGGGATGAGATGCCCCAACAGCTTATGCTTTTCTGTGAAATTTTTTATGTTTGGGGCATTGACTTCACGGGTCCATTCCCAAACTATGGTGGTTTCTTATATATACTGTTAGCTGTGGATTATGTTTCTAAATGGGTGGAAGCAATTCCTAACCGCACTGATGATGCTAACACTGTTGTCTCTTTTGTTAGAAATCATATTATCTGTCGCTTTGGATCACCACGAGCAATCGTGAGTGATCAAGGCACTCACTTTTGTAATAGGAGATTATTCACAAAGTGGCAACAGCTTACCATCCCCAGACCAATGGGCAAGTAGAGGTGTCTAACAGAGAAATAAAGAACATTCTGGAGAAGATAGTAAAGCCTCATAAGAAGGATTGGAGCACCAGACTTGTTGATGCGCTCTGGGCGTATCGGACAGCGTACAAGACACCTATTGGGATGAGTCCCTTCCGCTTAGTGTACGGAAAGGCTTGTCACCTCCCAGTGGAGGTGAAACACAAGGCTTTCTGGGCTGTGAGGGAATGCAACATGGGATTTGAGAAAGCTGGTGCTGAAAGGAAGCTGCAACTAGCAGAACTAGAGACCCTTCGACTCGAAGCTTATGACAACTCCAGATTATACAAAGAGAAGGTGAAGGCTGTGCATGACAAGCATATCAAGAGAAGAGAGTTCAGAGCTGGAGATCTGGTTTTCCTTTACAACTTCAGGCTGAGACTCATGCCAGGAAAGCTGAGATCCAGATAGGAAGGCCCCTATAGAGTAGAGAAGGAAGAGCCATACGGAGTCTTCCATCTGAGTCATCCTTCAATTTCCAAATTCATCAAGGTCAATGGACATCGCTTAAAGCTGTATCATGGTGAGAAAATGAAGGACAATAAAGAGCAAGAGGTCTTCCACTTGGAAGATCCGCCAACAGAACCAAATTGAGCTTATGGACCGTCCAACTTAAGGACGTAAAAGCAAAGTACTACGTGAGAGACAACCCACCATGGTAGGATCGTTTCTTCTCATTCTTAGTTTATTTTACTTTAATTTTCCTAGTAATCATTCATAATTTCTGCATCTTCATCTGCATGCTGCCTTTTGCATTCTGCATAAAAGAAAAGCACACGACGCCCGAGCGTCGCTGACGCGTACGAGTCACATGTGTATGTGTGAAAAATTACAAATTGAACAAAGAGTTGGGCAGGAGTGGTGCTGGTGACGTGCCTGGCGCACAAGCAAGTCCACGCGTATGCGTCGCTTGCGTTTTCACCAGTCCACGCGTACGCGTGACCCTTCAAATCAGCGTAAATGGGTGTATGGCCAGAGAGTTATGATGGAGTGGGGCTGGAACTGTGCTGGGAGCACAAGCTCCACCACGCGTACCCGTCCTTGACGCGTCCGCGTCGTTTTCCCAATTATGGCCACCCACGCGTACGCGTCCCTGACGCCCACGCGTCTTATCCAATTTTAGCACATGTGCGTACAAGATAGAGAGTTGTGCGCGCGCGGGGCTGCCTTCGCGCCAATTGCACAACCCATGTCACGCGTACGCGACCCTGACGCGTACGCGTCACCTGAACATAGCGCGATCCACGCGTACGCGTGATGCACTCGTACGCGTCGCATGCGACGCACAACTCAAACACCTCAGCGCCTGATTTCAAATCATCCACCCCCCAATCCTAATTCTTTTCAATCTTAATTATTTCTTCCTTATTTCTTTCTTCTTCCTTATTCTTTCCTACTTTCTATTACTTTCTTCTTCCCTTCTTCATCTTCTTCATCCAGGTTCTTTTCTTCTTCCCCTTTTACTCTTTCATTATTACTTTAATTTATGTTTTCTTCTTTTTGTTATTTCTCTTTTAATTTCATTATCTATGGTTTCTTTTTCTTTCTTCTTCCATGCATTTTTATGTTGGTGTTAGAAATTTAAATTGGTGATTGTTTTCTTCTATACTCTGCTTGTGGATATATTATGGTGTGATTTGACAATTAACACTAATTTTGGGATTTCATGCATGTAGAATTTCATACTTTAACATATTTTTCATGCATACCAAGTGTTTGTGAAAAGTCTGTATGGCATTGTGAATTCTTAATTATTCTATTCTTCTACTCTACTGCCTGTTTTTCACAAAACCCTTGCAATCTTTTATTGATTCAATATAATTGTCAATACAAACGTGATTGTTAGTTTGTTACATTGGGTAATCAAATTAAGCTATTAATGCTTGATCTATGCTACTCATGCCTTTGCCGGCATGCTAATAAACATCTTGCATCTAATTGTCTTAATTTCTCATGCTATATTTCCATTGTCCTAATTACATGGAATCACGACCATGTGTTTACGACATTCTTCTTTACCTTGGCGTTGATTATCACTTGTATTTTCCTCCTCCCGGTTCTAGCCATTTGAGTCCATATCCCTTTCTTTTCTCCCTTTTTCAGGATGGCCACCAGGAAGGGTAAAGAGAAAGCCTCTAACAAGCCACCAGCGAGGAGGGGGACGAAAAGAGCACCAACTGCGGAACCATCCTCAACATCAATCAAACCGACAACAAAGCGGGTCAAGAGGATCATCAAGGTTGATGAAACCAAGAAAGTCTTTCCAACAAGGGACACTGCGCGGTTCACTAACCGCTACTGTGAGCAGATGTTCCCCATCCTGGCTGAGCAGAACTACAACAATGAGCACCTACTCATCCTCCCTACCCATATTGTTGATCTTGTAGAACCCCGCATTGAGCGCAGACAATGGAGATTCTTACAGAGGCAGCCACGGCAGGTCAACCTCTCATGGGTAGTTGAATTCTACTCCAATTTTCACATGCCAACCCTGTAGTCTGTCTATGTCCGTCAAAAGCAAGTCCCTATATCCGAAGGGGCCATTCAGCGAGCCTTAGATCTTTCCCCTGCTCCAACAGGATTGGACGTATACCAAGAAGCCACTGTCAAGCGCCAGACATACCAATTTAACTCGGGTGACGTCCTCAGAGTTATAGCACAGCCTGGCAGCAGATAGATCTATGGATACCATCGATGCCGACCTAAGGGCATATTGGCTTCAGCAATTACCTTGGAGGCTCGAGTGTGGGCACAAATTATGTCCCACTACGTCTTTCCGAGCACTCACGAGTCCTCCTTCACTGCAGACATGGCTGTTCTCATCTGGTGTATCCTTATAGACCAGCCTCTTAACTTACCAAGACACCATCGGCACGCCATGGGACACGTACAGATTGCGGGCAACCTCCCCTTTTCTGCCTTGGTTTCAGATCTAGTCTCGGCAGCCAGAGTCTCCTCAAGAGCTGGGGACACCAAGACCATAATTCTGCGAGATGATCAGTACGTCCCTAACGGAAAGTCCATCAGACCTCCAGCTGCCACTACCAGCCAGACTGTAGACCCGGCCGGAGATATTCCTTCTCCTTCCACATCACAAGCACCTTCAACAAATCAGCTGCTCCTCCAGATACTTCAGAGATTGGACCGACTTGACCGGCAGGCGAAGCGAATGGACCGCCGTAACAAGCGCCGATTTACATACCTCAAGGAGCTTATTGTTGGCAACCACCCACCTAAAGAAGAACTAGACACTCCGGACTCCACTTCACCTACCAGCACCGGGAGCCATGACAACCCCGACTGTGGAGATGCTGTTACCAGCTGCCCTTTGTTCCTAACTGAAGGCACCGAGGACGGTGCCTGATGGGTGGAAATTCGATTCCACACAATACTTACCGGCAAGTGTACCGGGTCGCATCAAGTAGTAAAACTCACTTAGAGTGAGGTTGGTCCCACAGGGATTGATAGATCAAGCAACTTTAGTGGGTGATTAATCTAGTCAAGCTAATATTGGTAAATTGGATGAAATTAAAGCAACAGAACACAAATTGCAGGAATTGTAAAATGTAGAAGGTAAATGGCAGAAGCTTAGAGAACAAGGAATATAAATTTACAGAATTTTAAATGACAAGAAATGTAAATTGCATCAAATGTAAAGGGGGGCTGGGTGCTGGAAATTTAAAGAAAGCAATAGATCCGAGGCATGAAAAGTAAATTCAGATTGCAGCAAGCTCAAAGTTAAAGTTGCAGAATGTAAATGAGCAGAAAAGTAAATCAAGCTTGAAGGGAAACGAAAATGTGAAAGTGCAGAAGAACAGAATTCGCAGGAAGGTTTAAATTGCATAAACTAAATTGGGAGCAATGTAAACAGAGAAGTAAAATTGCAGAGAAGGAAATTGGAGCTGAGGATTGTAGCAATTGAAATTTTGCATAAATTGGATTCAAGATTGAAAAATAGAAAGTGCAGAAAAATTAAAAGTGTTACAAAGAGGGCTTTCTATTATACCCTACTCCTATTGCCCTCTAGCAGAGCCAGCCTTCATAATGAAATGGAATTGATGCCCTTATATAGGCTTTACAAAATGAAAAAATGAAATTAAAATTGAAAACAAATTATAAATTAAATGAAATTTCTATTCTAACTATCTCTTGTGCCTTTGAGTGATGATAATTCTCTTTGCTTGCTTTGGATTTGAGGAAAAGTGGATCCGGATGGCTTGGTTCAAGTAAGCCAGGGTGTGTTGGAACCTTCCAGTGGAGCGCTCTGTTTGGTATAGTGAACGCTACATTCACTCTTGGTTTGGTGAGCCTTGGTGCCAATTCTCCTTGCCTAGCTCCTTGTCCATAGCGTTCACTAAGTGAGCATTCCGCTCACTCTTTGAGCGCTACATGATGCTTGCTTCCTTAGGTGAGTGCGTGAGCTTTGCTTTCCTTGGCTAGCTCTCCATGAAAGGCACGAAAAAGTGAAAGAAAGGGAGCGCTACGCTTGAATTTTTGAGTGCTCCTTCCTTGGCTTTTGCTTGGTGCGTCTTGGTGTGCATGCTGTGCTTGGCTTGGAGGCACGAAAAAGGTAGCAAGAGGGAGCGCTACGCTTGAAGTTTTGAGCGCTACTCCTCCTTGTCATTGATGCGCCCAGCCTTGCTTGGTTCCCCTCTTCGAGCCTTGGTGTGTGCCTCCCGAAAATGCTTGCTTGGTTTTTTGGGCCTTAAAGATGCCTATCACTTGTGCTTAAATTTCATGCCAAATATAGATTGCTATATATCGTTGGAAAGCTCTGAATGTCAGTGACGTCGGGATTTTTGCCAATAAAGAAGTTCA
This sequence comes from Arachis ipaensis, assembly GCF_000816755.2. Taxonomy (NCBI): domain Eukaryota; kingdom Viridiplantae; phylum Streptophyta; class Magnoliopsida; order Fabales; family Fabaceae; genus Arachis; species Arachis ipaensis. The sequence continues at coordinate 58,409,779 of NC_029792.2, read as the reverse complement.
TAAAAACAGTCGCATTGTAGATATAGTCTCTAAACCGACAGAAATCCCTTCGTACAAACGTTTTGGTTATCACAAGTAACAAACCCCTTTGAAATTGATAACCGAGTATTCAAACCTCGGGTCGTCTTCTCAAGGAATTGCAGAGAGGTATGTTCTTATTATTGGTTATGAGCTTGTAAATTGGGGTTTAGGAAGTAAGGTGGGAATATGTTATATGACAAATAAAATAAAATAGTAATAATAAAATAGACTCTTGGCAAGGTATGAGAAATTGGAAGTCCAGATTTAGTTATCCTTATCAACAATAATGAAAGTTGAATCTTAATTTCACTTAGTTAACCTTTGCTATAACAAGGGAAGGTCAAACGACTAATTAATTAGGTCTTTGAATCCTAGTTAATTCCTAAGAAAAGATTGGGATTATTGAAGATCAATTTAATTGGCAAGATAACAATTAACAATTATGCTATTGAGTTGGATAACTCCTGAGTTACTGATTTCTTAAGCAAAACCAAAAGGAAAAGAGTAAATCTATTGGAATAAAAATGTCTTCAGATGGGAAGCAGTAATCATGTAAATAAAAGAAAGTAGTCATGAATTGAAATACCTGAAATAACATTAATTAAGAAAATTATATGTAACATGGAAGAGTTCATAAATTATATAAAAATAAAGAACCTGGGATTGAGAGTCACTCCTAAAACTAAGAGAAGTCCTAAATCCTAAGAGAGAGAGGAGAGAACCTCTCTCAAAACTAATCTAAATCATGAGAAGTGAATTATGAGAGCTTTCTTATGAATGGATGCATTCTCCCACTTTATAGCCTCTAATCTGTGTTTTCTGGGCCGCAAACTGGGTCGAAAACAGCCCAGAATTCGCTGGTTTCGAATTCAATCACGCTGGATTTCCGTCACTGCGATGCGGCCGCATGGATCACGCAGTCACGTCACCTAGCGTCCGGGGAACTATAGCATATTATATATCAAATCGAAGCCCCGGACGTTAGCTTTCCAATGCAACTGAAACCGCGTCGTTTAGACCTCTGTAGCTAAAGTTATAGCCGTTTGAGTGCGAAGAGGTCAGGCTAGACAGCTTAGCAGTTTCTCCAACTTCTTGTATTTCTTCTACTTTAGCATGCTTCTTTTCCATTTTCTGAGCCATTCCTGCCCTGTAATCTCTGAAATCACTTAACACACATATCAAGGCATCTAATGGTGACAATAGAGGATTTAATATTAGCAATTATAAGTCCAAAGAAGCATGTTTTCAATCAAAGCACATAATTAGGAAGGTAAATGTGAAACCATGCAAATAGTATGAATAAGTGGGTAAAGAGTTGATAAAAACCACTCAATTGAGCACAAGATAAACCATGAAATAGTGGTTTATCAACATCCCCACACTTAAACAATAGCATGTCCTCATGCTAAGCTCAAGAGAAACTATAAAGGTGAAGAGGGATGATAGAATGTATGAAATGCAATCCTATCTATATGAATGCAACTAAATGTGAAATGATTCTACCTACTTGTTTAAAAAGTAAATAAGCTCTTCAAGACAAACATAAATCAGATTTCACTAATTCAAATTATACAGTAAAAGACAAGTAGTAAACTTGTAAGAAGATAGCTTATGAAAGCAGGGAACAAAGAATTAAGCACTGAACTCTCACTGGTAGTGTATATCACTCTAATCTCTCAAGTGTATAGGGTTTTTCACTCTACTCTTCTCTAGTCATGCTTTTTAAACCTTGTTCTTCATCTAACCAATCAACAAATATTTAATGTACCGATGCAAACATCATGAGGTCTTTTCAAGGTTGTAATGGGGCTGAGGTAAAGGTAAGGATATATGTATGACCAAGTGATCTATAATATGAATCTTTAATTAACCTAAGCTCTCACCTAATATACATATGCTCTATATAACTTTAAAATCATACCTAGCTACCCATAATTCTCACTTTTGTATAATTCCCATACTCATGTACCAAATTCTCTTTAATTTTTATCACATGTGCATTGATTTTTCATTAACTTAACATTGGGGTAATTTTGTCCCCTTATTTATTTGCTTATTTATTGAATTTTTTTTTTGAATCATAAAAGCAAACATAACTTATCAATGTACATGGATTTTCCATTATTTTTCTATTTTGATTTTTCATGAGTAGGTTCCCAAATTCTCAATATTCAAATAAATTAGAAACATGATACATTCCCTTATTAACCCATGTTCCCACAGTTTCTCCACACTTAATTAACACACTATCTTAAGCTAACCAAAGATTCAATTGGGATAATTAATTTGTTTTCCGCTTAAGGCTAGTGATGTGGTAAGATATAGAACAAATGGGGATTAAAAGGCTCAAAGTGGCTGACAATGGTGATTTAAAGGGTAGGCTTATTTGGGATAAGTGAGCTAAAATCAAACAATGGCCTCAATCATATGCAAGCATGTAAATACACTAAATAATGGACATATAGATTGGAACAAAATATAGATTACAATCATAGAGAAGGGAACACACAGGAATAAAATATTTATGGTTAAATAATGTAACCATGTAAATAAGCTCAAAGTCTCACAGGTTGTGTGTTCTTTGACTCAAAAACCATGTTCCAAATACAACTTCAAATAAATTTAACACAAAATTTCATTTTAAATTAGTGAAATTTTTCAAAAATAGGTTCTTAAGAAGAATTTTATTACTTTAACCAAGTAGTAACTAAATGCACAAAATCAAATAAACATGCAATCAAATATGCAGATGCAACAATGAACAAATTAACATTGGTGTTGAAATAGGAAGTAACTAACCCATGGAGATCGGTATCGACCTCCCCACACTTAAAGATTGCACCGTCCTCGGTGCATGCTGAGATGTGCAGGTGGATGGGTTGCTCCAACTAACGCTTGTAGATGGAGGTGTCTTGGTTGGAGATCTCTTGGTTCCTTTCCTTGCTGGTGTCTTGTCAGTGACCTTCTCTTTTTCTTTCTTGGTACCCATGCCTAAGGAGGAAGAAAAAGGAAGAGTGTAAAATATAGAAAACTAAGACTGGAAGGGAGGAAATTCCAAGTGATAAGGAATGCCAAAGGAAAGATGATAGCCCAACTACATGGTAGCTACAACATGTAGAAAAGACAACAATAAAGATCAAAAGGGGCAATTCAAAATAATTAGATGCAAGAGGATAAAAACATGCAAATAATAGGCATGAGAAGCATAGCTCAAGCGTAAATGTGCCAAATTAAAGAGCATGTGTAATGATGACAATTGTGAATGATAATCTCAAATACATTGGGTGTGCAAGTTAAAAATAGGGATGAAAATAATGTAATCCAAATGTATATGAGAGCCATAAGTAAATATCAATTGTCCAATCTTTCCTCAGAATAGCCATATGCTCAAATAAATTAAGGCACTTTATCCAAATAAAACTCCAACACCAACATAAAAATGCATAAAAAAATTTGAAAAAGAAAAAGGAAAGAACAAATAAATGCATTAAATTAAAGGGATAGAAGAGTAGAGGGGAAGAAGAAGAGAAAGAAAGAAGAAAGAAGGAAAGATAGAAGAAATAAGGATTAGAAAAGAAAAGATAAGATAGTTGGCACTAATCTGGATAGGTTGTGCGACGCTGGTGACGCGGTCGCGTGGTGCGCAATAAGGTCAGGTGACGCGGACGCGTGGGGCACGCGATCGCGTGACTCGATTTGTGCTAGTGGCGCGAGTGCAGCCTCTCGGTCGCACAACTCTCTGTTCAAAACTTAGTATTGCCAAAATCCAAGGTGACGCGGTCGCGTGGTCGACGCGATCGCGCGGGTGGCCTTTTTCTTAAAATGACGCGGCCGCGTGGGGCACGCGGTCGCGTGGTAGGGCTTGGGCTTCCAGCACGAGTCCAGCCCAATTCCAGCTCAACTTTCGGCCATACACCTTGTCACGTCGAGATCCAGGGCCACGCGGTCGCGTGGGTGACGCGGACGCGTGGGGAAGCCATTTTGTAAATGACGCGGCCGCATCAGCGACGCAGTCGCGTGGGACAATTTGTGCCCTTGGCACGCCTCCAGCCCTGCTCCTGCGTAACTCTCTGTTCAATGTCTTTTCCTCCTAACGCACTGGTGATGCGGACGCGTCAGCAACGCTGCCGCGTCACGTGCGTGCTTTTTGTTTTTTCATAATCTGAAAAAAATGCAGAATGCAGTGTTAATATGAATGTGATGCAAAGCTCCAGGTTCAATATAATAAAATAAAATAAAATTTGAAAACAAATAAAACTAAATAAAAATGAAAAAGGAACGATCATACCATGGTGGGTTGTCTCCCACCTAGCACTTTTAGTTAGAGTCCTTAAGTTGGACATTTGATGAGCTTCCTGTTATGGTGGCTTATGCTTCTATTCATCCAGGAATCTCCACCAATGTTTGTATCTCCAGTAACCTCCGGGGTCCCAAACTAGGCACAGAAAGCCTTCAAGTAAGTTAAAGCAAGTGACCAGGCCCCAAGAGTGGTGATTGATAGAATGGATTCCGGGGTCCCAGACCTTGCTTTTGCACCCATCCTTGTTGGGATCTGTATTTTTCCAACTGGGTGATAAGTAATTTGAATTCTCACTGTAGCTACCAAACAGCTTCCTAAACCCATTCAGTTGAGCTTGACACCAACCTTTGCATTTAAACTTAAAGCTTCCAACCATGATGAACCTTGCAGGACAATTCTTACCACTGACGTCGGGATTTTTGCCAGTAAAGAAGTTCATAAAAATAGTCGCGTTGTAGATATAGTCTCTAAACTGACAGAAATCCTTTCGTACAAACATTTTGGTTGTCACAAGTAACAAACCCTTTTGAAATTGATAACCGAGTATTCAAACCTCGGGTCGTCTTCTCAAGGAATTGTAGAGAGGTATGTTCTTATTATTGGTTATGAGCTTGTAAATTGGGGTTTAGGAAGTAAGGTGGGAATATGTTATATGACAAATAAAATAAAATAGTAATAATAAAATAGACTCTTGGCAAGGTATGAGAAATTAGAAGTCCAGATTTAGTTATCCTTATCAACAATAATGAAAGTTGAATCTTAATTTCACTTAGTTAACCTTTGCTATAACAAGGGAAGGTCAAGCGACTAATTAGTCAGATCATTGAATCCTAGTTAATTCCTAAGAAAAGATTGGGATTATTGAAGATCAATTCAATTGGCAAGATAACAATTAACAATTATGCTATTGAGTTGGATAACTCCTGAGTTACTGATTTCTTAAGCAAAACCAAAAGGAAAAGAGTAAATCTACTGGAATAAAAATGTCTTCAGATGGGAAGCAGTAATCATGTAAATAAAAGAAAGCAGTCATGAATTGAAATACCTCAAATAACATTAATTAAGAAAATTATATGTAATATGGAAGAGTTCATAAATTATATAAAAATAAAGAACCTGGGATTGAGAGTCACTCCTAAAACTAAGAGAAGTCCTAAATCCTAAGAGAGAGAGGAGAATTATATGTAACATTATATGTAACATTATATGCATTCCCCACTTTATAGCCTCTAATCTGTGTTTTCTGGGCTGCAAACTGGGTCGAAAACAGCCTAGAATTCGCTGGTTTCGAATTCAATCACGCTGGATTTCCGTCACTGCGATGCGACCGCATGGATCACGCAGTCGCGTCTCCTAGAGTCAGGGGAACCATAGCATATTATATATCAAATCGAAGCCCCGAATGTTAGCTTTCCAACGCAACTAGAACCGCGTCATTTGGAACTCTGTAGCTAAAGTTAGAGCCGTTTGAGTGCGAAGTGTTCAGGCTGGACAACTTAGCAGTTTCTCCAACTTCTTGTATTCCTTCCACTTTAGCATGCTTCTTTTCCATCCTCTGAGCCATTCCTGCCCTGTAATCTCTGAAATCACTTAACACACATATCAAGGGATCTAATGGTGATAAGAGAGGATTTAATATTAGCAATTATAAGTCCAAAGAAGCATGTTTTTAATCAAAGCACATAATTGGGAAGGTAAATGTGAAACCATGCAAATAGTATGAATAAGTGGGTAAAGAGTGGATAAAAACCACTCAATTGAGCACAAGATAAACCATGAAATAGTGGTTTATCAGTCAGCTTTCCAACGCAACTAGAAGCGCATTGGTGCACGAAATTGTGATCGCAACGGCGCCAAAAACTTGGTACGCACAATTGTAATCTCAACTCCTTTTCACAACTCCACACAACTAACCACAAGTGCACTGGGTCGTCCAAGTAATAAACCTTACGTGAATAAGGGTCGATCCTACGGAGATTGTCAGCTTGAAGCAAGCTATGGTCATCTTGTAAATCTCAGTCAGGAAGATTCAAATTGTTATAAGGTTTTGATAATTAGAATATAAATAAAATATAAAATAACATAGAAATACTTATGTAATTCATTGGTGAGAATTTCAGATAAGCGTATGGAGATGCTTTACTCCTTCTGAATCTCTGCTTTCCTACTGCTTTCATTCAATCATTCATACTCCTTTCCATGGCAAGCTTTATGTTGGGGGATCACCGTTGTCAATGGCTACCGTCCGTCCTCTCAGTGAAAATGGTCCAAGTGCACTGTCACCGCATGGCTAATCATCTGTCAGTTCTCGATCATGTTGGAATAGGATACATTGATCCTTTTGCATCTGTCACTACGCCCAACACTCACGAGTTTGAAGCTCGTCACAGTCATCCCATCCCAGATCCTACTCGGAATACCACAGACAAGGTTTAGACTTTTCGGATCTCAAGAATGCTGCCAATTGATTCTAGCTTATACCACGAAGACTCCGATCTTTCGGAATGGAGGCTAAGAGATACACGCTCAAGCTATTGGAGAAAGAACGGAAGTGGTTGTCAGGCACGCGTTCATAGGTGAGACTGATGATGAGTGTCACGGATCATCACATTCATCAGGTTGAAGTGCGAGTGAATATCTTGGAATAAGAATAGGCTTGAATTGAATAGAAAAACAATAGTACTTCGCATTAATTCATGAGGAACAGCAGAGCTCCACACCTTAATCTATGAGGTGTAGAAACTCCACCATTGAAAATACATAAGTGATAATGGTCCAGGCATGGCCGTGTGGCCAGCCCCCTAAACATGATCAATGATCAAAAGATACAAAGATAGTCTCAAAAATGATCAAAAGATGTGAAATAAATCACTAAAAGTAGTTTTTATACTAAACTAGTAGCTGGGGTTAGAAAAAATAAGTAAATGATGCAGAAATCCACTTTCTGGGTCCACTTGGTGTGTGCTTGGGATGAGCATTGAGCTTTACACGTGTAGAGACTTCTCTTGGAGTTAAACGCCAGGTTGCAGCCTGTTTCTGGCGTTTAACTTCAGAATAGGGCAGGAAGTTAGCGTTTGAACGCCAGTTTGCGTCGTCAAAACTCGGGAAAAGTATGGACTATTATATATTTCTGGAAAGCCCTGAATGTCTACTTTCCAACGCAATTGAGAGCGCGCCAATTAGATTTCTTTAGCTCCAAGAAATCCACTTCGAGTGCAGGGAGGTCAGAATCCAACAGCATCTGCAGTCCTTTTTCAGCCTCTGAATCAGATTTTTGCTCAGGTCCCTCAATTTCAGCCAGAAAATACCTGAAATCACAAAAAAATACACAAACTCATAGTAAAGTCCAGAAATGTGAATTTCGGATAAAAACTAATAAAAACATAGTATAAACTAATTAAATTATACTAAAAATTACCTAAAAATAATGCCAAAAAGCGTATAAATTATCCGCTCATCACAACACCAAACTTAAATTGTTGCTTGTCCCCAAGCAACTGAAAATCAAATAGGATAAAAAGAAGAGAATATACTATAAATTCCAAAATATCAATGAAACTTAGCTCTAATTAGATGGGCGGGACTAGTAGCTTTTTGCCTCTGAACAGTTTTGGCATCTCACTTTATCCTTTGAAGTTCAGAATGATTGGCATCTATAGAAACTCAGAATTTAGATAGTGTTATTGATTCTACTAGTTCAGTATGCTGATACTTGAACACAACTACTTTATGAGCCTTGGCCGTGGCCCTAAGTACTTTGTTTTCCAGTATTACCACCGGATACATAAATGCCACAGACACATAACTGGGTGAACCTTTTCAGATTGTGACTCAGCTTTGCTAGAGTCCCCAATTAGAGGTGTCCAAGGTTCTTAAGCACACTCTTTTTGCTTTGGATCATGACTTTAACCGCTCAGTCTCAAGCTTTTCACTTGACACCTTCACGCCACAAGCACATGGTTAGGGACAGCTTGGTTTAGCCGCTTAAGCCAGGATTTTATTCCTTTGGGACTCCTATCCATTAATGCTGAAAGCCTTGGATCCTTTTTACCCTTGCCTTTTAGTTTAAATGGTTACTGGCTTTTTGCTCTTGCCTTTTGGTTTAAAGAGCTCTTGGCTTTTTCTGCTTGCTTTTTCTTTGTCTTTCTTTTTTTCTTTTATTTTCACCATTTTTTTTCGCAAGCTTTTGCTTTTTCACTGCTTTTTCTTGCTTCAAGAATCAATTTTATGATTTTTTAGATTATCAATTAACATTTCTCCTTTTTCATCATTCTTTCAAGAGCCAACAATTTTAACATTCATAAACAACAAATTCAAAAGATATATGCACTGTTCAATCATTCATTCAGAAAACAAAAAGTATTGTCACCACATCAAAATAATTAAACTAATTTCAAGGATGAATTTGAAATCATGTACTTCTTGTTATTTTGTGATTAAAAACATTTTTCATTTAAGAGAGGTGAGGGATTCATAGGACATTCATAGCTTTAAGACATAGACACTTAGACACTAGTGATCATGTAGTAAAGACACAAACAAAAATAAAACATCAAGTTCAAAATCGAAAATAGAAAAATAAATAGATAAGGAGATTAAGGAACGGGTCCACCTTAGTGAGGGTGGCATCTTCCTCCACTTGAAGAACCAATGGTGCTCTTGAGCTCCTCTATATCTCTTCCTTACCTTTGTTGCTCCTCCCTCATAGCTCTTTGATCTTCTCTAATTTCATGGAGGAGGATGGAATGCTCTTGGTGCTCCACCCTTAGTTGTCCCATGTTGGAACTTAATTCTCCTAGGGAGGTGTTAATTTGCTCCCAATAGTTTTGTGGAGGAAAGTGCATCCCTTGAGGCATCTCAGGGATTTTATGATGAGGAATTTCCTTATGCTCTTTTTGAGGTCTATGAGTGGGCTCTCTTGTTTGCTCCATCCTCTTTTTAGTGATGGGCTTGTCCTCTTCAATGAGGATGTCTCCCTCTATGACAATTCCAGCCAAATTTCAGAGGTGACAAATGAGGTGAGGAAAGGCTAACCTTGCCAAAGTGGAGGACTTGTCAGTCACCTTGTAGAGTTCTTGAGGTATAATCTCATGAACTTCCACCTCCTCCCCAATCATGATACTATGGATCATGATGGCCCAATCCACAGTTACTTCGGATCGGTTGCTAGTAGGAATGATAGAGCGTTGGATGAACTCCAACAATCCTCTAGCCACAGGCTTAAGGTCATGCTTTCTTAATTGAACCGGCTTGCCTCTTGAGTCAATTTTCCATTGAGCTCCTTCCTCATATATGTCCATGAAGACTTGGTCCAACCTTTGATCAAAGTTGACCCTTCTAGTGTAGGGGCATGCGTTTTCTTGCATTATTGGCAAGTTGAACGCCAACCTTACATTTTCTGGACTGAAATCTAAGTATTTCCCCCGAACCATTGTAAGCCAATTCTTTGGATTTAGGTTCATACATTGATAATGGTTTTTAGTGATCCATGCGTTTGCATAGAACTCTTGAACTATTAAGATTCCGACTTGTTGAATAGGATTGGAGAGAACTTTCCATCCTCTTCTTCTAATCTCGTGTCGGATCTCCGGATACTCACTCCTTTTGAGCTTGAAAGGGACCTCAGGGATCACCTTCTTCTTGGCCACAACTTCATAGAAGTGGTCTTGATGGACCTTTGAGATGAATCTTTCCATCTTCCATGACTCAGAGGTGGAAGCAATTGCCTTCCCTTTCCTCTTTCTTGAGGTATCTCTAGCCTTAGGTGCCATTAATGGTTATGGAAAAACAAAAAGCAATGCTTTTACCACACCAAACATAAAAGGTTTGCTCGTCCTCGAGCAAAAGAAGAAAGAATGAAGGAGATGAAGAAGAAAATGGAGGAGATAGAGGGAGAGGGTGAATTTGGCCAAGGGGGTATAAGGTGTTTGTGATATGTGAAATTGAAGAAGGGATGAGGGGTATATATAAGAGTGGGGGGAGTTAGGTTTCGTGTATTAGGGTTGGGTTTGGGAGGGAAAGGATTTTGAATTTGGAGGTAGGTAGGGCTTTTGGGGAAGAGTGGATGGATGTGATTGGTGAAGGGTATTTGGGGAAGAGTGTTATGAAAAGGTGTGAGGAAGAGAGAGAGTGAGTTGAGGTAGGTGGGGATCCTGTGGATCCACAGATCATGAGGGGCCAAGGACTTACCATCCCTGCTCCATTTAGGCATGTAAACACCCTTAGAGTGCAATCCTGGCATTTAACGCTAGACTGCTGCTTGTTTCTGGCGTTAAACACCAACTTTTCTCCCTTTATTGGCGTTTAACGCCAAGTTGGTGCTTGTTTCTGGCGTTAAATGCCAGACTGTAGGTTGTTTCTGGCGTTTAATGCCAGCTTGATGCTTTTTTCTGGCGTTAAACGCCAGTCTGATGCTTCTTACTGGCGTTTAAACGCCAGTAAGCTCTTCCTCCAGGATGAAAATATGTTTTTAAGGCTGTTTTTCATTTTGTTTTTGATTTTTCAGTAGTTTTTGTGACTTCAATGATCAATAACCTAAAAAAAACATAAAATAACAATGGAAAATAAATAGATATAATTAAATAACATTGGGTTGCCTCCCAATAAGCACTTCTTTAATGTCAATAGCTTGACAATATTCACAACCTGAGTAACAATTTCGCATACCAAGTTTTTGGCGCCGTTGCCGGGGATTGTTCGAGTTTGGACAACTGACGGGTCATCTTGTTGCTCAGATTAGGTAATTTTCTTTTTGTTTTCTTTTCAAAAATTTTTCAAAAATCTTTCAAAATTTTCTCCTTTGTTTTCGAAAAATTTTTAAAATAAAAATGTTTTCAAAAATTTTATAATTTTATTCAAAATTTTTAAGAATGAATTCTAGTGTTTCATGAAGCATGTGAAGCTTGGCTGGCTGTAAAGCCATGTCTAAATTCATCTGGACTAAGGGCTCCAATTTGTTATCAAGAGCAAGCTAGTTGGTGCTAATCCACCTACTGCTGTTCATGATCTACCTGTTACATGCTAAAGCTTGGCTGGCTATTAAGCCATGCCTGACCCTTTGATTGGAGCTTTAGACTAAGAAGCATAAGATTCCTGGAATTCATATTAAAAATTTTGGAATCCTTATTTTTCTTTTTCAAAATGATTTTCGAAAAAAAAAATTAAAGAAAATACAAAAAAAAATCATAAAATCATAAAAAACAAAAATATTTTTTGTGTTTCTTGTTTGAGTCTTGAGTCATGTTATAAGTTTGGTGTCAATTGCATATTCATCTTGCATTTTTCGAAAATTTCATGCATTCATAGTGTTCTTCATGATCTTCAAGTTGTTCTTGGTAAGTCTTCTTGTTTGAACTTTGCATTTGCATGTTTTGTCTCTTTTCTTGTTTTTCATATGCATTCTTGAATTCTTAGTGTCTAAGCATTAAAGATTTCTAAGTTTGGTGTCTTGCATGTTTTCTTTGCATTAAAAATTTTCAAAAATGTGTTCTTGATCTTCATCATGATCTTCATAGTGTTCTTGGTAATTTTCATGCATTGCATCATTTTTCTTGTTTTTCTCTCTCATCACAAAAATTCAAAAATAAAAAAAAAATATCTTTCCCTCTTTTCTCTCTTAAAATTTCGAAAATTAGATTTGACTTTTTCAAAAATTTTTAAAATCTAGTTGTTTTTATGAGTCAAATCAAATTTTCAATTAAAAAAAATCTTATCTTTTTCAAAATCTTTTTCAAAAATCAAATCTTTTTTTTTTCAAATTTTTTTAGTTATTTTTGAAAATTTCAAAAATATTTTTCTTAATTTTACATCATATTTTCGAAAATAACATCATCAATTAATGTTTTGATTCAAAAATTTCAAGTTTGTTACTTACTTGTTAAGAAAGATTCAAACTTTGAGTGCTAGAATCATATCTTGTGATTTCTTGTGAATCAAGTCATTAATTG
>NC_029792.2:58386821-58397365 GCF_000816755.2 Arachis ipaensis | reverse complement strand
TTCATTAGTTTTTATTTTAAATTCACATTTCTGGACTTTACTATGAGTTTGTGTGTTTTTCTATGATTTCAGGTATTTTCTAGCTGAAATTGAGGGACTTGAGCAAAAATCAGATTCAGAGGTTGAAGAAGGACTGCTAATGCTGTTGGATTCTGACCTCCCTGCACTCATAATGGATTTTCTGGAGCTACAGAACTCAAAATTGCGCGCTTCTAATTTATTTGGAAAGTAGACATCCAGGGCTTTCCAACACTATATAATAGTCCATACTTTGCCCAAGTTTAGATGACTCAAACTGGCGTTCAACGCCAGCTCTCTGCCCAATTCTGGCGTTCATCGCCAGAAACAAGCTGCAAAGTGGAGTTCAACGCCCAAACTGGCACAAAAGCTGGCGTTCAACTCCAAGAATGACCTTTCCACGTGTAGACTTCAAGCTCAGCCCAAGCACACACCAAGTGGGCCCCGAAAGTGGATTTATGCATCAATTACTTACTTCTGTAAACCCTAGTAGCTAGTTTATTATAAATAGGATATTTTACTATTATATTTGATATCTTTGGATTATATTTTGATCCTGTGATCACGTTTTGGGGGCTGGCCATTCGGCCATGCCTGGACCTATCACTTATGTATTTTCAACGGTAGAGTTTCTGCACTCCATAGATTAAGGTTTGGAGCTCTGCTGTTCCTCAAAGATTAATGCAAAGTACTACTGTTTTCTATTAAATTCATCTTATTTCGCTTCTAAGATATTCATTCGCACTTCAACCTGAATGTGATGAACGTGACAATCATCATCATTCCCTATGAACGCGTGCCTGACAACCACTTCCGTTCTACATTAGATTGAATGAGTATCTCTTAGATCTCTTAATCGGAATCTTCGTGGTGTAAGCTAGAATGATGGCGGCATTCAAGAGAATCCAGAAAGTCTAAACCTTGCCTGTGGTATTCCGAGTAGGATTCAATGATTGAATGACTGTGACGAGCTTCAAACTCGCGAGTGCTGGGCGTAGTGACAGACGCAAAAGGAGGGTGAATCCTATTCCAGCATGATCGGGAACCTTAGATGATTAGCCGTGCCGTGACAAGGCATCTTGGACCATTTTCACAAGAGGAGGGGATGTAGCCACTGACAACGGTGATGCCCTTGCATAAAGCCAGCCATGGAAAGGAGTAAGACTGAGTGGATGAAGACAGCAGGAAAGCGGAGGTTCAGAGGAACGAATGCATCTCCATACGCTTATCTGAAATTCTCACCAATGATTTACATAAGTATTTCTATCCTTCTTTTATTACTTATTTTCAAAAACCCCATTACTATTTTATATCTGCCTGACTGAGATTTACAAGGTGACCATAGCTTGCTTCATACCAATAATCTCCGTGGGATTCGACCCTTACTCACGTAAGGTATTACTTGGACGACCCAGTGCACTTGCTGGTTAGTTATGCGAAGTTGTGAAGATCAATTTCGAACAACAATTCACAACCTGAGTAACAATTTCGCATACCACTTGACTAACAAGAAACTAAAAGATATGATTTTAAAATTCAAAGATTGAACCTTTCTTAATAGGTAAGTAATAACTTGAAAAAAAAATTTTTGAATTAAAACATGAAATGTTAGTGAGATTTTCAAAAATATGAAGTAAGAATAAGAAAAAGATTTTGAAAATCAATTTTAAAAAAAATTTCAAAAACATATAAAAATAAATGAAAAAGATTTGATTTTTGAAAAAGATTTGAAAAGATAGAATTTTGAAATTGAAATTTATGAGTAAAACAAGGAAAGATATATTTTTTATTTTTGGGTTTTTAGTAAAGAGAGAGAAAAACACCAAATTGAAACAAAACATAGAAATTATGAATCAAAACAACTAATGCATGCAAGAACACTTTGAATTCAAGATGAACACCAAGAACACTTTGAAGATCATGATGAACATCAAGAACATATTTTTGAAAAATTTTTAGGAAAAGAAAAACATGCAAGACACTAAACTTAGAAATTTTCAAACTTTAGACACTAACAAATTGAAAATGCATATGAAAAATAAGAAAAAACACAAAACATGAAAATGCAAAGATCAAATAAGGAAAATCATCAAGAACAACTTGAAGATCATGAAGAACATCATGCATGGGTTTTCGAATTTTTAAAGAAAAATTAAAAAGATGCAATTGACACAAAACTTAAAAATTGACACTAGACTCAAATAAGAAACATCAAATTATTTTTGGTTTTATGATTTTATTAATTTTTTTGGATTTTTTCAAAAATTATTTGGAAAAAGAAAAATAAGAATTTCAAAATTTTTAATCAGAATTCCAGGAATCATGCAATGTTAGTCTAAAGCTTCGGTCCAAAAATTTAGACATGGCTTACTAGCCAGCCAAGCTTTCAGTGAAAGCTTCGGTCCAAAACACTAGACATGGCCAATGGCCAGCCAAGCTTTAGCATACAAATCAGGCATACAACAGCTGATTAGATGGGAGTCCAACGGCTCTTGCCATGATAAGTGGAAGCCTCAGTCCAAAAACTAGACATGGCTTAACAGCCAGCCAGGCTTCAACAGATCATGATGAAACTCTATAATTCATTCTTAAAAATTCTGAAGTCATAGAATAATTTATTTTTTTTTTAATTTTTTGAAAATAAAATAATAAAAACAAAAAGCTTAAAATTAAAATAAAATTACCTAATCTGAGCAACAAGATGAACCGTCAGTTCTCCAAACTCGAACAATCCCCGGCAACGGCGCCAAAAATTTGGTGCACGAAATTGTGATCGCAACGGCGCCAAAAACTTGGTACGCACGATTGTAATCTCAACTCCATTTCACAACTCCGCACAACTAACCAGCAAGTGCACTGGGTCGTCCAAGTAATAAACCTTACGTGAGTAAGGGTCGATCCCACGGAGATTGTCGGCTTGAAGCAAGCTATGGTTATCTTGTAAATCTCAGTCAGGCAGATTCAAATGGTTATGAGGTTTTGATAATTAAAATATAAATAAAATATAAAATAAGATAGAAATACTTATGTAATTCATTGGTGAAAATTTCAGATAAGCGTATGGAGATGCTTTACTCCTTCTGAATCTCTGCTTTCCTACTACCTTCATTCAATCATTCGTACTCCTTTCCATGGCAAACTTTATGTTGGGGGATCACCGTTGTCAATGGCTACCGTCCGTCCTCTCAGTGAAAATAGTCCAAGTGCGATGTCACTGCACGGCTAATCATCTGTTGGTTCTCGATCATGTTGGAATAGGATCCATTGATCCTTTTGCGTCTGTCACTATGCCCAACACTCGCGAGTTTGAAGCTCGTCACAGGAATCCCATCCCAGATCCTACTCGGAATACCACAGACAAGGTTTACACTTTTTGGATCTCAAGAATGCTGCCAATTGATTCTAGCTTATACCACGAAGACTCTGATCTTTCGGAATGGAGGCTAAGAGATACACGCTCAAGCTATTGCAGATAGAACGGAAGTGGTTGTCAGGCACGCGTTCATAGGTGAGACTGATGATGAGTGTCACGGATTATCACATTCATCAGGTTGAAGTGAGAGTGAATATCTTAGAATAAGAATAAGCTTGAATTGAATAGAAAAACAATAGTACTTCGTATTAATTCATGAGGAACAGCAGAGCTCCACACCTTAATCTATGAGGTGTAGAAACTCCACTGCTGAAAATACATAAGTGATAATGGTCCAGGCATGGCCGTGTGGCCAGCCCCCTAAACGTGATCAATGATCAAAAGTGATACAATGATAGTCTCAAAAATGATCAAAAGATGTGAAATAAATCACTGAAAGTAGTTTTTATACTAAACTAGTAGCTAGGGTTACAGAAAATAAGTAAATGATGCAGAAATCCACTTTCGGGGCCCACTTGGTGTGTGCTTGGGTTGAGCATTGAGCTTTACACGTGTAGAGACTTCTCTTGGAGTTAAACGCCAGGTTACAGCCTATTTCTGGCGTTTAACTCTGGTTTGTAGCCTGTTTCTGGCGTTTAACTTCAGAATAGGGCAGGAAGTTGCCGTTTGAACACCAGTTTGCATCATTAAAACTCGGGAAAAGTATAGACTATTATATATTGCTGAAAAGCATTGGATGTCTACTTTTCAACGCAATTAAAAGCGCGCCAATTGGATTTTTGTAGCTCCCAAAAAACCACTTCGAGTACAAAGAGGTCAGAATCCAACAACATCTGCAGTCTTTTTTCGGCCTCTGAATCAGATTTTTGCTCAGGTCCCTCAATTTCAGCCAAAAAATACCTGAAATCACACAAAAACACACAAACTCATAGTAAAGTCCAGAAATGTGAATTTTGCATAAAAACTAATAAAAACATAGTAAAAACTAATTAAATTATACTAAAAACTACCTAAAAATAATGCCAAAAAGCATATAAATTATCCGCTCATCACACATCAATTGGACATCTGTAGCTCAAGTTATGGTCCTTCGAAGAAGGCATGGTCTCACTGTTTGGAAAGCCAAAAACGCTAAATTTAGTGAGCGCTATGCTCACTTTAGTGAACACTGGCTGTTTGGAGGCCAAAGTTTAGCGCCAGCTTCTGATACCCAAACTTGATGTTCACCCCATACTATTACATATCGTTTGAAAGCTCTAGATGTCTACTTTCCAATGCATTTGAGAGCGCATCATTCCAAGCTTTACAGCTCAAGTTATCCTTCTTGGAATGTGAAGAGGTCAGTTGGCCTTATTGCAGGTTGATATTATGTTCATCTTTGCACTTTCGGGGTAAGTTTTCTCCCTCAGATTTAGTGTCCACCATGTAATGCCATATATGCTTGGAAAGCTCTAGATTCTTACTTTCCAATGCTGCCACTTGAATCACCTCATTTGGAGTTTTGTAGCTTGAGTTATTCTTGTTGGAGTGTAAAGAGGTCAGGGTTGCAAATCTTCTTTGTTACTTCTCCTTCATCTTTTCACCTATCATCAACCAAACAAATACATCAAAGCCTTGGCATAATCATCAACTCTTGCATCATTCATATTATCAACTAAATCTTGCAAGAAATCTAATGAAAATGCATAAAATTACTAATGTTTGATTGAATCTAGACAAGCATGAAATTCTCACTCAAACACTTACTTAGAAAGTGCATAAAACCAAGTGAAAACTAATGAAATAGGCTTGTGAAACTAGCCTAAGATGACTTGTCATCAGTGCCAAGCTTTAAGTGTGGGGAGGTCGGTCAGTACCTGACTTCCAGAGGTAATTGTTTTTTTCTTAACACCAGTAGGTTATTCTTGTTTTGTCAGGATAGGATAGATTGCATAGTAATAAGTGTTTGCATGTATGTTCTACTTGGTTGAAAAATAATAAGTTTCTTTTCAAGACCCAATTTTTAAAATTTCACTAATTCAAGTTAAAATTCTATGTTAAACTTACTTGAAGATTGTAAATTGGAACATGGTTTTGAGCCAAAGAGCATATAACCTGTGAGATTTGAGCTTAATTATATGGTTACACTATTTAACCATAATATTTTATTCTTGTGTGTTTTCTTCTCTATAATTGTAATCTATATTTTGTTCCATTCTATATGTCCAATGTTTAGTATATTTATATGCATACATATGATTGAGGCCATCATTTGTTATTAGCTCACTTATCCCAAATAGCCTACCCTTTCAATCACCTTTGTTAGCCACCTTGAGCCTTTTAATCCCTATTTGTTCTATATTTTACCACATCACTAGCCTTAAGTGGAAAAACAATTAATTATCCCAATTGAATCTTTGGTTAGCTTAAGATAGAGATAGTGTGTCAATCAAGTGTGGGGAACTGTGGGAACTTGTGTTGATGAAAGTGTATAGTGTTTCATTGATAAAAATATTGGGAATTTGGGTACCTACTCATGTGAGACCAGAAAAATTAAAAATCCATGTGCATTGATATGTTATGTTTACTTTTATATTTTTAATCAAAAAAAAATTTCAAATGAATAAATAAATAAATAAATAAGGGGACAAAAATTACCCCAATGTTAAGCTTAATAAGAGATCAATGCATATGTGATAAAATTAAAGAAAAATTTGGTACATGAGTATGTGATGCAAAAGTGGGAATTATGGGTAGCTAGGCATAATTTTAGAGTTATATAGAGTGTGTGTGTTTAGGTGAGAACTTAGGTTAGTCAAGGATTCAATTTATAGCTCACTTAGCCATACATATATCCTCCCCCTTACCTTGGCCCCATTACAATCTTGAAAAGACCTCATGATGTTTGTATTGGTACATTAAATATTTGTTGATTAGTTAGATGAAGAACAAAGTTTAGAAAGCATGACTAGAGAAGAGTAGAGTGATCCACCCTAGACACTTGAGAGATTAGAGTGCATGTACATCACCTGTGAGGGTTCAATGCTTGATTCTATGTTCCCTGCTTTCATGAGACATCTTCTTACAAGTTTACTTGTCCTTACTGTATGTTTTGAATTAGTGGAATCTAATTTATATTTGTCTTGGAGAACTTGTTTATTTTCAACCAAGTATGCAGAACCATCTTAGCATATAGTTGTGTTCATATATAGGTTGCATCTCATGAGTCTTACTTTTCCCCATTCATTTCTTTTGTCTCCTTGAGCTTAGCATGAGGACATGCTAATGTTAAAGTGTGGGGAGGTTGATAAACCACTATTTTGTGGTTTATCTTGTGCTAATTTGAGTGGCTTTTATCAAGTCTCTGCACACTTATTCATACAAATTGCATGATGTTACAATTCCTTCCCAATTTTTACTCTATGGTTGCAAACTTGCTTCCTAAGCCTTTAAATTGTATATTTTTAATCTCTCTTTATACCATTTGATGCCGTGATCTGTGCGTTAAGTGTTTTCAGGCTTTAAAGGGCAGGAATGGCTTAGAGGATGGAGAGGAAGCTTGTAAAAATGGAAGGAGCACAAGAATTAAGGGAGACAACCAGCGAGGAGCGACGCGCACGCATGGCTCACGCGTGCGCGTGCCTAACGCGTGCGCGTGCCTAACGCGTGCGCGTGCCTAACGCGTACGCGTGACAGGGAAAATTGCCAAACGACGCACACACGTGACTGACGCGTACGCGTGACATGCAAAGAACTATTTTTACTTTTAATTAATTTTCAATTCTTATTTTATTTAATTTATCATGTCTTCTTCTTATATTTCTGTGAACGTTATATTCATGTAAATGGAGTAGACTCCCAACTTGACTTGGGGGTTGATTAAAAGGAGACCCTTGAGTTGATATGCTCAAGTGATTAGTTAAATTGGAAGTTGTTGGCTAATTCTCTAATTACTAACGCTAGTCCTTCCCAAGAGAGAGGACTAGGACTCGTGAATAAGAGTTAGCTTAATCACTTGACTTTCCTTTATTTAGTAAGGGTTAAGTAAGTGAAAACAACAACCTCTTGATATTATACTTGAGAGAATTCCAACAAGGATAGAACTTCTAATTAATCATTCCCCCGGTCAAGGCTTTTTATTTGATTATATAAATCTCTTCTAATTTACATTGCTTTGATTTACAATTATTTATTTTTCCGTTCTCCAACTCTCAAAAATTCTCGAAAAACTCCTGATTAATAAAATAGCACCCTTTTGTCAACTCGTTGGGAGACGACCTGGGATTCCTACTCCCAGTATTTTTATTCTAATTTTGTGACAACCCTTCTAAATTGATAAGCGGATTTTAGTTGGTTAAGAACTGTACTTACAACGTTGTTCTTACTATAATTTCTTAATTGGCTTATTTCCGCGCACATCAATGGTATGCGGCTCAATCCTGCAAAAT
The DNA here is from genome assembly GCF_000816755.2 of Arachis ipaensis. Lineage (NCBI taxonomy): Eukaryota > Viridiplantae > Streptophyta > Magnoliopsida > Fabales > Fabaceae > Arachis > Arachis ipaensis. Next base: position 58,389,547 of record NC_029792.2, on the reverse strand, counting down.
GTACCTTCGCGGTAGAAGCTGGCGAATTCCTGGGCTTCATGCTCACATAGAGAAGAATTGAGGCAAACCCAGATAAATGCCGGGCTATACTCAACAAGAAAAGTCTGACCTGTGTTAAAGAAGTACAACAGCTCAACGGAAGACTGGCAACTCTGTCCAGGTTCTTAGCTATAAATGCCGGGCTATACTCAACAAGAAAAGTCTGACCTGTGTTAAAGAAGTACAACAGCTCAACGAGAGACTGGCAGCTCTGTCCAGGTTCTTATCCGGTTCGGCCATAAGATCTCTCCCCTTTTATGCCACATTAAGGAAGGGAAAAAGGTTTGAATAGACTGAAGAGTGCGAAAAAGCCTTCCAAGACTTCAAACGTTTCTTGGGGCAACCACCCATTCTTACCCAGCCACGAGAGGGAGAACCACTCGTACTATACCTGGCAGTAGGAAATCGGGCAATAGCTTCAGCACTAGTTAGAGAGGATGAAAACGGGCAACAACCCATCTACTTCATCAGCAAAGCCTTATAAGGGGCATAACTAAACTATCAGCAAAGCCCTTTTTATTGCTTTTCTTTTTCTTTCTTTTCTATATATTTTCTTTTTCTTCTTATATATATATATATATTTTCTCTTTTTGTTTTTCTCATTTTTTTCATTCTTTTCAAACTAAAATGTATACAAGAACATCAATGCATATGGTTTACACATGATTAATACATGAGTATGTTCCCAATTCCCAAGATTCTCAACACAATACAAAAATACACACACACTTTTACTCTATCCAATATTCCCAACTTTCCCAAAATCAAATGATGAACACTCTCACTAGCCTAAGCTAATCAAAGATTCAAATTAAGGATATTTATTGTTTTTCACTTAGGCTTGTAATGTGCTACAATTAAGAATGAGTGGGTTAAGCATAGGCTCAAAATTGGCTAACAATGGAAGATAAAAGGTAGGCTATTTGGGTAAGTGAGCTATTTGAACATTGGCCTCAATCATATAAATGCATGTGTACACAAAGTAATGGACATAAAGAATCAAACAAATCAAAGATTACACTCGTAGGAAGAGAATAATGCACACAAGAATGAAAATAAGTGGTTATATATGTTGTAACCACACAATTAGGCTCAAAACATGATACACAAAGTATATAATTCAAGCAAGTTCTAAAAAAATTTTTTTTTCAATCAATTGGGGTGCCCTATAGATAAAATCCTTGGAAAATATCGTGATTTTGACTAAGCTTAATATATACATATGCAATGCAACCAAAAATCCTAAAAGACCTAAAAATAAAATGCAAAAGTGTTGGGATTAGAAACTTGTCACCCAAAAATGCCGGGCGGTCGGACGACCTCCCCACACTTAAAAGTTTGCACCGTCCTCGGTGCATCCAAAGATGAGCAAAGGGGGTACAGCGACTTTTCTAGCTGCTATCTTCAGCTGGTAGGTCAACCGATGCTGCGTGTTCTTCTCCCGCTTCTGTTTTTGCTTATGGTGCATCGATCATGAAAAACAATATAAACACCGTAAGATGAGAAAATATAAAAGCAAGAAAGCGTGAATTATTGGGATGAGGTAAGAACCACTAGAATGGAGTGAGTGAATTATTGTGACGTTGATGAAAAGTAAGTGTGTAGGTTCTAAAATTGCACGCGGTTTAGAACTCACACTCTGGTATTTAGAAACCATGTCACAATTATACAAAAGAAGACACGCATTTCACTCATTCTAGTGTACTTGAAATACTTCAAAAGACTTGTAGGTTAAGTCAACCACACAAATAGTGAAGAGGCATGAAAGTATTCAAGCAATTAATCAAGCAATTGTAAAATTGGATAATGCATGGACATTGATTGATGTGTAGGTAAACTTAGTGAACAAAATGGTATATGAAATTCACACAACAATCACTGACACATATTAAAGTTGTTGCAATATCTAAGTGACATAGAGGTGAAACACATGGATGCTATGGAACTTAGGAAAAAGAAGATAGAAGTGAAAAACAATCACATAGCAAGCATGGCCCACAAAGCTTTACAAAGCTCAAAAATACGTCACTAGGTAAGCTTTCGATCCAATTTCACAATTCTACAATCTCAATGCATGAAATAAGTGATGTGAATAAGGGTAAACCATAAACAAGCATCACCTAAAAAAATACAATGATAATATACAATTGCCTAACAATATATGATGAATGCATGGTGGCCAAAACATGCAATTCAAAAGAGTTAAGAAGCTTAAAGGCAATGTAACATTCACTTGGTGCTCACAAATGTTAAACATGAAGACTCAAAACCAAGTGACAAAATATAACCTCAACAATTAAATCCAACAATAAAAATTAAAAATAATGATGTTAAAATAACATTTCATCAATAATCAGCAGCAAGAAACAGTAAACAATATTAATAATCCAACACTTATAAAGAAAAATAGAAAACAAAATGAAAATGTGCTAATTAAACAATTAACTAACTAACTAAAAGAAGTGGTTATGGATAGTGTTTGGTAGTGTTGGGTGATGATTAAGGGGTGGAAAGAGAAGAGAAGAAGGAAAGAAATGGAAAGAAGAGAAGAAAAGAAGGTGGGTGAAACAGGGAAATCCACGTGTGCGCGTCATGTGCGCTTAAGTGTGGATTGATGAAATGGAAGCGACGCGTACGCGTGGTTGACGCATATGCGTGCATGGCAAAGCAGAGAGTCGACGCATACG
>NC_029792.2:58356549-58386747 GCF_000816755.2 Arachis ipaensis | reverse complement strand
TTCACTCATTCTAGTGTGCTTGAGATACTTTAAAAGACTTGTAGGTTAGGGCAACCAAACAAGTAGTGAAGAAGCATAAAAGAATTCAAGCAGTTAATCAAGCAATTGTGAAATTGGATAGTGCATGGACATTGATTGATGTGTAGGTAGACTTAATGAACAAAATTGTATATGAAACTCACACAGCAATCAATGACACATATTGAAGTTGTTGCAACACCTAAGTGACATAGAGGTGAAACACATGGATGCTATGGAACTTAGGAAAATGAAGATAGAAGTGGAAATCAATCACATAGCAAGCATGGCCCACAAAGCTTTACAAAGCTCAAAAATATGTCACTAGGTAAGCTTTGATCCAATTTCACAATTCTACAATCTCAATGCATGAAATAAGTGATGTGAATAAGGGTAAACCATAAACAAGCATCACCTAAAAAAATACAATGATAATATACAATTGCCTAACAATATATGATGAATGCATGGTGGCCAAAACATGCAATTCAAAAGAGTTAAGAAGCTTAAAGGCAATGTAACATTCACTTGGTGCTCACAAATGTTAAACATGAAGACTCAAAACCAAGTGACAAAATATAACCTCAACAATTAAATCCAACAATAAAAATTAAAAATAATGATGTTAAAATAACATTTCATCAATAATCAGCAGCAAGAAACAGTAAACAATATTAATAATCCAACACTTATAAAGAAAAATAGAAAACAAAATGAAAATGTGCTAATTAAACAATTAACTAACTAACTAAAAGAAGTGGTTATGGATAGTGTTTGGTAGTGTTGGGTGATGATTAAGGGGTGGAAAGAGAAGAGAAGAAGGAAAGAAATGGAAAGAAGAGAAGAAAAGAAGGTGGGTGAAACAGGGAAATCCACGTGTGCGCGTCATGTGCGCTTAAGTGTGGATTGATGAAATGGAAGCGACGCGTACGCGTGGTTGACGCATATGCGTGCATGGCAAAGCAGAGAGTCGACGCATACGCGCAAGGTACGCGTGCGCGTGCCCTGGGGCACAAAATTGGCACACTTCAGGCACAACTCTCGGGAAAATGGCTGGAAAGTGGGAAAATTCAATCCACGCGTATGCGTGCATAACGCGTGCGCGTGGATGGCCGAAAATACTTAGGCACGCATACGCGTGGAGTGCGCATGCGCGTGGATGGTGCTCTATTTTTCAAAATTTTTCTATGTTTTTGCATCAAACCAAGCATTCCAAACCTCCAAACAGCTACCAAAACATCATAAAACCTTATTTAACCTATTAGACTCCCAGATAAACTCAACTAGGCAATCAAAACATGAAATTAAACCTAAATTACCAATATTTACAAAGAGGAAAATGAAAGGATATTACCATGGTGGGGTTTCTCCCACCTAACACTTTTGTTTGTTGTCCTTAAGTTGGACTTATAGGGAGCTCCTCATCAAGGTGGCTTGTGCTTGAATCCATCCTTGAACATCCACCAATGCTTGGACTTCCATTGTGCTTCATCATTCAAGGTTAATAACTCCAAGCTTTGATGGAGTTCTTCACAAACCATAGGCTCCCAAAGTTGATCTTCCTTGTGTGATCCGGGATCCCACACTTTGTTTTCACACCCGTCCTTGAGTTGATCATGGTGATTTCCTCTGGGTGGCAAGAGAAATGAATTCTCATGGAAGCACCAAACTATCCTCCTAGACCCATCCAATTGAGCACTAGTCCAGCCTTTGCTCCTTGAAGCTTCAACCATAATGAGCCTAGACTTATGACGCCAACCACTAAACATCCTCCTCTTTCGCTTAATTCCTCAAAGCGCTCTAAGTTGGCCATCCATTTCAAGCAAACCAAATTCAAGTGGGATAATAAAGCTAAGAGTTAGAATTTTTACCCACTCAAATGAAGGATTAGATGACAACCTAGGTGGAGGAGTTCCCAACGGTCTTGACAAAACACGCTTCACTCCCGTCCATCCTTTTTGGAAGGCTTCCGCCACTTGGCAAGATAGTTCATGCTCTACCTCTTGCCAAGCTTCTTCAAGTTTTCATTTTTCTTCACCAATGTCCTCTAGCTCTTCCCCATCACTCAAATCATACATAGGAGGTTGAGTGAAATCTACCTCATCATCAATTCCGAGCATAGTGGGGAAGGATTCTTCAAGCTCAAAAGGATCATATGTTGTTATGGAATCATCATAAATAGGAGGGCCTATTACTTGGGACACTTCTTCCAATTCTTCAATCACATTGTGCCTTGGAGGTTGTGCACTCTCCTCCTCAACATTAACTTCGAACTCCATGAAAGAAGGCTCTTCAATTTGTGCTTCCTCTATGTACTCAACATATCCTAAGGCTCCAACCACTACTTCCTCTTGTTCAAAAATTTCTACCTCCTCCTCTTATTGCATTTCTTGCTTTAATTCCTCTTTCTCACCTTGGAGTTCCAAATTTATTCCCTCACCAAGTTCCTTGGTTACTTCTCCACATTCAACAATGGGAGCTCCTCGATCGCATAGGCTTAGGCGGGATGAGACCATGTTACCAATGGCTTCTACTATGATAGCCATTTTTGCTCTTAACTCCGCAAACTTCTTTTCATCCTCCTCTTGTCGCCTTAAGACATGAGATTTAATATCTCTCAATTCCAACATGGGGGCTTCATCGGAAGGTCATGGTGGAAAAGAATGTTCATTGTTTGAGGGAAGGTTGTTGTAATTAGAAGGTGGTTCATATTGGTGAAATTCTTGAGGTGGGGTGTGTGGACTTTGTGGTTCTTGGGAGTATTGGTGTTGGAGTGGAGGTGGCTCTAGGTGTGGTTCATATGGTGGTTGGTATGGTGGGTATGGGTTAGGATCATATGGAGGTGAATGGTAGTATGAGGCTTGTGAGTGTAGTGGAGGGCTATGTTGAGGAGGGGGTTCATATGCATGTGGTGGTTGTGGTTGACAATCACAGTAAGGGTCATCACATACATTAGATTGGTATGCATTAGGATAAAGAGTATACCCTTAAGAATCCGAAGAGTAGTCACGTTGGGGTGGCGCTTAGACGGCTCGGGTGGCAATAAATGCCCTTTGGTCGTCGCGCATCTCTGTGAGGATAGTAGTCATGTCCCCAATCACTCTTGCCAAACTTTGATTTCCAAATCCTTGATGCATGTTATCATTGTAAATTCCATCTCCTACAACATAGTTTGAACCAAACTCATAGCCAAAGTGATGAGAATTCATGGTGATAAGAGAAAACAAAAACAAATTCTAATAAGAAACAAAGAAAACCAAATCCTAAAACTAACGAAGACTAACAAACAAAACCAAAAATCAAGCTATTCACAATATATACAATAGCCAATAACATAGAACCATTGCAAGTCCCCGGCAATGACGCCATTTTAATGTGTGAATTTTTGTTAATATAGAATTTCCTCAATTGGATGAATTCTTGTTGCAAGTATAGTTCTACACCAACAAAGAATCCTTACATGCAAAAATTTTGTTTGTCACAAGTACAAACCCCAATGAAAATTTACCGAAGTATTTAGACTCCAGGTCGTCTGCCTAGGAATTGCAATAAAGTGTATGCGTATTGGCTATGAAGGGGTAAAAGGGGGTTTGGTTGATAAAAGGGGCAATAAAATAAATGGCAAGAAAATTAAATCAAACAAGCAATTAAAGAGGACAAGTAATAAAGAGAAACAATTATTAAAGAGAGACATTCATGGCAAGAATTGAGATCGTAGGCCTTCCATCCTAGTCACTAATAACAATAATTAACAAGAATTTATCTTATTACGTCATCCCCAATGATGGAAGAAGATATAGGTTATCTTCTATGATAGAAAGTCTAACAAGACTAGCTAATCTCAATCCAAATGTCCTAATTAACTCACTAATTAGATTAGCAAGAGATTAGAGTTAATGGAAATGTTATTAACTAACAATTCTAGATCACCAACATAGGTTGTTTTCATGACTCAAGATTGCCTAATTACTCTTTCCAAGCCAAGAATGCTCAAAGTCTACTCTAAAGCCCAACCAAGCATTTTATCAAACACTTGGTGGGTAATAAAGGAGAGCATGGTAAATATGCAAGAATAATAAAATCTAACAACTACCAATTGCAAAGAGAGTAAATCAACAACTTAATTCATCAATGAAAGAAACATCAACATCAAATTGCATTAAATGTAAACCAAATCCAACATGAGTTCATCATCACAAAAGAAAGCAAAATGAGAAATTAACATTACAACTAAGAAAATCAAGATGTAGACATGAGAAATTAAAAAAAGAAACAAGATGAAAGCAAGGAATTAAACATGGATCTATGATAATTTAACCTAATCCTAACCTAATTCTAGAGAGAAGAGGGAGTTTCTCTCTCTAGAAAACTAACTAAAGGCTCATGTTGACTAACTAATTGCTCCCCCTTTGCTTGGACTTCAACTCTGCATGAAATACACTCAGAAACAAGTTGGAATTGGGCCTGGGCAGCTCAGAAATCGCCCCCAGCATTTTGCCTTTAAGTGGGTCACGTGCTAGTATCGGCGCGTACGCGCCATGTGCGTGTGCGTGTCGATTGGCTATTTCTTCACCCGCGCATATGCGGCATGTACGCGTGCGCGTATCTAGGCGAAATCACTTCTGCGCCTAGTGCGCGTGCGCGTCCATCAATGTATTCTCAATTCTTGTTTCTTCATGCATTCTCTACTTTGTATGCTTTTCTCCTCATTTCTCCTATCCAATACTCGCCTTATGAACCTGAAATCACTCATCAAAAACATCAAGGTATCGAATGGAATTAAAGTGAATTAAAATCACCAATTTAAGGGCCTAAAAAGCATGTTTTCACACTTGAGCACAATTCAAGGGAGAATTACAAAACCATGCTATTTCATTGAATAAATGTGGGAAAGTGTGGTAAAATCCCCTAAAATAAGTACAAGATAAACCACGAAATCGGGGTTTATCAAGAAGCTAATAAGAGAATGAAAAGCTTGTTTCAAGGAAGAAATATAAGGAAAAGATTTCATAAAATGAGCTAGATAGAAGCATTAATCATTTACATTTCTTTTGTGATTGTAGCATGCATAGAAAACTAGCCAACCATGAACATCAACTTGCTATTCTTCTCGCCTTGGTTTGTCAAAACTTACTGCATGATTCTTTTCTTGCTTGCGGACAAGCAAGGTTTAAGTTTGGTGTTGTGATGACAAGTCATTTTGTGCATGTTTTCTACGCTTTTTCATACAAGAAATTAATGATTAAGGCTTAAAAATTGAGTGTTTTAGTGCTTAAATAGTATATTGCTTTGATCTTTTGATTTGATAAACTTTGGTGGAAATAAGTGGAAAAAGAAGCAGAAAAGCACAAAACAAGCTCAAAAGAAGAATTTTGGACACACTTTGGAATTTGAGCACTGATGAGCGGATAATTTATACCCTTTTTGGCATTGTTTTTACATAGTTTTTAGTATATTTTAGATACTTTTTATTATATTTTTATTAGTTTTTATGCAAAAATCACATTTCTGGACTTTACTATGAGTTTATGTGTTTTTTTTGTGATTTCAGGTATTTTCTAGCTGAGATTGAGAGACCTGAGCAAAAATCTGATTCAGAGGCTGAGAAAGGACTGTAGATGCTGTTGGATTCTAACCCTCCTACACTCGTAGTTGATTTTCTAGAGCTTCAAAATCCCAACTGGCTCGCTCTCTATTACGTTGGAAAGTATACATCTTGAGCTTTCCATAAATATATAATAGTCCATACTTTTCTCGAGATTTGATGGCCCAAACTGGCGTTAAAATCCAGCCAAAAACTTTCTAGCGTAAAACGCCAGAACTGGCACATTTCTTGGCATTTTATGCCCATTCTGGCACCCAGGGTGGCGTTTACCTCCAACTTGAGGCATATGAACATGAAAGCTTCAAAGCTCAGCCCAAGCACTCACCAAGTGGGTCCCAGAATTGGATTTCTGCACTATCTGCACTTAGTTACTCATTTTCTGTAAACATAAGTTACCAGTCTAGTATAAAAACTACTTTTAGAGATTCATTTTGTACTTCATGACATTTTGCACTTCATATTGTATCTTCTATGGCATGAGTCTCTAAACCCCATAAGTGGGGGTGAGGAGCTCTGCTGTGTTTCAATGGATTAATGCAATTACTACTGTTTTCTATTCAATCACGCTTGATTCTATTCTAAGATACTCACTCGTACTTTAATCTAGAGAATATGATGATCCATGACACTCATCATTACTCTCAATTCTATGAACGCGTGCCTGACAACCACTCCCGTTCTATCTGAGCTCAACGTAGTCATTGGGAGACAGCTTGAGTGCGTATCTCTTGGGTTTCTAATCTACGGACCGAGTCCGGGGGTTAGAACCTTCGTGGTATAGGCTAGAATCATTTTCCTTTACCATTCATAGACCAGATGCTAGAGAGACTAGCAGGCCATTAATACTACTGCTTTTTGGATGGCTATTCAGGTTATAACCAAATTGCAGTAGATCCTCAGGACCAAGAGAAAATGGCATTCACATGTCCATCTGGGGTATTTGCTTACAGAAGGATGCCATTTGGTCTGTGCAATGCACCTGCAACCTTTCAGAGGTGCATGCTCTCTATCTTCTCTGATATGGTAGAGAAATTTTTGGAAGTCTTCATGGATGACTTCTCAGTATTTGGAGACTCATTTAGCTCCTGTCTTAACCATCTAGCACTTGTTCTTAAAAGGTGCCAAGAGACTAACCTGGTTTTAAATTGGGAAAAATGTCACTTTATGGTGACAGAAGGAATTGTCCTTGGGCACAAAATTTCAAACAAAGGAATAGAGGTGGATCAAGCTAAGGTAGAGGTAATTTAAAAATTACCACCTCCTGCCAATGTTAAGGCAATCAGAAGCTTTCTGGGGCATGCAGGATTCTATAGGTGGTTTATAAAGGATTTTTCAAAAATTGCAAAATCTCTGAGCAATCTGCTAGCTGCTGACACGCCATTTGTATTTGACATAGAGTGTCTACAGGCGTTTGAAACTCTAAAAGCTAAGCTAGTCACAGCACCAGTCATTTCTACACCAGACTAGACATTACCATTCAAACTAATGTGTGATGCCAGTGACCATGCCATTAGTGCAGTATTAAGACTGGCATAACAAGCTCCTGCTTGTCATTTATTATGCAAGCCGTGTTTTAAATGACGCGTAGAAGAATTACACAACCACAGAAAAGGAGTTGCTTGCAGTGGTTTATGCCATTGACAAGTTCAGATCTTATTTAGTAGGATCAAAAGTGATTGTGTACACTGACCATCCTACTCTAAAATATCTCCTCACAAAGCAGGATTCAAAACCCAGACTCATAAGATGGGTGTTGCTTCTGCAAGAGTTTGATATATAAATAAGAGACAGAAAAGGGACAGAGAACCAAGTAGCTGACCACCTGTCCCGGATAGAGCCAGTAGCAGAGGCGTCCCCTCCTCCTACTGAGATCTCTGAAACCTTCCCGGATGAGCAACTCTTTGCCCTTCATGAAGTACCTTGGTTTGCAGACATTGCAAACTATAAAGCTATGAGATTCATACCCAAAGAGTACAGTAAGCACAAAAATTATCTTGAAGGCAATGTTGAGCAAGAATGCTCAAAACTGAGACTAAATTAAAAGCTCAGTAAAAGTCCAGCTAAAGACAGTAAAGAAGCGCTTATTGGGAGGCAATCCAATCTTATTTATCTGTGTTAAATACTTTTTCATTTTATTTTCCATTTTTAGTTTATTTTTTCTTTAGGTTGATGATCATGTGGAGTCATAAAAACAGCTACAGAATTAAAGCGGAATCAAAAACAGCACACCCTGGAGGACAGGCTTACTGGCGTTTAAACGCCAGTAAGGATAGCATTCTGCGCGTTCAGAAAAATGCTCAGTAAAGAAGGATTCCTGGCGTTTAATGCTAACCAGGGTATCTGGCTGGGTGTTAAATGCCCAAAAAGGTAGCCATGTGGGCGTTAAATGCCATAATGGATAGCATTCTGGGCGTTTAATGCCAGGATGACACAGGGGAGGTAATTTTGTTTCTAATTCAAATTTTTTCAAATTTTCATATTTTAAACGTTCATCTTTCAATTTCTATTTTCAAAAATTAATAATCTTTCCAATTCTTTTTAATTATTTTTCAATTCTTTTCAAATCCTTCCAAAACATTTTCAAAACTTACATATCTTTTCAAATTCTTTTCAACTCTTTTTTTTTTTAAAATTTTTCTTATATACAGTAATAAGTTTTCAAAATTAATTGCATCATTCTTCTTCTACTCCCTTCTATCTTATTTTGCTCGAGGACGAGCAAAGCTTTTAAGTTTGGTGTGGAAAAGCTCAGCTTTTTGCTTTCCATAACCACTAATGGCACCCAAGGCCAGAGAAACCTCTAGGAAGAGGAGGAACAAAAGAAAGGAAGAGATATAGAGGAGCTCAAGAACTCCAATGGTTCTTCAAGAGGAAGAAGAAGCCACCATCACTAAGGTGGACCCGTTCTTTAATCTCCTTGTTTATTTTCTTTTCTGTTTTTGGTTTTTATGCTTTATGTTTTGTCTATGTTTGTGTCTTCATTACATGATCATTAGTGTCTAGTGTCTATGTCTTAAAGCTATGAATGTTTATGAATCCTTCACCTTTCTTGAATGAAAAATGTTTTTCTGAAAAAGAGAAGTACATGAATTTCGAATTTTATTTTGAAAATAATCTAATTATTTTGATGTGGTGGCAATACTTTTTGTTTTCTGAATGAATGCTTGAACAGTGCATATTTTGGATAGTGAAGATTATGAATGTTAAAATTGTTGGCTCTTGAAAGAATAAAGAAAAAGGAGAAATGTTATTGATAATCTGAAAAAATCATAAAATTGATTCTTGAAGCAAGAAAAAGCAGTGAAGAACACAAAGCTTGCGAAAAAAAACAAAAAAAGGCGAAAAAATAAAAATAAATAAATAAATAAATAAAGAAAAAGAAAAAGTAAGCAGAAAAAGCCAATAGCCCTTTAAATCAAAAGGCAAGGGTAAAAAGGATCCAAGGCTTTGAGCATTAATGGATAGGAGGGTCCAAAGGAATAAAATCCTGGCCTAAGCAGCTAAATCAAGTTGTCCCTAACCATGTGCTTATGGCGTGAAGGTGTCAAGTGAAAGGCTTGAGACTGAGAGGTTAAAGTCGTGGTCCAAAGCAAAAAGAGTGTGCTTAAGAGCTCTGGGCACCTCTAACTGGGGACTCTAGCAAAGCTGAGTCACAATCTGAAAAGGTTCACCTAGTTATGTGTCTGTGGCATTTATGTATCCGGTGGTAATACTGGAAAACAAAATGCTTAGGGTCACGGCCAAGACTCAAAAAGTAGCTGTGCTCAAGAATCAACATGCTGAACTAAGAAAATCAATAACACTATCTGAATTCTGAGTTCCTATGGATGCCAATCATTCTGAACTTCAAAGGATAAAGTGAGATGCCAAAACTGTTCAGAAGCAAAAAGGCTACTAGCCCCGCTCATCTAATTGGAACTAAGTTCATTGATAATTTTGGAATTTATTGTATTTTCTGTTCTTTTTTATCCTATTTTGTTTTTAGTTGCTTGGGGACAAGCAACAATTTAAGTTTGGTGTTGTGATGAGCGGATAATTTATACCCTTTTGACATTGTTTTTACATAGTTTTTAGTATGTTTTAGATACTTTTTATTATATTTTTATTAGTTTTTATGCAAAAATTATATTTCTGGACTTTACTATGAGTTTGTGTGTTTTTCTATGATTTTAGATATTTTCTGGCTAAAATTGATGGACCTAAGCAAAAATCTGATTCAGAGGCTCAGAAAGGACTCTAGATGCTGTTGGATTTTGACCCTCCTGCACTCGAAGTGGATTTTCTGGAGGGATAGAAGCCCAATTGGTGCGCTCTCAATTGCATTGGAAAGTAGACATCATCTTGGGCTCTCCAGCAATATATAATAGTCCATACTTTGCTCGAGATTTGATGGCCCAAACTAGCGTTAAAAGTTAGCCAAAAACTTTCTGGCGTAAAAGGCCAGACCTGGCACATTTCTTGGCGTTTTACGCCCATTCTGGCTCCCAGGGTGGCGTTTAACTCCAACTTGAGGCATATGCACATGAAAGCTTGAAATCTCAGCCCAAACACTCACCAAGTGGGTCCCGAAAGTGGATTTCTGCACTATCTGCACTTAGTTACTCATTTTCTTTAAACCTAAGTTACTAGTCTAGTATAAAATCTACTTTTAGAGATTCATTTTGTACCTCATGACATTTTGCACTTCATGTTGTATCTTCTACAGCATGAGTCTCTAAACCACGTAGGTGGGGGTGAGGAGCTCTGCTGTGTTTCAATGGATTAATGCAATTACTACTGTTTTCTATTCAATCACGCTTGATTCTATTCTAAGATACTCACTCGTACTTTAACCTAGAGAATATGATGATCCGTGACACTCATCATTACTCTCAATTCTATGAACGCATGCCTGACAGCCACTCCCGTTCTATCTTAGCTCAACGTAGTCATTGGGCAACAGCTTGAGTGCGTATCTCTTGGATTTCTAATCTACGGACCGAGTCCGGGGGTTAGAACCTTCGTGGTATAGGTGATAAACCCCAATTTCGTGGTTTATCTTGTGCTTAATTTGGGGAATTTTGATCACCTTTTCCCACATTTATTCAATGAAATAGCATGGTTTTGTAACTCTCCCTAAATTTGTGCTTAAATGTGAAAACATGCTTTTTAAGCCTTAAAATAGCTAAATTTAACTCACTTTAATCCCATTTGATGCCTTGATATGTTTGTTGAGTGATTTCAGGTTCATAAGGCAAGTATTGGATGGAAGAAGTGAGGAGAAAAGCATGCAAAGTGGGAGAACTCATGAAGAAATGAAGGAATCGCAAAGCTGTCAAGCCTGACCTATTCGTACTCAATCGACCATAACATGAGCTACAGAGGTCCAAATGAGACGGTTCCAGTTGCGTTGGAAATCTAACATCTGAGGCTTTGAAATAATATAAAATTTACTATAGTTTCTCGACGTCTAGGGATGCGCACGTGCACTATATGCATACGCGCCGATGGAGCAGCATGGGTCCACTTTGGGCAACTCGTTGGGGGTGATTTGTAGCTCATTTTGGGCCCAATCCAATTCATCTCTGATGCTATTGAACCCAAGGATTGAAGGGGGAATGAACCAAGTACTCATAGTTTAGTTTTCATCATGTTTTAGGGTAGAATTCTAGAGAGAAGCTCTCTCCTCTCTCTAGATTTAGGATAGAAATTAGGGTAAAGTTAGGTTAATCACTCTCAAATTTCTCATTCAATTCTTGTTTTGATTTCAATTCTCTTTATATTTTAGTGTTCTATTGTCTTAATCTTCTTAATTTCTCTTATTAATTTCTTATGTTGCTCTCTTTTATGTTTATGAACAATTGTTGGATCTTAATTTTCTTTAATGCAATTTTATGTTTCCATGTTTCTTTTATATTGATCTTGATTGTTATTGTTGATTTCTTGCTTATGTTAGTTGTGAGTTCTTTTAATTCTTGCATTTTATGAATTTTACTTTTATTTCACTCTAGGTGTTTGCTAAAATGTTTCCTCTAGTTTTTGAGTAGTTCTCTTTACTCTTGGCCTAGGCTAAGGGAATTGAGTGACCTTGAATCATTAGGTCTTACTTATTTGGTGATTTGAGAACCCTTGGTGATCAATTTGATACTCATTGACACCAACCCACTACTAATCTAATTATTCGATAGGTTGGGACTTATGGGTTGATGTGATCAAGCCTATTTGACGTACCTCAAGCTTAGGAGTAGATATTATGTACTTAAAGCTTTTGGAGGTAAACTTAATAGGTTGGTGGTGCACGAAATTACAATCACACTTTTGTAACTCCGCACAACTAACCAGCAAGTGCACTGGGTCGTCCAAGTAATACCTAACATGAGTAAGGGTCGATCCCACGGAGATTGTAATTTCGTGCACCAAGTTTTTTGCGCCGTTGCCGGGGATTGTTCGAGTTTGGACAACTGACGGTTTATCTTGTTGCTTAGATTAGGAATATTTTATTTTTGTTGGTTTAGAGTCTTTTATTTGAGTTTAGTTTCATATTTTAAGTTTGGTGTCAATTGAATGCTTTTACTCTCTTTTAATTTTTTCGAATTTGCATGATTCTTAGTCTTTCTTGATCTTTAAAAATTCTAAGTTTGGTGTCTTTTTTGTTTTTCCTTTAATTTTTTGAAAATATTGTGCTTGATTTTCTAAAAATTTTAAGTTTGGTGTCCTTTGTGCTTTTATTTAATTAAAAAAAATTTTCAAAAATTGTTCTTGGTATTCATCTTGATCTTCAAAGTGTTCTTGGTGTTCATCTTGACATTCAAAGTTTTCTTGTTTGTTCTCTGTGTTTTGATCTAAAATTTCTAAGTTTAGTGTCATTTTGTTGTTTTTCTCTTTCCGCATTAAAATTCAAAAATAAAAAAAATATCCTTTCCTTATTTTACTCATAAATTTCAAAATTTTGCATTAATTTAGTCAAAGATTTTCAAAATCATATCTTTTTTTTAGTCAAGTCAATATTCTAATTTCAAAAATTGATCTTATCAAATCTTTTTAATTTCTTCAATCATATCTTTTCAATCATATCTTTTTTTTATTTGCAATCATATCTTCTCAATCATATCTTTTTCAAAATAATTCTCAATCATATCTTTTTTTTAATTTGCAATCATATCTTCTAAATCATATCTTTTTCAAAATAATTTTCAATCATATCTTTTTAATTGCTAATTTCAAAATCTTTTTAATTAATTAATTAATTTAGTTTTCAATTTGTTTGATTTTATTTTCTTTTAGTTTTCGAAATTTTATTTTATTTTCCCTTTATTTTATTTTATTATTTTCGGTCACTTTTAATTAAATAAAATAAATAAATAAAGAAATAAATAAAAATATAATTTAATTGCATTTCATATCAATTCTCTTTTCTCCATCATGGACATAAGTAGAAACAAACAGTCCAGAAAGACTCTGGGGTCATATGCTAACCCCATTACAGTTGCATATGGGAGTAGCATCTGTATACCTCCCATCAAAGCAAGCAGCTTTGAACTAAATCCTTAGCTCATTATCATGGTGCAGCAAAATTGCCAGTATTTCGGTCTTCCACAGGAAGAACCTACTGAGTTTCTAGCACAGTTCTTACAAATTGCTGACATAGTACGTAATAAAGAAGTGGATCAGGATGTCTACAGATTATTATTGTTTCCATTTGCTGTAAAAGATCAAGCTAAGAGGTGGTTAAATAACCAACCCACATCAAGCATAAAAACATGGAGACAATTAACAGACAAATTCCTGAATCAATTTTACTCTCCAAGAAGGATGACACGGCTAAGGCTGGACATCCAAGGCTTTAAACAAGAGGATCATGAATCCCTTTATAATGCCTGGAAGAGGTACAGAGGGATGCTGAGAAAATGCCCCTCTGAAATGTTTTCAGAGTGGGTACAGTTAGACATCTTCTACTATGGGCTTACAGAAAAAGCTCAGATGTCCCTAGACCACTCAGCTGGTGGATCTATACACATGAGAAAAACAATTGAAGAAGCTCAAGAGCTCATAGATATATTTGCTAGAAATCAACATCTGTACTCAAACAGTGAGTTCTCCATAAAAGAAGAGGCTATGGCAGTAACTACTGATCCCAATCCTCAAGAACAGATTGTTGAACTTAATCAGCAATTACTCCTTATGAAAAAACAATTAGCAGAATTCAAAGAGATGCTCCAAGATACTAAAAATGCTAACAAGAATATAGAAGCACAATTGAATCAGACAAGACAGCAGCTGTCTAAACAGATAACAGAAGAATGCCAAGCTGTCCAACTAAGGAGCGGGAAGACATTGAATAACTCAGCTCAAAATAGCAGAAAGTCAAGAAAGGAACAAATGACAGAGGATGACCAAACCACTACCCAAGATCCCTCTGAGGACATCAAGAGCCCAAAGAGGAATAACTCTGGCGTTCAAACGCCAGAAAAAGGGGAAAAGTGGGCGTTAAATGCCCATTCCTTGCCCAGTTCCGGCGTTCAAATGCCAGAAAAGGGTGGGAAGCTAGCGTTAAATGCCCATCCAGCACCCAATCCTAGCGTTCAAATGCCAATAAGGAATCAGACACCTGCAAGTGCTGATAGTAACCCCTCTAAGAAGACTTCTCCAACCACTTCTGTAGGGAATAAACCTGCAGCAACTAAGGTTGAAGAATATAAAGCCAAGATGCCTTATCCTCAAAAGCTCCACCAAGTAGAACAAGATAAGCAATTTGCCCGCTTTGCAGACTATCTCAGGACTCTTGAAATAAAGATCCCGTTTGCAGAGGCACTTGAGAAAATACCTTATTATGCTAAGTTCATGAAAGAGATCTTAAGTCATAAGAAGGATTGGAGAGAAACTAAAAGAGTGTTTCTCACTGAAGAATGCAGTGCAGTCATTCTAAAGAGATTACCAGAAAAGCTTCAAGATCCATGAAGTTTTATGATACCATGCACATTAGAGGGTGCTTGCACCAAGACAGCTCTATGTGACCATAGAGCAAGTATCAGCCTAATACCTGCATCCACTATCAGAAAGCTTGGGTTGACTAAAGAAGTCAAACCAATCCGGATATGTCTTCAACTTGATGATGTCTCCATTAAATATCCATCAGGAATCATTGAGGACATGATTGTCAAGGTTGGGCCATTCGCCTTTCCCACTGACTTTGTAGTGTTGGAAATGGAGGAGCACAAGAGTGCAACTCTGATTCTAGGAAGACCTTTCCTAGCAACTGGACGAACTCTTATTGATGTACAAAAAGGGGAAGTGACCCTGAGAGTCAATGAGGATGAGTTCAAGTTAAATGCTGTCAAAGCTATGCAGCATCCAGACACATCAAATGACTGCATGAGCACTGATATTATTGACTCTTTGGTGGAAGAGATCAATATGACTGAGAGTCTTGAATCAGAGCTAGAGGACATCTTTAAAGATGTTAAGCCTGATCTGGAGGAATCAGAGGAAATAAAAGAACCTCTGAAAATCCCTCAAGAATAGGAGAAACCTCCTAAACCCGAGCTCAAACCACTACCACCATCCCTGAAATATGCATTTTTGGGAGAGGGTGACACTTTTCCANNNCATGAATACTACTGCTTTTTGGATGGCTATTCAGGCTACAACCAAATTGCAGTGGATCCTCAAGACCAAGAGAAAATAGCACTCACATGTCCATCTGGAGTATTTGCTTACAGAAGAATGCCTTTTGGTCTATGCAATGCACCTGCAATCTTTCAGAGGTGCATGCTCTCTATCTTCTCTGATATGGTAGAGAAGTTCCTGGAAGTCTTCATGGATGACTTCTCAGTATTTGGAGACTCATTCAGCTCCTGCCTTGATCATCTAGTACTTGTCTTGAAAAGGTGCCAAGAGACTAACCTGATCTTAAACTGGGAAAAATGTCACTTTATGGTGACTGAAGGAATTGTCTTTGGGCACAAAATTTCAAGCAAGGGAATAGAGATGGATCAAGCCAAGGTAGAGGTAATTGAGAAATTACCACCACCTGCCAATGTTAAGGCAATCAGAAGATTTCTGGGGCATGCAGGATTCTATAGGAGGTTCATAAAAGATTTTTCAAAAATTACAAAACCTCTAAGCAACCTGCTAGCTGCTGACATGCCATTTGTGTTTGACACAGAGTGTCTGCAGGCGTTTGAGACCCTGAAAGCCAAGCTGGTCACAGCACCAGTCATCTCTGCACCTGACTGGATATTACCATTTGAATTAATGTGTGATGCTAGTGACCATGCCATTGGTGCAGTATTGGGACAAAGGCATAACAAGCTTCTGCACGTCATTTACTATGCTAGCCATGTTTTAAATGATGCACAGAAGAATTAAACAACCACAGAAAAAGAGTTACTTGCAGTGGTTTATGCCATTGACAAGTTTAGATCCTATTTAGTAGGTTCAAAAGTGATTGTGTATACTGACCATGCTGCTCTTAAATATCTACTCACAAAGCAGGATTCAAAATCCAGGCTTATAAGATGGGTGTTACTTCTGCAAGAGTTTGATATAGAAATAAGAGACAGAAAAGGGACAGAGAACCAGGTTGCTGATCACCTGTCCCAGATAGAACCAGTAGCAGGGGCGTCCCTCCCTCCTACTGAGATCTCTAAGACCTTTCCGGATGAGCAACTTTTTACCATTCAGGAAGCACCATGGTTTGCAGACATTACAAATTATAAAGCTGTGAGGTTCATACCCCAGGAGTACAGCAGGTTGCAAAAGAAAAACTAATTTCTGATGCAAAGTACTACTTATGGGATGAACCATATCTCTTTAAGAGACGCGCAGACGGAATGATCCGCAGATGCGTCCCTAGAGAGGAGGCACAGAAGATCCTGTGGCATTGCCATGGATCACAGTATGGAGGACATTTCGGAAGTGAGCGAACAGCCACTAAAGTCCTCCAATGTGGCTTCTATTGGCTTACTCTCTATAGAGATGCCCGAGAGTTTGTGCATAACTGTGACAGTTGCCAAAGAGCTGGTAACTTGCCTCATGGTTATGCCATGCCTCAACAAGGGATCTTAGAGATTGAGTTGTTTAACGTATGGGGTATTGACTTCATGGGTCCTTTCCCACCATCATACTCAAACACTTACATTGTGGTGGCAGTAGACTACGTATCTAAATGGGTGGAAGCAATTGCCACACCCACTAATGATACCAAGACCGTGCTGAAGTTCCTCCAGAAACATATTTTCAGCAGATTTAGTGTTCCCAGAGTACTAATCAGTGATGGGGCACCATTTCTGCAATAAACAGCTTTACTTTGCTATGGTTCGATATGGAATTAGCCACAAAGTAGCAAATCCGTATCATCCACAGACAAATAGGCAGGCTGAGGTCTCTAACAGAGAATTAAAGAGAATCCTGGAACGGACTGTAATTGCCCGTAGAAAGGATTGGGCAAAGAGCTTGGATGATGCTCTGTGGGCATATAGAACAGTATTCAAGACTCCTATAGGAACCTCTCCATACCAGCTTGTGTATGGCAAGGCCTGTCATCTGCCCATGGAACTGGAACATAAAGCCTACTGGGCAACCAGATTCCTAAACATGGATGCTAAGTTAGCTGGTGAGAAAAGATTGCTCCAGCTAAATGAGCTAGAGGAGTTCAGACTCAATGCTTTTGAACATGCCAAAATTTATAAGGAAAAAGCAAAAAAGTGGCATGACAAGAAATTGTCATCCAAAGTCTTTGAGCCAGGACAAAAAGTTCTGCTGTTCAACTTTAGACTCAGATTATTCCCCAAGAAATTAAAATCCCGGTGGAGGGGACCATATGTGATTACAGGAGTGTCACCATATGGATATATTGAGCTTCAAGATATTGATTCTGACAAAAAGTTCATTGTTAATGGACAGAGAATCAAACATTATCTTAAAAGCAATTTTGAGCAAGAATGCTCAAAACTGAGGCTTGAATGAAGCTCAGTAAAGGTCCAGCTAAAGACAATAAAGAAGCGCTTGCTAGGAGGCAACCCAGCCATTAGCAAGTTATTTGTCTTAATTAATACTTTTAGAAGTTTGATATACATTTTTCTTCAAAGGTTAATCATCAAAAATGAAGGAATTCACAGAGTTACAGAAGGATTCAGTGCAAAAAGCAGAGAAAAGGAGCTTGCTGGCAAGAAAACGCCAGTAAAGGTACCATTTTGGCGTTAAACGCCAGAATGGGTACCATTCTGGGCGTTTAACGCCAGAATTGCAGCATCCTGGGCGTTCAGCAAAACGCCCAGTGATAAAGGGGTTTCTGGCGTTTAACGCCAGCCAGGGTACCTGGCTGGGCGTTAAACGCCCATAATGGCCAACAACTGGGCGTTTAATGCCAGACAGGCAGGAGAAGGAGATTTTGTTTTCAACTTCAAATTTTTTCAAATTTTCATGTTTTGATTCATACTTTTCTGCATAAACATGTTTCAAACTTTCATCATTCACCCTCAATTTTAAAAAATTCAAACATTTTCTAAATCTCTTTTCAATTTTCTTTCAAATCCTTCCCAAATCTTCTTCAAAAACTCAATTATCTTCTTAATTTCTTTTCAAATCTTTTTCAACTCATCATATCATCTTTTAATTCTTAGATGCATAACCAAATTTTCAGATTTAACATCTTTATATCTTTTTCAATTACAAATCTCATCTTTTTCATATCATGATTTTATTTTCTTCCATCAATCATATCTCTAAATGATATAAGAGGAAAAGAAGAATAGAAGGAGGAGGTAGATAGAAGAGAATTCGAACATATAAAGAAGGATAGAGTTCGAATTGCACCTTGAGGATGAGTGTTAGTCCCTTAAATAGAAAGATGTGAGAAGAGGGGAAGAATTTTCGAAAATTAAAGTAAAAGATTTTGAAATAATTAAAAGAAAATTTGAAAATTTGATTGATGATTTTCGAAAACTAAGATTGGGAAAGAAATAAAGTGATCTTTGAAAAAGATTTTGAAATTAGAAATTTAAAAAGATGTGATTGAAAGTTAATTTTGAAAAAAGATGTGATTGAAAAGATATGATTGAAAATCAATTTAGAAAAGAAAGTTTTTAAACTTAAAGTTGATTACTTGACTAACAAGAAATTAGAAGATATGATTCTTAAATTTAAAATTTGATCCTTTCTTAATAGGCAAGTAATAACTTGAAAATTTTGAAGTAAATTATTAATTTTAGCAAGGATTTTCGAAAATAGTAATAAATAAAAAAATGGAAAGAAATTGATTTTGAAGAGATATGATTGAAATGATATGATTTGAAAAAGATTTGATTTTGAAAAATTATGAAGATTTGAAAAAAAATTTGAATTAAAAACAAAATTTTCCCTCTAGTGTCATCCTGGCGTTAAACGCCCAGAATGGCATCCATTCTGGCGTTTAACGCCCACAATCCTACCTTTTTGGGTGTAAAATGCCCAGCCAGGTACCTGGCTGGCGTTTAAACACCAGTTTTCCTTCTTCACTGGGCGTTTTGAATGCCCAGCTTTTTCTGTTTGATTCCTCTGCTGAATGTTCTGAATCTTCAATTCTCTGTATTATTGACTTGAAAAGACACAATTTTGAAAATATTTTTGAATTTTTGATGATGAGAAACAATAAAAAATGCAACTAAGATTAAATAAGTAATGCATGCAGGACACCAAACTTAAAAATTTTCATATAGGAGACACTAACAACTTGAGAATGCATATGAGAAACAACAAAACACACAAAACAAGAGAATTTAAAGATCAAAGCAATGAAATCATCAAGAACAACTTGAAGATTAATGAAGAACAATATGTATAAATTCAAAAAATGCAAGAAGAATGCAATTGACACCAAACTTAAAATTAGACACTAGACTCAAACAAGAAACCTAAAATATTTTTTATTTTTATGATTTTATAAATTTTTTTTTGTGATTTTCGAAAATTGAGTCAAAAAGAAAATAAAAGTGATTCAAAATTTTTAATAAGAATTCCAAGAATCATTCAATGTTAGTCTAAAACTCCGGTCCAAGAATTAGACATGGCTTACTAGCCAGCCAAGCTTTCAGTGAAAGCTTCGGTCCAAAACACTAGACATGGCCAATGGCCAGCCAAGCTTTAGCAGATCATTGCTCTCAACAGCAAAATTGATAGAAATCAACAAGCTCTTGTGATGATAAGTTGAAACCTCGGTCCAAAAGATTAGACATGGCTTCTCAGCCAGCCAGACTTCAACAAATCATCATGAAACTCTAGAATTCATTCTTAAAAACACTGAAGAACAAAATAGAAAATCTTTTTGTATTTTTGAAAATTTTTTTTGAAAAATAAAAAGGAAAAGTACCTAATCTAAGCATGAATGGGGAAAATTGATACTGAGAAGTCCAATTACAAATCTCTTTCATTCAGAAGGACTCTGAATCTCTGCTTTCCTACTATCTTCTTCTTCATGCATGCAAGGCTCCTTCCATGGCAAGCTTTATGTTGGGCATCACCGTTGTCAATGGCTACTTCCCGTCCTCTCAGTGAAAACGTTCCAAATGCGCTGTCACCGCACGGCTAATCATCTGTCGGTTCTCGATCATGCTGGAATAGGATCCATTGATCTTTTTGCGTCTGTCACACGCCCAACAATTGCGAGTTTGAAGCTCGTCACAGCCATCCCTTCCCAGATCCTACTCAGAATACCACAGACAAGGTTTAGACTTTCTGGATCACAGGAATGGCCGCCAATAATTCTAGCTTATACCACGAAGACTCTGATCTGAATCATGAGGCTAAGAGATATGCATTCAATCTAAGGTAGAACAGAGGTGGTTGTCAGGCATGCGTTCATAGGTGAGAATGATGATGAGTGTCACGGATCATCACATTCATCAGGTTGAAGTGCGAATGAATATCTTAGAATAGAAGCAAGCATGATAGAATGGAAAACAGTAGTAATTGCATTAATTCATGAAAAACAGCAGAGCTCCTCACCCCCAACAATGAGGTTTAGAGACTCATGCCATAGAGAATACAATAGAAAATGTGTAAAGTGTCATGAGGTACAAGATGAATCACTAAAAGTAGTTTTTATAGTAAACTGGTGACCTAGGGTTACAGAAAATGAGTAAGCTAGGTTGTTTAGTGTAAAAATCCACTTTCGGGGCCCACTTGGTGTGTGCTTGGGCTGAGCATTAAAGCTTTTATGTGTAGAGACTTTTCTTGGAGTTAAACGCCAGCTTTTGTGCCAGTTTGGGCGTTTAACTCCAGTTTTTATGCCAGTTCCGGCGTTAAATGCCAGAATTCTTGAGCTGACTTGGAACGCCTGTTTGGGCCATCAAATCTCGGACAAAGTATGGACTATTACATATTGCTGGAGGGCCCAGGATGTCTACTTTCTAACGCAATTGAGAGCGCGCCAATTAGGGTTCTGTAACTCCAGAAAATCCACTTTGAGTGCAGGGAGGTCAGAATCCAACAGCATCTACAGTCCTTTTTCAGCCTCTGAATCAGATTTTTGCTCAGGTCCCTCAATTTCAGCTAGAAAATACCTAAAATCATAGAAAAACACACAAACTCATAGTAAAGTTGAGAAAAGTGAATTTTAAATAAAAACTAATAAAAATATAATAAAAACTAATTAAAATATATTAAAAACATACTAAAAACAATGCCAAAAAGCGTATAAATTATCCGCTCATCAGTTGGCCTCTCATAATTATCAATATTTGGTTTGTAGACAAGGATGGTGATCTCAATTACCTAAGTTTAGCCAAGAGTTCCACTTTCTTTTATTTAGTCAATTGTTCTTTTACTTTGCTTGCCATTTATTTTCTTGCCAAAATATAAAACCAAACCCCCTTGCATTTTCATAGCCAATAATTGAGCACTTCATTGCAATTTCTTGTGAGATGACCCAGAGTCTAAATACTTTGGTTAATTCTTATTTGGGATTTGTTACTTGTGACAACTCAAATTTTTTATGTGAGAATTGTTTGTTGGTGTAGAACTATACTTGCAACGAGAATTAATTTTGAGAAATTCTATACCATCAAAGAATTCACCCATCAATAGGCTAGAATCATTGGCAGCATTTCTGGGATCCGAAAAGTCTAAATCTTGTCTGTGGTATTCCAAGTAGGATCCGGGAGGGGATGACTGTGACGAGCTTCAAACTTGCAAATATTGGGCGTAGTGACATTGTGCAAAAGGACAACGGTCCTATTTCGACGCTAGCGGGAACCGATACATGATTAGCCATGCGGTAGCTGTACTTGGTATTCGTCATCCAAGACGAGAAATCCGACAGTTGATTAGCCGTGCAGACATCGTACCTGGTGTTTTTCATCCGAGAGGATCATACAGCTTGCCATTAAAGGAAGCCATACGTGTTTGGAGAAGAAGACAGTAGGAAAGCAGAGATTCAGATGACAGAGCATCTCCGGAACCTCAACCTGTTCCTCATTACTGAATCACAAGTACCATCTATTTTATGTTATTTACTTTTCATAAACAAAATCATTTTATTATTAAGCAAAAACTACCAAAAGTACCCATGAAGTTTACGAATGCTGACAAAAGTGCCCATAAACTAAGAAAATTAACGCTGTACCCATGAAAGATGGGTTTCGTATGACAAAAGTATCCAAATCCTAATTTTTTTAAAAAAATTCCTAAACTACCCCACCCTAACCCCATTCTACCGTCACTCCCTCTCTTCTCTTCTTCCTCTCTCCTCACTTATCCCTCAAAAATCTTCACAGAGTCCCAAAAACTCTCCTCCTACCTCCTCATTGCCGTCCGCCACCCACCTACTCCATTACCGCCAATCTCTTCCCCTCTCACTGCTTCTCCCTCTCACTATTAAGGTGACTACAACACCTTCATCGCACACCTGTGACCCAACCTGAGGAGAATGCTGCCGTGGCGCGCTTGTTGCAGCCGAGGAGAACGTCATCGTGGCGTGTCTGACCCAGCCGAGGAGAACACCGTCGTCGCACACCTGAGAAGAGAGAGGGGTCGTGGTACTCTTGCATGCAAAAAGCGGGTTCGGTAAATAGAAATCAGAGAAGAAAGGGAGGCGGCACTGTGGATGGAGGTTCTGCCATTGACGATGTTACAGTCGGCCAACGAAGAAAAAGGCATTTTTTTTTTAAAGCATTTTTATTTTATTTTTCTTCTTTTCAGAAATTGATTTAGTTACTACTAAAATGATAATGTTCTATTTTTTTTAATCTACTTCTATTTTTATGAAGGCTGAGATTGATTTACAGAAGATCCAGTTGATGGCTACTTTTACTTCTGATTTTTGTTGAAATAAATTTCAAATTTGATGAATGGATTTGTTGATTTTTTATAGTTGATGACTTTTTCTATTTCTAGTTTTGCTAAAGTGAATTGAAATTGGATGAATGGATTTGAAAATTTTTATGTTTTGAGTATTTTTTGGTGTTTGATTAATTTGGTTTGGGTATGGATTATAAACTTATGAGTGAATCGGTTGAGGTCCGATCTTCTATCACCACCACCACTACCATTGATTTTGGTCAAACCTTTGTTGTAGGAGTAGTTTTAGACTCCATGGCAAGAGTTGGTACAAATTGAGTTATAAAAAGTTGAAAAAGTGAGTTGAAGTTGAGTGTAGGGTAGTTTAGGAATTTTATTAAAAAATCAACAAAAAATTATGATTTGGATACTTTTTGTCATACGAAACCCATCTTTCATGGGTACAACGTTAATTTCCTTAGTTTACGGGTACTTTTGTCAGCGTTTGTAAACTTCATGGGTACTTTTGGTAGTTTTTCCTATTATTAATCTCCTGACTAAGATTTACAAGATAATCATAGCTTGCTTCAAGCCGACAATCTCCGTCGGATCGACCCTTACTCACATAAGGTATTACTTGGACGATCCAGTGCACTTACTGGTTAGTTGTGCGGAGTTGTGAAAAGTGTGAATCACAATTTCCCCACACCAAGCATGGCCCATGATTTAATCAGGGAAGAGCGCTCTTGGAGCGAGAGCGCTATGTTCTTTTTCAAAGAGCGCCTGCGATAGTGGAGCTGGAAAATTCGCAAGTGACGCGTACGCGTGGCAATTCTGGAAGACCACACGTACGCGTGCGTGATGCGTATGCGTTGGTGGAGGCCTCTTGAGCTTTTAGAGTCAAGCCCTCAAAGAAATTCTGAAGTCTGTCCCATTCACTAAACATATAAGGTGGATATTTCCTAATCAAGGCTTTGTATCACTCCCATGCCTCATAAAGTGATTCTCCATCCATTTGAGTGAAAGTCTGCACTTCTTTCTTCAACCTGAATTTTCTCTAAGAGCGCTACGTTCTTCTACAAAGCACCATACATGACCAAGAGCGCCTGCGATAAACGGAGCGAAAAAATTCAGCTGGCGACGCGTACGCGTAAATCACGCGTACGCGTGGGAGGGACATTCCTGAAGAAGCACGCGAAAGTGTAGCGTGGAAGTTAAGTTTTTGAAGACCACGCGTACGCGTAGGTGATGCGTATGCATGGGGAGCGCTCTTATTTCGAGCGCTACGCCCTTTTGGAGAGCGCTCCTATGGACGCGCACGCATATAGCACGCGTACGCGTGACAAGAACAAAAGTTGAAGGCCACACGTACGCGTGGGTGACGTGTACGCGTGGATGTGCCAAAATGCAAAAATGGTGCGTATGCGTGGGTATAAAGCGCTCCATTCTCCAAATGAATGCTACGCTCTCTTGGAAGTGAATTTTTGCTCAAATTAACTTCATTCCAAGCCCGTTTGAACCACAAGCAAGCAAGCCCACTCATATCACTCAATGAAGGCCACAAGGATCATCTAGAATAGGAATTTCATTTAATTGTAATTTATTTTCAATTTTATTTGTAATTTAGGGAAGCCTATATAAAGGCTTTAGTTTCATATTCTGAAAAGGCTGGCAATATAGTAGGAATAGGAGTAGAATAGAGGCTCAGGTTGGAGGATTAGAGACTCCAAAGCTCTCTTGGAGGATTAGAGACTCCAGAGAGCTTAACATAGTTTGATACACTTTCTTTTCAAAAATTTTACATTCTGGTTGTACTGAGCTCAAGTTACTTTTATTACAATTTCAATTTCCTGCACTTCTATTCTTCTGCAACTTTACATTTCTGTTCATAATCCAGTCTGATTTACTTTCATGCACTTTAATTTCTCTTCAATTGTTCTTAGAGCGATGACCCTTTGAACCCTACTCATTAGGGGGAAGAGCTCTATTGTGATTCATATGAATTGAATTAAATTCTTCTTCCTCTTAATTCACTTGAGTAGCTATAGGATATCCTCAGTTTTAATTGAGATTTATTCACTCCAGAAGGGGGTTTAAATCTATTGAATTCTTGTGTGAGCCTCGGAAGGGGAATCATGAGCATTAGAACTGAGGCTCTATCCTTCACAACTCTCTTGATCAACACTATTCGGGAGGAATTGAGATCAAGGAATTGGCAAGATTGATTGTGATTAGAGAGATTGGATTGCCAAGGAATTGGGATCCAATCAATTTCAATTTGCCATAGATCTATTCATATGATTGAAAAGGAAGTTGAAACCCATTTGATTCATTATGGATTATGATATCTCTAATCCCTGATGAATCTTTCTTTCTGTTACTTTTTCTTGAGTCTCATCTAATTACTTTGATCTACTGCTTCCTGCATCGAAAGCCCTTTACATTTGATGCAATTTACTTTTCTTGCCATTTAAGTTTCTGCCATTTATTTTCAGCACTTTGAATTCCTTGCAATTTACTTTCTGTCAGTCCAATTTCACTCAATTCACCACTGTTAACTTGACTAGACTAATCACCTCACTAAAGTTGCTTGATCTATTAATCTTTGTGGGATCGACCTCACTCATGTGAGTTTTACTACTTGATGTGACCCGGTATACTTGTCGGTTAGTTTATGTGGAATAGATTTTCCCTCATCATCAATCATACATGTAAAGATTCTAAACAGTACTCTATCTTAGCCAATAAACCACAATAATAATCAGCTTAATCTTCATTGCTTAATCTTCATTGTTACCCTGCATAATTATATAAAAAAAGTAGTTAGAAAAATATTCATAATGACATTCGTAATTATAAAAATTAAATGAAATTTTTTTACTTGTAGTAAATTATTAAGGCATAAAAGAACCATACATGTACATCATCGGTATTTCAGTGCAGCAACAATGTTTGAGAAACAAAAGGTAAGAATTTAAGGTTTCTAACTAGCATTCATGATGAGATTAGAAAACAGTAATGTTATTCTGTTCAAATCAAAAGCAACATTTCACAAGATTTTCCCACTTGAGCTTGCAATGAAGGGAACATGTAGACATAGTAAACCAAGAAAGAATATACAAAAAAAAAACATGGTCACGGCAAAAGAGGTGAATTCAAGGAATTACGCATTATCTTGTTTCATTCAAAACATGAAAATCTGTAGGTGTTTCTTTCTTCCATTTCCTTTAACACAATCCTGATGTGTCCCTATAGCACTGTTCATGCACTAATTAACCAGACTTTCACACTTAAATTAGATATAGGGACAAATTCATATGTACCAAGTGCACAAAATCAGAAATACAACAACCAGAATTGCACAAACAAATTTCAGCCATTGCAATACAACTTCGGTGTTAATAAAGCCAGCAATATATGATTTCTAGCCATAGCAATTAATGTAAATGCAAGCAAAAAATTATAGAACAAGGAACAGATAGCACAGGGCAGAAGAGAAGCAAGCGAAATCGAAGAAGGCAAAAGGTGAGTCATGGTCCTCGTGGTGTAAGTTAAGGGTGTTCAGCGGCCAGGTGAGGATAGAACTGGCGATGGAGTTCGCGGCTCAGAGGCTGCAAAACAGAGGAGTGGCGGCAAAGACAGTAGACGCTGGTGGTGTTGGGTGAGCAGTGAGAAGCAATTAGAAGATGATGGCAACAGAAAAATCACAGTATAGAAATCATAGTAACAACCTAAATAGAAAATCATAGTAAAAACAAAAAAATGGAAAAAGAAAAATAACGAGAACATGAATAAACTAATAAAATCAACCAACAGAATAGAATCACAGTAATAACAAGTTAACTACAATAATTAAAAAACAAAACTCAAGTAATAACAACATAAATTAGAGATGTAAGATTCTACTTGAAAGGGTACCAAAAATTTTCAATCAATCCCACTTGAAAGACAAAAGATTCTGCAAAACTACTATTTTTCAATGTGTATATTTATAAACCAATTTGCAGAAACTGGTTTCACATTCTAATGCGAAGAAACCAAATTTACTCACAGAGATTAATTTTCATGAATTGAAATTTAAAAGACGAAACTGAATCATAGGTAAAATCTGAAAAAGCAAACACAAAGTAATAAAAAAATGACTAAAAGGAAAATTAAATAATTTAAAATATGTATACACCTAAGAACTCAATTAAATTAATCTAACAAAAAAATGATAATTAATGCATGAAAATGATAGTAAAGCAAAATAAAAAGGATAGTAATTATTTGGATATATAGAAAACTAAAATAGAAGCGGATAGTAATGATATTAGAAATAGAAACAACAGCATTTGACCTCACATTGCTGACTAGCTCTATTAACATTCTGAGTGATCTCAGCATGGGTAAAACAGAACTTTCCCCAGCATTTTCAAGGCTGCAAAACACACCATTAAGTAAGCTTAAGAATTGTAAAGAAGATACAAGGCACAATAAGATAACAGAAGAGAAAGCTAAAAGATGTCCATTTTTGTAATGTGTAACAGTAATTTGTAACTAAAAAATTGGAAATATAAAAAATACTGTTGAAAAGAATTGTGGGTCTTCACCAAGTTTAATTGTCAATAAGATAACCCTAACTGCAATCATACAAATCCTACAAAAATCTTACACACACACACAGGTGCATAGAAATCATTCTGATGCTTACCTTTCAACAAGATCACTAAAAATGCATTCAAGAGTCCCTTCTGAAAAGGAAGCACGGTTTTCCTCCAAATTTAACCCACTCTGAAAAGCTTGAGAAGGGATTGATAACAAAGATTCTAGGCACACCCACTGAATAAGTAACAGATCAGTTAACATTTACTAGTTTATCACTTCAGATCCAATCCTACAATTAGTACAAACTTAATAATTGTGATATGATAGGACAAGGGTAAAAAGAAAAAAGGGAAAATAAGCTTGTTAAGTTCAGATTCAATTATTGCAATGAAGATAAATGCCTAATGTGAAAGCACCACTAGAACATTTATATCCAACAAAACTGCTCTTCACGTTCTAGCCAAAACTCCTGTTCTAAGTACATCATTGATATTTTGAAAGAATGCTCCACACATAGAATCTAACCAGGGCCTTCCTTCGGTGTCTGAAAGAATGTTCTCATTTTCCTTAATTAGATACATAGATCTAGGAAAGCATAGGGATGCTAGAACTTTGAGCCCAAAAACAAGTGCTTCATATGCTGCAAGATGAATCTCAGCTTGTGTCTGCATTAAAATGCATAGCAACCAAAGCACATCATCACGCACTTCAATCAGGAAAAAGGATCAATGCTTTAATAATAGAAATCATGTAAATGCCAAGCACTTCTGAGCAGGAATAGGGAGATCTGGTACTCCTCCAGAAGAATTTCCATATAAATATAAAAGCAGAGTTTAGTGGAGCATCACTTCTTATTTGTTTGCACCACAACAAGATTAATGATAATGCCTTCACAGATATAACCTGCTTAATTAAACACAACAATCAGATAAAGTTGCAAAAATAAAATATCCCTTAATCAAAGCAAATTGAACAGATTTCATATATAAAGTATAACTTTTACCTAAAAGTTAAGCAAATCAAAACAAGCTATATATATGTATTTCACAGATTAAAACTCCCAAATTAAAACCCCAAAAATTGGAACCCTAAACCTCTGAAATTTCAGAACCAAATAGAAATCAATACATACATATTCAACGATGTGAGGACAGAGAAGACGATGATGAGAAGCACGGAGATGACGATGGTGACCGTGGCGCAGCAACAGCGATGGTCAGAACAGCGACAGTCATGAGCGATTAGGGCACGGAGAAGACGATTAGGGTAGAACGGAGAAGAAGAGCGATGGTCAGTGCAGCAACAGCGACGATGAGAATGGTGAAGGTGAGGGTTGTGTGCGACAGGGTTGACGAAGGTGAGAAGTGCAGAGATGAGGGCGAACAAGAGTGACGGTCAGTGGTGAATGGTGATGAGTGGGTTTCTTCGCGATGGTGAGAGGGTTTTTGCGCGATGGTGAGTGGTCAGTGGCGATGGTGAGTGATGAGAGGTTTTCTTCATGATCAGTGCAGGGATGAAGGAAAAAGAGGGAAAAAAGAGGAATTTACAAAAATTTCACTAAGCCTAGGTTTTCTTTCGAGAAAAAGAGGGAAAAAAGTTACCAAGTGTCAAGTTTTTGGCTCTAGATACATTAGGCATCACTTTTTAAGAGCACCCAAAACTTAACAAATAGGCTACCCTCTAAAAGCGTTCTCTTTGATACGAAAAGTGAACCCATAAATATCAATCTAGGGCTACGCTTTATAAGTGATTTCTATAATACCTAAGGCTACACTTTTTAAATGATACCACAATTGTGTATCCTTTTCTCTCGTAAAAAGGCAA
The DNA here is from genome assembly GCF_000816755.2 of Arachis ipaensis. Taxonomy (NCBI): domain Eukaryota; kingdom Viridiplantae; phylum Streptophyta; class Magnoliopsida; order Fabales; family Fabaceae; genus Arachis; species Arachis ipaensis. The sequence goes on along the minus strand of NC_029792.2, from coordinate 58,357,481 downwards.
CACGGATAGAATAGGCTACACTTTTCAAATGTATCTTTAAAAAGTGTGGCTGATGGATATTTTTCTTGTAATGTAATTATAAAATTAAAAGCAATGTAGGAACCTATTAAGAGAAAAATAATGTAAAAATGTAATTGTAAATTTAATAAAATTATAAAGATTAATAATGTAATTAAACTTTATAAATCTTACCATATTACATGATGACGTGGATTTCACGATGTGTTCTTTAAAAAATACAATTTCAACATATTTAAAAGGAGAGTGCTTTTCTCAACTATGTTATACTGTGTATTTAGAATGTATGGTTCTCTTAAAAAAAAAAATACAAAAAACTTTCATACAAGTCGATCTGTCTCAATGTGGCAACTTGCTATGTGAATTCATGCCTTTTTCAAACTACTATTGCATGCTACAATAACAGTTAAACAATGATACTCAAGCATATCTTCGCCAAAAGTGACTCACTTTAGTCGTAATCACACTCAAAAGTGATTTATTACAAAAAAATTCAAAAGAAAAGTAAAGTTGAACGAATAAAACATGAAAGAAGCCAAAAATGACTACCATAAGCACGATGTCACACCGCACAAATCCACGAACTTCCAACTGGGGATTTATCCAAAACGAAAATCAAAAGCGGCTTCCCCATTTGCTTTAAATTTTAGTTGTGTTACACATGTACTCAACTAATCTTCTATATCTATTTTATTTAATCATTGTTCTTTTCCATCGTTAACTAGGGTATAAGCTCATAAGCACTCATGTATCTGTCAAGCCGTTTTTCTATTGTTGATAAATTGTATTATTTTTCAAAGGATAAATTGTAATTGTTATCTTTTATATTTTTAAAAAATTTTAAAAATATTTTGAATATTTAATTTTATTTTTAATATTTAAAATAAATTTTAATTTTATTTTTATTATTAATT
>NC_029792.2:58356228-58356465 GCF_000816755.2 Arachis ipaensis | reverse complement strand
TGACAATTAACTAGCAGTCAAAATTAATTTTTCTATTTTACCTCTATATACATTATTATCATCACCACTTACCATCATGTGATTATTTTTCCTCCATCATCATTAACACAACCCACATCGAGGATTAGGGGTGGCAACAACAACTCTATATGCGGGTACTAAATCCGATTGAATAGAGTTGTCAACACGACCTGCTATAAGTAGGATTGAACATGAAGCGGGTTGAGTTACGAGTCA
>NC_029792.2:58303488-58356182 GCF_000816755.2 Arachis ipaensis | reverse complement strand
CTTGGATTCATATAAGAAACCTTTAACCACTGAGTCAAAGATCTTAAATTGGAAATCTAACACTTATGTTTATATAAAAGCCAAATATGTTAACGATATCAAGATCTTATCAAATATTATTGAATATTGCATTTTTTTATGACCCGCAGGTTGAGAGCGGGTAGAATTAGGATTGACATGTTATAAATTTATGGGTAGAATATAGTTGAGTTTTAGTGAAAAAATCAACTCTCGAGTAAAGTTATGATTAAATCTAAACCCTACTTTCACTACAAGATTCAAGTTTATTTGCGACGATTTTTTCCTGGTTTGTGGCGATTTAAAATCCCCACAAAAAAGTTTATGGGAGTCTTCCAAATCTCCAAAATTTGAGGTGGCCCGAACTTATTTGTGGTGATTTTACAATACCCCCAGGTCATAATTTAGTTGCGGTTCATTGTCTCCTTTGTAGGAATTTTGAGTTGAATTTTTTGGCATTTTTTGAAATTTTTATGGCGGTTTAAAATTCCTACAAAACTGAATTTTGAAATAAAAATATTGCAGCAAATTAAACTGTTAAAACGTTATTATTGTTTGAATAAATTACATCAATCAAGCTAAAGATTATTTAACTTTGAACAATAATCCACTTAATTTAACTTTATAAGACAAATTTGATGTTGGTATTATAATGATTTCGGGTCCAATTGAAGCAACCTCTTCAACACTTGAAGTAGCCCATAATGACAGAGTCTAAAACAATCACAGTACTAATTGTATAGATAGAGAACATAAAACCTTATAATGTCAAAGCTCATTAGGCACAAATATGTCACAAGTTAGAAGCATGTATAATATTTTGATTGATCATGAATGTCATTTTGTTTATATGGTGAAAAAATGGTGATTAACAACAATGCTTTGAAGGTCTCTAATTATGTTGAATATAAATGTAAGACCTAGAATTTTTGAAAAGACTTATTATGAACTAATTTCAAATTATATATTTATTTACAGTTTTAATTTAAGAAATTATTTTATAGAACATAATCAAAGGTAGCTTTGATTAATTGAATTTGAAATAAATTAAAGTTTTTAATTTAATAATTTAAGTTTTAGGAATAAAGAAAATTAATTACATTATCATATAATTTCAATTAGAGTATTTGATTGAAATCTAATTAGTAATTTGATACAACAAATAATATTTCTAAAAGTAAATTTATGGGTTTAATTAGATTTCAAATTAATGCTCTAGATCCTAATTTGATTAAAATTAACATTAATCCAAATTAATCCTAATATCCCCAAATAGAAACCCTAAGTCTAATTACACTCAAACACACACACACACCAGAAAAAGAAAAAAAAAGAAAGAAGAAAGAAGGGGAAACGGAATCAGGGGAAGGGGAGAAGAGAGGGCGTGTCGAGGGAGTGAGGGAGAAGAGAAGAGGGAGGGTTTATTCACGCCGTCACCGTCCAGCTCGTCCAGCTCGCGCCACCACCGTGCCACTCGTTGACATCACGAGGAAGACCAGAACCAAGGGAGAGAGCCGCGCGAGGAGAAGGAGGCACCGCCGTCCCTTGGAGCCCACGTAGTCGCCATTGCCATCAAGGTCTTCATCATCGCCATCCACGGAGGTTCGCGAACAGAGAGAAGACGCGCGAGAGGGAGCCATTGAGGAGCTGCTATCGCTGTTGTTGGAGCTGGTGTGCCTCGCCGCCACCGTCGCTAGTTGCTGTTGCCGTTCCTCGCCACTGCTGAGCTGTCGTCGACGTAGATCTGGTGAGAAGAGAAGAGGGAAACGTAAGCAGAATGCGATGCAGGGGAAGGCAGCTACCTGCATCGCCGCCGTCGAGCCATCGCCGCCGTTGCTGCCATCAGAAACCGCCACTGAAGCTTCTGTCTTCTTGGTAAGCTCTAACCTTGCTTTAGATCTTCCTTATCTATTAAGTTCGTTATTACCATGAGAGTTGTTGCTGAGGTTGTTTGTGCTAGGAGTTTACTTATCATGAGTTGCCACCGCCGGAGCCACCACCGGAGCTACTGCTATTTAATTCAGCTGTTCTTCCTTGTTACAGTAGGTATCTCTGTTCCGAAATCCTGGTTGCTAGCATATAAGCTTTTTGTTAGGTTTAGTTATAAACTCTGATGTTCTGGTAACATAGGGTCGAGCTCTGAATGCTGCATGTCACTTTAATGTTGCTGTGGTTGCTGCAAAAATGGTTTGGAGCTGAGGTTGCAGCTTCTGCTAACCGCAGGACGACAAATAAGATGCATTTGGTTTATGGGTTCACTTACCGAGGTAGGAATTTTTTCTAAAAACTCAATTTTATAATTTGGAATTGTTATAAATGGATATTAATGTGAGAAATATACTTCTTAGTGATTGTTTAAGTCTTATATATTGTCTGGCTATTTTGGATGAATATGATTTTTTGTTTGATTGGATTATGGTTTGGTTTTGTTAAACGGAAGGTAGCTGAATTGTTTCTTTAAATTTTTGGAAATGAGTTTGATTCATTGAAAATGATTTGATTTTGAATCGGTTTTCTTGAGATATGAAAATGATATGATTTGTTAGAATCAGCTTGATTTTGAATTGATTTGGTTTTGAACTCATTGGAAAGTGTTGCGTAATGGTTTGGTTGGGACCCGAAAAGGGTGGCAAAGTCCAAGTTTTAGGAGAGTTACTGTTGAAATTTCCATAGAATCTGAGACTTTGTTTGAAGTGTATTTAGAAAAGTTTGGATTTAAGAAATTGTATTATTCAAATTACTTAAGAAAATAGTTATGTTTCAAATTTAATTTATTTAAGAAAAATATGTGTCACGAGTTCTATTTATTTAGAAAAGAATTACTTTACGATTTTAAATTACTTAAGAAAAGTATTATGTTCTAATATCGATTTTAAATATTAAAAGGGCTTATGTTTTGAGTTGAAATTCAGGATTTTGTTTAGAGGAACTTTAATGAATTTACAAGAAATTGGACTTTGATTGAATGATGTCGTTTTGTGACGTTTTGAGAACAAGTTGAAATAATTGGTTTTAATAATGAAATTGAAATTGTTTTGGCTTTGAAAATTGGTTCGGAACTTCTAATTTATATGATTGGATTTTGATTTGAATAAGGAACTTTATTTGATTGATTTAGTCAAGAAAACAATGTTTTTTTTAGAATCTTTAGTGAATTTAAGAAGTTGAGATTTTGGTAGATTCTCCCTTAAAGTCTTGAGACCTTGTCATGGATTTTTAATTAACGACTCTTGACTTTAAAGTGGTTAAACGAATGGATTTAAGAGTGAAGGATTTTTTAGTCTTTTCTATGAATTTTATAATTGATACAATTTTGAAGTTGTTTGAAGTTTTCAGAGAATGTTACCAAAAGTGGTATGGTTTTAAACAAAATTGATTTAAGGAAAGGTGACTCTTGGCGAGATGTGAACTGAATACGTTTTGATTTTTAAAAGAAAGTGGGCCCAGAATGATTTTGAAATTGGGACAAAGATGAGTTTGGTTTTGATTGAGAAGCGATATGTGAGTCGCAAGAGTGTGCCAGGTACTATATCCTTGGGCAATGTGCTGGGTACTATATCCCTGGACAATGTGCCGGGCACTATATCCCTGGACAGTTTGCGAGCACTATATCCTTGGCTAATGTGAGGACTGAGGCATAGTATCCCGCTTACATCCTTTCAGAATCACAAGAGTGTGTCGGACACTATATCCCTAGACCGTGTGCCGGGCATGATATCCCTGGGGTTTCCCATTTATATTCATGACCGAAAGGCAACATTCCCATGGGGATGTGTCGGGTTGGAAGTTGAACCGAAAATGTGATATCACAACCAATAGGACAGGCATTCATCATATGCATCTATGTGACATTGTTTGGGTGTGCATAATGTAATTGGTTTGCCTATGTGAATAATTATGTTTAACTGCAAATTGCTATACTTGATGTTACTACTTTGATTGTGTTTGAACCTCTTTACTTGTGTTTGTGACTGAAATTGGTTGGAATTTGATGAATTGAATGTTGATTGAGTTGTTTGGGCCTGGGATCGTGATTGATTATGTGATGGGCTAGAGACCATGATTGGTTTGTGTTTGTGGTTTAGTAAAGTATGAAAAATCAAACTGGTTCAGCATAGACTAAATAAACCTATGCTTGGAACAGGTTGGTCATTCATACTATCTAGAAAAACTTTTAATATTTTATATAATAGGAAAAAGTTTTGGAATTTAAAGAATTAATAGATTTCTCTTTTAAAAAGGATTTTGGATTTCTGAATGTAAACCTTTGGTTTTTGAAAAGATACATAAGGCGACCAACGATCATTGTACCTTGAAAACAGTTTTAATTTACGTATCTTATTATAGCAATTCTCTAACCCTATAGTGAGAACCAACGAGAACGATGTTCTCACTTCCCTACAGGTTTTTCCTTTTTAGGACATGGACGAAGAAGTCATGAAAAGTTTATTTCATTTTCTGTTTACCCGATATTTTGTATTGTTTTAGATATTATGTTTTCCTCGCCTTTATCTTTACAAATTTTGTAAGAGGGATAGGAATTGTGATATGTAATGCTTGTAAATTAATATTATGTATATATATATATAATTTGTAAGTATTGTGTCTGGTCTACATGTACGTATTTATACTTTCAACTAAAAAGTCCCTTTTAGAAAGATTATACGGTTTTAAATTTAAACAGGCTCCTATCTTAGTATTAAAAATGTTTAAAGTCGTCGTAATATCCAAGTTATCAGGGTGGCACAGCCGGAAGCGAGACATTCTGATAGCAAGGGTGTTACAATAAATATAAAAAAAGGAGATTTGTACCATGATCGTTCCAGTATAGTAGCTGATGCAGCTCTTGCTGTCGCATATTCTCCTGTAAATATAAAGGGAAAAAGTATCATCCAACTCATCAAAAACCTAAAGAAGAATGATGTTTACACTATTTTGAGTGCATGCATCTTTTATATACTTTTTTTAATCTTCTCTCGATTTTACTAATATCAATTTCAGTACCAAAAATTAAAGATGAATAAAAAAAGAGTACATGTAACATTATCTAAAACTATGAATAAAGCATGTGCAGTGGTGGTGGTAGTACTAACCCTACATGTGGCTAAAGCCCTAAACTAAAAAAAAGAAAGAAAGAAAGAACGAAATGGAAAAGAGAGAGACATTTTTTTCTGCAGCACTAAAAGCTTCTCGATGTGGGATCTCAAGGTTCGCTGCTTTAATGCGCTGAATCTCCTTTCTGACATTTGCATAGATCAAATCAAATCAAACAAACATGAAACCCAGTTTTACTTCAAAGTTGATGGATCTGTTAAGGTAATTTCTGGATCTATATATATCGATCTCCACATAGTAAAAGACGAAACAAACACACTGAATCTTTTTCTTTTTTGACTTACTTCATGAAACGGTTGTATGCAGATGGAAGACAGTGCTTCTTTTCAGGTATTGTATGCATGTGTAATATTTGTTAATATTCGAAAACAAATCACACAAACTTTGATTGTTATTGCTAATCAAGTAATGCGTACGTTTGACAACAAAATGTGCTGCTTTAGGGGAGACTGATTCGTTTGATGTAGTTGGTGACGATGATGAAGATGATCCTTGCCCCTTCTTTGACCGTAGAAACCCTGCTTTTACCAAGGAAGAAGAATAAAATCGAATTATTAACTAATAAGTACTGTTAATCATAAATTCTCAACACAAAGTGAAAAAGTATATGTGCATAAAAATGGTTATCTGCCTATTAAAAATCTATGTTATTTAATTCATTATATTTTATCATGTATTTTATTAATTACTAATTTTTTGTACATTTTTTTCTAGTAATCAAATGCTCTAAAGATCTAACCAGAGTAAAAAGACTCGGAAACAAGATCATATAAGTCACAAAAAGCACAACATAAAATACTATCGAGACTAAAAAAAATCAAGAAAACATAACACAAATGTAACACTCTATCACGTTAAGCCTTACCTCTAGCCATAAAGCAAAGGATGACAAAGCATCACGACAGTTCTAAAGCTCCATACAATAATATACAATCATGAAATATTAAAACTAGAAGCCTAATGAATAAAAGATCAAAGACACATAAACAGAGATACAAGGCGCAAAACATTCACACACGATAACTAAACCGCATAGGCACGAAAGGAACAAAACATAATACATAAAACCTTGTAAACAGCTCCAGGATACACAAGGTAGTTAATATAAGATGAACAAGTTATATATATATATATATACTAGCGCCTCAACAAGCACTTACATGCCTGTTCAGCCGCTCTTCTATTATTCTGAAGAAATTAATTTTATTTTTAAAATATATTATTCATTCTTTAAATTTATTAGATGATCTTTTTTTAATTTTAATATTGACATGATCTTATTTATATTATATTTTAGTATTGGTGTTAATATATCCTTTACCCTTTAAATTTGTCAAATAAGTATTTTTTTTCATCATTTTAAAATTAACATAGCATTATTTATATGATATTTTGGTGAGACTAAAATTATTATAAAAAAAACCTTTATTAAAATGCTAAATTATAAAAGCACACATATATATATTATAGAAAAAGGTATAGTTCAAGAAATAATGGCAAAAATATTATCCTAGTTTAAAATTTAAAAATAGTATATCTATAAACCCAAATGCATGTTAGTTATTTACAAAAGATTATTTTTGCCTAAATATCATGGGTATTTATGTTTGTCTTCTTCTTTTTTAAGTGGTAGGCAAAAATATGATTCTGAATCTGAAGAGGCATTCATTTTCCTACAAATAGTGGAAGGACAGAAGAAATGAATATGTTTATAAATTTCGTTTTTAAATATCAAACTATAAGAGTATTTTAATAAAAAATTTAAGAGAATATAAAGATTGTGTACTTGGAAAAAATCCTTCGTAATTCATCATACATCTCCTTGTCAATAACTTCTTGCATCCTAAAAAAAGAGAAAAAAAGAATGTGATACTAAACATGTGTATTCCCATTATATATTGGTATAGATAGCTCATTAAATTTTTTTTAAATTATTTTTAAGGATGAATGATGTCTGAAAAAGTTGGATACCAAATTTTTAATGTTAACTTTATAAATTGATATATGATTGACGTGTTGTTTGATTAAGAAAGACCTTGTAGTATATGTATAATTTCGTGATATATATTTTGGATACTAAACCATGTATAGTAATATTAATTTGTTTAATTTTGTGTATGTTATTTTGATTTCTGTTACCTGTGGCAGTTTTATTCTCATGTGCTTCCATTTCTGTATTTTTTGAAAAGTAAAATATAATTATTAAGAACTAAATTAATTCATAACAAAAAAATTTAAATTTAGTTATCATGTTACCTATAGCAAATTGATGATAGGTGGTATCTCTGGCCATTTGTCTAATTGTAGTCAATCTGGCCACCCCCTATATTTGTAGTTAACCAGGTACTTCCACCAGTGTTTGGAATTGGAGTTGTATCAGTTGGGATGGCAATTTGTTTTTCTTGTCGAATCATTTCCTGATAACTTGCACGTCTTCTAACTCAGTATTGTTGTCTTTGTTCTTCGTTCTTCTTCGCCTAGCATAATCTGTCCAAGTGGGTCGACGTTGACATGGCTGTTGATTTCGTGAAGTTTCCATTTCTATTTGTCAGAAAGATAATAATGATATGCAAAGAAGAAAAACTCTTGTGAGACCAAGATTGAAAAAGAAGGAGTAATTTAATTATGTTAAGTATGATTGAAGGTGGAACAGTTTTTATTCAAAGTGAGTTAGTTTTTAAAATAAGTATGTAGTAGGTTTTTTTTTTCATTTTTAAAATACGTAGTGGGATGATGGTGAATCAGTTTGGTACTCTATCGTGGGATAAATTCTTTCCTTGATTAAAAAAATAGTAAGAAAAAATTGGATACCAAATTTTCATATTCTCATTATACATTGGTACAAAATGGGGTAAAATAATAAGAAAAAATTGGATATCAAATTTTCATATTCTCATTATACATTGGTACATTGGTATAATCTATTATATATTGGTATAGTCCATTATATATTGTATATTGTATTAGTATAAATTTAATTAATGAGTACACTTTTACGTACGTGTAATTTTTTTAAAAAATAAATATTGAACATCAAATATATGTAAACCATATGTTGTAGATTCAATTATTCCAATGACAATTCTCCCTACGATTTTGAACAAACTTAATTTTGTTATTAAATAATTTTTTAAATTTAGAATATTTTTAACTTCTTATATAATAAGTATCTTTTAAATTATCTTTCATGTATCTTGAAAGTTAAAAATTAAAGTTAAATGATATTAGGTTTTTTATTAAGTACAAAAATAAATATTTTAATGAAAGGGTCGTCATATTAAATCCCATGTTCTTATATTGAGAACATGTACCATTTATTATATTATATATAATCAATTTACCATATAACAAAAGGTGAAAATCTATATCTTTCTTTTGTTAAGTTTTTATCTCTCTCTCTAAATTAGTTTGTATATTATCAACTTATTTCTATTATTTATGTAATATTTTTTCTAGTAGTTATTCATTAATAAATTTTTAAACCTATTATCTTCAGACCATAAAATTTTCAAAGTAAAAGAAAAATACAATAAAACAAATTAGAGAACCTAAAAAAATAAAATAGTTTTTAAAATAGATAGAATATATATAAGATAAATAATAAATTAAAACTTACATGGCCTATGACATAGAAAAATAAAGAGAAGAAAATAATCATAAAAGTTGAAATAACAAAAAATATATAACACAGTCTTAACACGTTTAAATGTTATATGTCAATCTAATAATTAATAAAAATAATATTATCTAATATAAAATAGATTAAAAATAAAAAAGAGATTAACAAAATCAATTAACAAATTTCTTATCTTACTATATTTATGGTATTATATGTCAATCTAATAATCAATAAAAAATAATATTTTTTTATATAAAACATATTAAAAATAAAGAAAAAAATAACAAAATATACGTGGAGGTTTTTCACTCTACTATTAGTAGGTATAATTTTTTTTTACATCTTTTATATGCCAATCATATGACAGACAAATAATATTAAATTAATTAATAATTTTTTTGTAATAATTTAAAAAATTAATAAATGTCAATTCTAGTACTCTTTATAATTAAATGTCAAATTCAATACTCTACATAATTAATAGTTTAGATAGTTCAGGAAATTTACATGTTAATATTTTTAACAAACCTTTGATAGGTGTGAACTTTCTTGCGCCCTTTATACATGCCAATTAAATAAATTAGCCACTCCTTAAGATAAATGATAATGTGATAGACAAAATTAATAATTTCATTTTATTTCAGAAGAAATATTTATATACTCAAATTTCAAATATAATACTCTATATAATTAATAATTTAAAAACTTAAAAAAAATATTATTGCAAAGCAATCTAAAAATAATAAGTTAACAAAATATTTATGAAACTTCTTCTTTCTATCATTGATAGGTAAAGACATGTAAACAAAAAATAAGAACACATATCAGATAAAAAAAATATTTTCTTTCTACATCAAATTGATAAGATAAAAAAAATGATTTTTTTTACATCAAATTGATAAGAAAAAAAAGACAGAACTATTTTTTACGTAAAAAATTGGGAATGAATTAAAAGGATAAAAGAATGACTAAAAATATAAATTAAATAAGTAAACTAAAGAGAAGGAAAAATGTAAGTGGAAGTTATGCGTGAAATCAAATGATGAAATTTGCAACGGTGGATAAAGGCAATGGAAGATGAAGGAGGCGATGCAATTAAGGGTGTTGAAAAAAGAGAAGGCCGATAGTAAGAGAAACACATAAAAGTGTGTATGAAGAACAAAATTAGTAGATTTTTCTGAAAAATTACAAATAAAACTTTAATAGAATAATAGAAACTAAAGTTATGGTCAATTCTTCGTATTGACTTTATATATATATATTTACCAAAGATAGGAGACTCGAACCCGCAACCTCTTAATTGAGTATGGGGAGACTATACCATTTGAGCTATAACTCATTGGCTTAAAATTTGGAAAGATATGTGACTCGAACCTGCAACCTCTTAATTAAGTATGGGGAGTCTATGCTATTTGAGCTATAACTCATTGGCATTGACTTTATATATTGTTATAGATACATATTAATATATAAATAAAAGTATTAATCGACTTTAATAAACATAGACTTTAATAATACGTATTAAACAATATAAAAAAAATTGATAAATTTTAATAAATATAGAATATATTTATAGGTAAATAAATAAATAATTTTTTTACATATAATAATTAAAAATATAAAATATAAAATAATTAACTTTATTACAATTACTATTATTAGTATTATGAATGTATTGTCTATTTTTAAATTTTTTATTTGTTAATTATCTATTTTAATTATTTATTATGAAATTCATAATCTTATTTGTTATTAGGCATTTTATACATAGTAGTGTGCAATAACATATCTTTAAATTTATTCATTACGAAAGATTCTTTGAATAAATATTATATATTATACGATGAAGATAAAATATTAAAAAAATTATTGTTACTATTTTATCTATTAAATTTATTTTGTGAAATGAATTATTTGAAGAGAGATGATTTCTTCAAAATTTGGAGATCAAATTGTAATATTCCCTTTATATATTGTTTGAAACTGGATAATATAAAAAACTTGTTTAGATATTGAACACTCGATCTACAGTTATACAAAAAAAATACAAACTTTAGATGTAAAAATGGAATAAGATAAAGAGTACTTGTCTTTTAAATTTTCTTTTAAAAATTAGAAATGAGTACTCAAAAATAAAATAAACCATAAATATAAAATATCACCCACTTATATTATCATGACGTTTATTATTTGGACCAGTTCCATTATCGTGTGTTTCTATTCTTGTATTTTTTAAAAGGTAGAATATAGATACGGCAATGGAGTTGGCATAAAAATTGTATCAACTCCCTTTCTTAATAAATGCATGTCAGAACCAAAAGAGAGCAAGATGCAGAAAAAATATCGACAACAGTGAGGTGAGGAATATTTATAAGTGGAGCAGTTATTTAATTTACTCACGATTGCAGTAGTTAACTAACTCTTTCGTGGGTTAGTGACTTTTTTTTTTAATTAAAAATCTGAAAATGTATTGTTACTATTTTGTCCATAAATTTGATTTATAAAATGAATTATTTGAGGGTAAATAGTGTCTATAAAAATTGGACACCAAACTCTGGTATTGGCTTTATATATTGGTATATATAATTTGTATAACTGCATAAAAAATATAAATTTTTTTATTCATTATCAATTATCACGTCATAAATTTTTTAAAATATTAAAAAAATTAATAGCCGCAGCCCCTGGAATTTAGGCCGACTAGATCAATAAGATACAACAGAGTTTTTGATAAAACAAATACATCATGTCTCTCAATGTTTTCATTATTAAAGCCTCTAAGGCATAGACTTTACAAATGTGAGAGACAACAACAAAATAAAATGAAAGTAAAGTTGAGCCATCCTCCACTTTATCACCATCTGCCAACTCACCGAGGTGGGACGACCTGTATCTGAAAAATAACAACAACATATGGTATGAGAACTAGGGGTTCTCAGTACAGTAACAGTGCTCAATAGATAAGATATAAGGTTATGGGAAGCCAAAGGCAATCCTAGAACTTCAAACCGATATATAAAAAAATCAACTTATAATGAAATTTTAAACCATAAAGGGTTATCTAACTTAAGGATTTTCTATTCTACAGAATACCGCTGTCCCACAGCTTTTGCCAACCTATCCTCCATGTGATCTCATCGCCACCGCCTACCGAACCTCCTTAATCACAGCAGAATGCACAATTAATTGCAAGCAAGTAAAATACAACTAATAGCATATACCGTAAGTAATCCAATTAGCAATTAAACATATTATACAAGTTGGCACAATGCAAGTAAACAAAGCTAATAAACACATAAGAATGCATATGATGAATGCCTGTCCTATTGACCATGATATCACTTATCGGTTCAACTGCCAACCTGACACCTCCCCTCGGGATGTTGTCTTTATGTATTGCGCCATGGGATATAGTGCCCTAGCACACTCTTATGAGATATAATGCCTGAGCACATTCTTGTGACCAGAAAGGATGCAAGCGAAAAACACTGCCTCAGACCTTACATCTCAACGTAAGCGGGATTTACCACCATCCTTACGTTGGGGCCGCAACCTCGATAAGCGGGATTAACCACCATCCTTGCTGGGTGCATAGCGACTTACAAATCATAACATATCAGAATATATATTAAGTTTAGCGATCACCGTCATTCTCATCAAATTCAACAACCTCAATCTTTCATTTCTCTCAATTCATTATCAATGCAACATTCTGCCAATTTGCTCTAGTTATTCCATCCACAGAACTTTCCAAGCCTAAGTCACCGTCTCTAGTCTCATGATAGAAAATATGTCTAATTAAGTCCTCTCATAGTACTCTCCCTTGTCCCAAAGCCTAAATACTAGCTAGAAAATCTTAAACAGGGGTTATGGAGGTTTACAAGTTTACCGAGAAGGCCAAACAGTTTAAAGTAGGATTTTAGTGCAAAAATAGGACATCATGCATCCGCATCATACTGTGCGTATGCACGCACCAGAATGACTTCCCCAGCGTGTGCGTAAGCACACAATGTTCATGCGCACAACTTGTAAAATTTCCAGGGTATGCGTGTGCACACCCCTTCGTGCATACGCACGAGTCTCAACACACGCTCTGATCTGTTCGTGCGCACGATAGTGTGCATGGCCACACAAAGCAGAATTTCTGGTTTTCTGCAAAATTACAGAGTTTAGTTTTTTATATATAACTTTAGAGGTTCATAACTTTCTCTACAAAACTCCAATTTTCCTCATCTTTATACCATTTTAAATCTCTCAACTATCTTCAATTTGAAATAAAGTTCATTGTATTCCAAACTCCTAGGGCCATGTTATGTCCACTAAAGTTGGTGAAAATTTTATTTTTACCAAGTTATGCTAACTCCTTTAATTTTCAAAACTCACAAACCAAAACACACATTTTTACCATACCAAAACACCCAAAATCAATACCACACACCTCTCAATCATTTCTCAAGCATTCCAACCCCTAAATCATTCATTCCTCATCTTAGCAATTCATTCAACAAATTTCAAATTCAACATAATATCACATCAATAATCCTCAATTTCCATCGATTCTCATCAACACCATTATTTATCATTCAATACTCATCAATAATCATCACCAATCTTTATCATCATAAAAATCATAAATTACTATACATTCCATATCATCACCTCAACCTCCATCATACAAACTCATTCAATCTCCATTTCAACATTCACATATCATACACATTTACAATCCTCAATAACAATTCAATCATTTATACAAATTCAACCTATCTTAAGGCAACTAGCCTAAGTCTCACGCAATATTACATATTAACTAAAGAAAACCGAAACCATACATTGGCTGATTTCTCCCAAGCTTGAAACATTAAACTCAGCCACCAAGCTTAATCCAAATACTCCAATCCACCAAATCAACTCCAATCAACAAGAATTCAAGCCAGTTCATTCAAATTACCAAAAATTAAAATTAGGGTTCACATATATGACAAACTGCAAGGATATAGAGTTTTCTTACGTCACCCACTGTAGATTGGTGCAAAACCTAACAATTATTCAATGCAACATATCACCTAAACAACCAAAATTATCAAATTTTCTCAATAACTAAACCCAAAATGCAAGATTGTATATAGCAGAGAACTAGAACATGGGTTTCGAGATTCTTATCACTTTGTTTGGATAGAGTTGAAGAGCTTGACGAGACAAATGCATGACCGTAAATTGCATGCCAAACGGAGCTCCGGATCAAAAGTTATGATACAAAGAAGATGAAGATGAATAGTACCCTAGGATTTCTTCATCCTCTTCTCAACTCAGCATCCCTTACTTGTGTTTGATAAGGGAGTGATGAGCGGATAATTTATACACTTTTTGGCATTGTTTTTAGTATATTTTAGTTACCTTTTTTTTATATTTTTATTAGTTTTTAAATAAAAATAAAATTTCTGGACTTTACTATGAGTTTGTGAGTTTTTCTATGATTTCAGATATTTTCTGGCTGAAATTCAGGGACCTGAGCAAAAATCTGATTCAGAGGCTGAAAAAGCACTGTAGATGCTGTTGGATTCTGACCTCCCTGAACTCGAAGTGAATTTTCTGAAGCTACAGAAGGCCAATTGGCGAGCTCTCAATTGCGTTGGAAAGTAGACATCCTGGGCTTTCCAGCAATATATAATAGTCCATACTTTGCCCGAGATTTGATGGCCCAAACTGGTGTTCCAAGTCAGCATAAAAATTCTAGCGTCAAAACGCCAGAACTGGCACAAAAGCTGGAGTTAAACGCCCAAACTGGCACAAAAGCTGGCGTTTAACTCCAAGAAAAGTCTCTACATGTGAAAGCTTCAATGCTCAGCCCAAACACACACTAAGTGGGCCCGAAAATGGATCTCTGCATTAATTACCTATTTCTGTAAACCCTAGGCTACTAGTTCTCTATAAATAGGACCTTTTGCTATTGTATTTTCATCCTTGATTAGCCTTATGCTATCTTAGACGCTTTTGGGAGGCTGGCCTCATGGCCACGCCTAGATCTTTTGTTCTTATGTATTTTCAATGGTGGAGTTTCTACACCCCATAGATTAAGGTGTGGAGCTCTGCTGTTCCTCATGAATTAATGCAAAGTACTATTGTTTTTCTATTCAACTCAAGCCTATTTCTTCTCCAAGATATTCATTCGCACACAAGAACATGATGAATGTGATGATTATGTGACCCTCATCACCATTCTCACCTATGAACGCGTGCATGACAACCACTTCCGTTCTACATGCAAACAAGCTTGAATGTGTATCTCTTGGGTTTCTAATCTAATCTAAGATTAGAGCCTTCATGGTATAGGCTAGAATTATTGGCGGCCATTCTTGAGATCCAGAAAGTCTAAACCTTGTCTGTGGTATTCCGAGTAGGATCTGGGAAGGGATGACTGTGATGAGCTTCAAACTCGCGAGTGTTGGGCGTAGTGACAGACGCAAAAGGATCAATGGATCCTATTCCAACATGATCGAGAACCGACAGATGATTAGCCGTGCAGTGACAGCGCATTTGGACCATTTTCACTGAGAGGACAAGGGGTAGCCATTGACAACGGTGAAACCCAATATGCAGCTTGCCATGGAAAGGAGTATGAATGATTAGATGAAGGAAATAGAAAAGCAGAGGTTCAGAAGGAACAAAGCATCTTCATACGCTTGTCTGAATTTCTCACCAATGAATTACATAAGTATCTCTATCCTATTATATATTTTATTCATCTTTTAATTATCAATTCTCCATAACCATTTGAATTCGCCTGACTGAGATTTACAAGGTGACCATAGCTTGCTTCAAGCCGACAATCTCCGTGGGATTGACCCTTACTCACGTAAGGTTTATTACTTGGACGACCCAGTGCACTTGCTGGTTAGTTGTGCGGAATTGTGAAAAAGAGTTGAGATTACAATTGTGCGTGCCAAGTTGTTGGCGCCATTGATGATCACAATTTCGTGCACTAAGTTTATGGCGCCGTTGCCAGGGATTGTTCGAGTTTGGACAACTGACGGTTCATCTTGTTGCTTAGATTAGGTAACTTTATTTTATTCTTCAGAATTTTTAAGAACGAATTCTAGAGTTTCAGATGATACTTTCATCATCACAAGAGCTAGTTGATTCCCATCAATTTGGCTGTTGTATGTAATGTCTGCTGAAGCTTTAGACTAACATTGCATGATTCCTGGAATTCTTATTAAAATTTTTTGAATGTCTCTATTTTCTTTTCCAAATAATTTTCAAAAAAATACAAAAAAATTTATAAAATTATAAAACCAAAAATATTTTGTGTTTCTTGTTTGAGTCTAGTGTCAAATTTTAAGTTTGGTGTCAATTGCATCCTTTTTAATTTTTCTAAAAAATTTTCGAAAAATTCATGCATGTGTCTTCATTGATCTTCAAGTTGTTCTTGATGATTTCCTTGCTCTGATCTTTAATTTCTCTTGTTTTGTGTGTTTTATTGTTTCTCATATGCATTCTCAATTTGTTAGTATCTCTAATATGAAAATTTCTAAGTTTGGTGTCTTGCATGCATTGTTTATTTGATCTTAGTTCTTCATGATTTAGTTTCATTTTGTTATTATTCTCTAGAAATTCAAAAAAAAAATTTTCTTTTCAAGTCAATAATAAAAAGAATTGAAGATTCAGAACATGCACAGAGAAATTACACAGAAAAAGCTGGGCATTCAAAACGCCCAGTGAGGAAGGAAAACTGGCATTTAAACGCCAGCCAGGGTATCTGGCTGGGCGTTAAACGCCCAAAAGGGTAGAATTTTGGGCGTTAAACGCCAGAATGGATACCATTCTGGGCGTTTAACGCCAGGATGGCACAAGAGGGAAGATTTTGTTTTTAATTCAAATCTTTTTCAAATTTGCATGATTTTTCAAAATCAAATCTTTTTCAAACCATATCTTTTCAATCATATCTTTTCAAAATCAAATCCTTTCCATTTTTTTACTATTTTCGAAAATCCTTGCTAACAATTAGTGATTTGATTCAAAGACTTCTTCCTTGTTAAGAAATGTTCAATAATTGAATTTTAGAATCATATCTTTTAAATTTCTTGTTAGCCAAGGCATTAGTTTTAAAAATCAAATCTTTTTAATTGTTTGTCAATCATATCTTTTTAAAACCATATTTCCTCAATCATATCTTCTCAACCAAATCTTTCTCAAAATGATTTTCAATCATATCTGTTTGATTTCTGATTTCAAATTTTTTTAAAAAACCACTTAATTACTTTCTCAATTTTAATTTTCGAAAATCATTTACCAATTTTTCAAGATTTCTTTTAATTATTTCAAAATCTTTTTAAATTTAATTTCGAAAATTCTTCTCCCCTTCTCACATCCTTCTATTTAAGGACTAACATTCCTCCACTATCAGTAATTCAGACTCTCTCTATAAGTTCGAATTCTCATCTCTACCTTCTCCTTCTATTCTTTTTTTCCTCTGACACCTCAAAGAATCTCTATACTGTGACATAGAGGATTCCATACTTTCTTCTCCTCTCTTTCATATGAGCAGGAGCAAAGACAAAGGCATTCTTGTTGAAGCTGATCCTGAACCTAAAAGGACCTTGAAGAGAAAGATAAGAGAAGCTAAAGCACAACTCTCTGGAGAGGACCTAATAGAAATTTTCAAACAAGAAGAAGCCATGGCAGTCAAAAACAACAACAATGCCAACAATGCAAGGAAGGTGCTTGGTGACTTTACTGCACCTACTCCCAACTTCTATGGGAGAAGCATCTCTATCCCTGCCATTGGAGCAAACAAATTTGAGCTTAAGCCTCAATTAGTTTCTCTGATGCAATAGAATTGCAAGTTTAATGGACTTCCATTGGAAGATCCTCATCAGTTTTTAGCTAAATTCTTGCAAATCTGTGACACTGTCAAGACCAATGGGGCTGATCCTGAGGTCTACAGGCTTATGCTGTTTCCCTTTGATGTAAGAGAAAGAGCTAGAACATGGTTGGATTCACAACCTAAGGAAAGCCTGAACTCTTGGGAAAAGCTGGTCAATGGTTTTCCGGCCAAATTCTTTCCACCTCAAAAATTGAGTAAAATTAGAGTGGAAGTCTAGACCTTCAGATAGAAAGAAGGTGAATCCCTCTATGAAGCTTGGGAAAGATACAAACAATTGATCAGAAGGTGTCCTTTTGACATGCTTTCAGAATGGAGCATCATATGTATCTTCTATGATGGTCTGTCTGAACTGTCCAAGATGTCATTGGACAGCTCTACTGGAGGATCTTTTCATCTGAAGAAGACGCCTGCAGAAGCTCAGAAACTCATTGAAATGGTTGCAAATAACCAATTCATGTACACTTCTGAAAGGAATCCTGTGAATAATGGAACAAATCAGAAGAAAGGAGTTCTTGAGATTGATACTCTGAATGCCATATTGGCTCATAACAAAATATTGACTCAGCAAGTCAATATGATTTCTCAGAGTCTGTCTGGCATGAAAGCAGCAACAGGCAGTACCAAAGAAGCTTCATCTGAAGAAGAAGCTTATGATCCTGAAAACCCAGCAATGGAAGAGGTGAATTACATGGGAGAACCTTATGGAAACACCTATAATCCTTCATAGAGAAATCATCCAAATCTCTCATGGAAGGACCAACAGAGGCCTCAACAAGGCTTCAACAACAGTAATGGTGGAAGAAATAGGTTTAGCAATAGCAAGCCTTTTCCATCATCTTCTCAGCAACAGACAGAGAATTCTAAACAGAGCCAATCTGACTTAGCAATCATAATCTCTGATCTAACTAAGACCACACTGAGTTTCATGACTGAAACAAGGTCCTCCATTAGAAATTTGGAGGCACAAGTGGGTCAGCTGAGTAAGAAAGTTACTGAACTCCCTCCTAGTACTCTCCCAAGCAATACAAAAGAGAATCCAAAGAGAGAATGCAAGGCCATAAACACGTCCCCCATGGTCAAATGCATAGAGGAGGGAAAGGCAGTGCTTTCCACTGAGGAAGACCTCAATGGACGTTCACTGGCCTCCAAGGAGTTCCTTAATGAGGAACCATGGAAATCTGAGGCTCACACAGAGACCATAGAGATTCCACTGAACCTACTTCTGCCATTCATGAGCTCTGATGAGTATTCTTCCTTTGAAGAGGATGAAGATGTTTCTGAAGAGCAAGTTGCTAAGTACCTTGGAGCAATCATGAAGCTAAATGCCAAGTTATTTGGTAATGAGACTTGGGAGGATGAACTCCCTTTGCTCACCAACGAACTGGATGACTTGACTAGGCAGAGATTACCTCAAAAGAGACAGGATCCTGAAAAGTTCTCAATACCTTATACCATAGGCACCATGTCCTTTAATAAGGCTGTGTGTGACCTGGGGTCAAGTATAAACCTCATGCCACTCTCTGTGATGGAGAAGCTAGGGATCCTTGAGGTACAAGCTGCAAGAATCTCACTAGAGATGGCAGACAATTCAAGGAAACAGGCTTATAGACTTGTAGAGGATGTCTTGGTAAAGGTTGAAGGCCACTACATCCCTGCTGATTTCATAATCCTAGACACTGGGAAGTGTATTGATGAATCCATCATCCTTGGCAGACCCTTCCTAGCCACACCAAAAGCTGTGATTGATGTTGACAGAGGAGAATTGGACCTTCAAGTGAATGAGGACTCCCTTGTGTTTAAAGCTCAAGGATCTCCCTCTGTAACTATGGAGAGGAAGCATGAAAAGCTTCCCTCTGTAACTATCGGAGGCCATCATCATGCTCTGAGTATTTGTGAGGCTCCATGAGAGCCCATTGTCAAGCTATTAACATTAAAGAAGCGCTTGTTGGGAGGCAACCCAATTTTATTTTATTATATCTATTTATTTTCTATTGTTATTTTATGTTTTCTGTAGGTTGATGATCATGTGAAGTCACAAAAATAATTGAAAAAGTAAAAACAGAATGAAAAATAGTATTAAAAATAGCACAACCTGGAGGAGAAGCTTACTGGCGTTTAAACGCCAGTAAGTGTAGCAGAATGGGCGTTAAACGACCAGTCTGGCACCATTCTGGGTGTTTAACGCTAGAAATGGGCACCAGACTGGCGTTTAACGCCAGGATTGGCAATCAAGGGGGTATTTACACACCACATGGTGCAGGGATGAGAAATCTTTGACACCTCAGGATCTGTGAACCCCACAAGATCCCCACCTACCTCATCTCTCTCTCTCTTCTTCACACCTTCCCATAACACCCTTCCCTAAATACTCTTCACCAATCACCTCAATACCTCTCCCCTAAAAACCCCTCACCTATCAACTCCTACCCTCTTCTCCATAATCTCTTCACCAATCCACATCCATCCATCATAAAACCCCACTTACCTCACCATTCAAATTCAAATCACTTTCCCTCCCAAACCCACCCATACATGGCCGAACCCTACCCCTCTCTCCACTCCTATATAAATCCATCTTCAGTCCTTCATTTTCACACACCATACACACTACTTACCCCACTTGGCCGAACCACTAAACTCTCTCCATCTCCTCTATTTCTTCCTCTTCTACTCTTTTCTTTCTTCTTTTGCTCGAGGACGAGCAAACCTTCTAATTTTGGTATGGTAAAACTGTTGCTTTTTGTTTTTCCATAACCATTTATGGCACCAAAGGCCGGAGAAACCTTTGGAAAGAGGAAAGGGAAGACAAAAGCTTCCACCACCGAGTCATGGGAGATAGAGAGATTTATCTCAAGGGTGCATCAAGACCACTTCTATGAAGTTGTGGCCAAGAAGAAGGTGATCCCCGAGGTCCTTTTCAAGCTCAAAAAGGGTGAATATCCGGAGATCCGACATGAGATTCGAAGAAGAGGATGGGAAATTCTCACTAACCCCATTCAACAAGTCGGGATTTTAATGATTCAAGAGTTCTTTGCCAATGCATGGATCACCAAAAACCATGATCAAAGTGTAAACCTGGACCCAAAGAATTGGCTTACAATGGTCCGGGGGAAATGCTTAGATTTCAGTCCGAAAAATGTATGGTTGGCATTCAACTTGCCCCATGATGCAAGGAGATGCATGCCCCTACACTAGAAGGGTCAACTTTAATCAAAGGTTGGACCAAGTCCTCATAGACATTTGTGAAGAGGGCGCTCAATGGAAGAGAGATTCAAGAGGGAAGCCGGTTCAACTAAGAAGGCATGACCTCAAGCCCGTGGCTAGGGGATGGTTGGAGTTCATCCAATGCTCAATCATTCCCACTAGCAACCGGTCTGAAGTTACTATAGACCGGGTTATCATGATCCATAGCATCATGATTGGAGAGGAAGTAGAAGTTCATGAGGTTATATCCCTAGAACTCTACAAGGTGGCGGGCAAGTCCTCTACTTTGGCAAGGTTAGCCTTCCTTCATCTCATTTGTCACCTCTGCAATTGAGCTGGAATTGACATAGAGGAAGATATCTTCATTGATGAAGACAAGCCCATCACTAAGAAAAGGATGGAGCAAACAAGAGAGCCCACTCATGAACCTCACCAAGAGCATGAGGAAGTTCCTCATCATGAGATTCTTGAGATGCCTAAAGGGATGCATTTTCCTCCACAAAACTATTGGGAGCAGATCAACACCTCCCTAGGAGAATTAAGTTCCAACATGGGACAACTAAGGGTGGAGCACCAAGAGCATTCCATCCTCCTCCATGAAATTAGAGAAGACCAAAGAGTCACGAGGGAGGAGCAATAAAGGCAAGGAAGAGACATTGAGGAGCTCAAACTCTCCATAATATCTTCAAGAGGATGAACAAGTCGCCATCACTAAGGTGGATCCGTTCTTTAATTTCCTTGTTCTTTATTTTTCTGTTTTTCGTTTCCTATGCTTTATGTTCTATCTATGTTTGTGTCTTTACTACATGATCATTAGTGTCTTAGTGTCTATGCCTTAAAGTTATGAATGTCCTATGAATCCATCACCTTTCTTAAATAAAAAATGTTCTCTGAAAAAGAAAAAGAAGTACATAAATTTTGAATTTCAAAATAGTTTAATTATTTTGATGTGGTGGCAATACTTTTTATTTTCTGAATGAATGCTTGAACAGTGCATATTTTTGAATTTGTTGTTCATGAATGTTAAAATTGTTGGCTCTTGAAAGAATGATGAAAAAGGAGAAATGTTATTTGATAATCTGAAAAATCATAAAATTGATTCTTGAAACAAGAAAAAACAGTGAAAAGCTTGCGAAAAAATGGCGAAAAAAAGAAGAAAAGAAAAAGAAAGAAAAAGAAAAAGCAAGCAGAAAAAGCCAATAGCCCTTTAAACCAAAAGGCAATAAAATCCTGGCCTAAGCGGCTAAACCAAGCTGTCCCTAACCATGTGCTTGTGGCGTGAAGGTGTCAAGTGAAAGGCTTGAGACTGAGCGGTTAAAGTCATGGTCCAAAGCAAAAAGAGTGTGCTTAAGAGCTCTGAACATCTCTAATTGGGGACTCTAGCAAAGCTGAGTCACAATCTGAAAAGGTTCACCCAGTTTTGTGTCTGTGGCATTTATGTATTTGGTGGTAATACTGGAAAACAAAATGCTTAGGGTCACGGCCAAGACTCATAAAGTAGCTGTGTTCAATAATCAACATACTGAACTAGGAGAATCAATAACACTATCTGAATTCTGAGTTTCTATAGATGCCAATCATTCTGAACTTCAAAGGATAAAGTGAGATGCCAAAACTATTCAGAAGCAAAAAGCTAATAGCCCCGCTCATCTAATTAAGATTGATCTTCACAGATGTTTTCAAAATTTATTGTATATTCTCTTCTTTTTATCCTACTTTGTTTTAAGTTGCTTGGGGACAAGCAACAATTTAAGTTTGGTGTTGTGATGAGCGGATAATTTATATGCTTTTTGGCATTGTTTTTGTTATGTTTTTAGTATATTTTTGTTACTTTTTATTATATTTTATTAGTTTTTAAATAAAAATCACATTTCTGGAATTTACTAGGAGTTTGTGTGTTTTTCTATGATTTCAGGTATTTTCTGGCTGAAATTGAGGGACCTGAGCAAAAATCTGATTCAGAGGCTGAAAAAGGACTGTAGATGTTGTTGGATTCTAACCTCCCTGCACTCGAAGTGGATTTTCTGGAACTACAGAAGCCCAATTGGCGCGCTTTCAATTGCGTTGGAATGTAGACATCCTGGGCAGCAATATATAATAGTCCATACTTTGCCCGAGTTTTGATGGCCCAAACCGGCGTTCCAAGTCAGCATAAAAATTCTGGCGTCAAAACGCCAAAACTGGCATAAAAGCTGGAGTTAAACGCCCAAACTGGCACAAAAGCTGGCGTTTAACTCCAAGAAAAGTCTCTACTTGTGAAGGCTTCAATGCTCAACCCAAGCACACACCAAGTGGGCCCGGAAATGGATCTCTGCATTAATTACCTATTTCTGTAAACCCTAGGCTACTAGTTCTCTATAAATAGGACCTTTTGCTATTGTATTTTCATCTTTGATTAGCCTTATGCTATCTTAGACGCTTTTGGGAGGCTGGCCTCACGGCCATGCCTAGACCTTTTGTTCTTATGTATTTTCAACGGTGGAGTTTCTACACCCCATAGATTAAGGTGTGGAGCTCTGCTGTTCCTCATGAATTAATGCAAAGTACTATTGTTTTTCTATTCAATTCAAGCCTATTTCTTCTCCAAGATATTCATTCGCACACAAGAACATGATGAATGTGATGATTATGTGACACTCATCACCATTCTCACCTATGAACGCGTGCATGACAACCACTTCCGTTCTACATGCAAACAAGCTTGAATGTGTATCTCTTGGGTTTCTAATCTAAGATTAGAACATTCGTGGTATAGACTAGAATTATTGGCGGCCATTCCTGAGATCCGAAAAGTCTAAACCTTGTCTGTGGTATTCTGAGTAGGATCTGGGAAGGGATGACTGTGACGAGCTTCAAACTCGCGAGTGTTGGGCATAGTGACAGACGCAAAAGGATCAATGGATCCTATTCCAACATGATCGAGAACCGACAGATGATTAGTCGTGCGATGACAGCGCATTTGGACCATTTTCACTGAGAGGACGAGGGGTAGCCATTGACAACGGTGAAACCCAACATATAGCTTGCCATGGAAAGGAGTATGAATGATTGGATGAAGGCAATAGGAAAGCAGAGGTTCAGAAGGAACAAAGCATCTTCATACGCTTGTCTGAAATTCTGACCAATGAATTACAGAAGTATCTCTATCCTATTATATATTTTATTCATCTTTTAATTATCAATTCTCTATAACCATTTGAATCCGCCTGACTGAGATTTACATGATGACCATAGCTTGCTTCAAGCCGACAATCTCCGTGGGATCGACCTTTACTCACATAAGGTTTATTACTTGGACGACCCAGTGCACTTGCTGGTTAGTTGTGCGGAATTGTGAAAAACAGTTGAGATTACAATTGTGCATACCAAGTTGTTGGTGCCATTGATGATCACAATTTCGTGCACCAGGTAGATGATGAACTCTAAGCCTTAGGTGGCTTATAAGTGTTGGGCTTGGGGCCAACTTGGGCCTGGTCCAACCGGTTTATGCCTTTTGTTTGTTTAGCCTAACTTTGGGCCAAAACCGTTAGAATAAGTAACCAGGTTATAATTCTAAATATTTTCCTAAGAATTTCTGCAATTTTTATTTTCTCACAAGCAGTATCGGATAGACTTATGGTGGTACTACCGGCTAAATTACCAGTATGCGTTTTTACACATTTTGCTGCAGAAAATTACATTTTTCCACTCGAAAAAATCCGTTGAATCCAGATCTCACCTTTAAATTTGCTAATTAATATCACTAAATTTTTCAACCTATTCTGGACACTTCAATTGTTATTTTATTCTAATTAACTAACAATGATTTTCGGTTCTTACAAAAAACATCACAAATATCAACCTAAACAAATAAAATCAACAATATATAGAACATAATTAATTTAAAAACTAGCTACATCAACAAAGATGCAATATCGTAGGACAACTCCATGCCAAAGCTCAATAATATTTTGTGTTCCTGAAGAGTGAGGGCTTGATCAATGGTGGTGGTTTGATAGGTGTCAGAGAAAGGGGTTAGAGGTGGAGGGATCCTGGTGCTCAGAGATAAGACGTTGCTGCAGTGACCACACTTTACTGTCATAGCATTCTAGCCTCTTGCATGGTACTGATGGGTGGAAATTAGAATTCCACACCTAAACTCACCGGCAAGTGTACCGGGTCGCATCAAGTAGTAATTACTCACATAGGTGAGGTCGATCCCATAGGATTGATGGATTGAGCAATTTTAGTTAGATGATGAATTTAGTTAAGCAAACAATTGATGATTTGAGTGAATTGTGATCAACAGAAGTTAAATTGCATGAAAATAAAAGGGAGAGGGGAAATTGACAAAAATGTAAAGTGTAGAAGAGTAAATTGCATGGAACTTAAAGTGCAAGAAAGTAAAAGAGCTGAATCTTAAAGTGCAAGTAATGTAAATGACTGAAGCTTATATTGCAAGAAATGTAAATAGCTGAAGCTTAGAGTGCAAGAAATGTAAAATGCTTGAATAGTAAAGGGATGTGGGAGCTGGGATTCAGAATTCAACAAGAGAATGTAAAGAGAAATTAACCAGAGAAGTAGAAGATGAAATAAGTTGCAGAGAATCTAAAACGAAAGGAAAAATTTGCTTGAAAAGTAAAACAGAAAGTAAACTTAGCTCAATTGTGAACTCCAAAAGAGAAATTAAAGATCTCATGGGATCAATGAGACTAGAAAGTAGATCTAGATCTCAATTCCTTCCTTGATCAAACAGAAAACAATTTGTAGAAGAAAGGAAGATGAAAACAATAAATGAACTTCAGATCCAATTCTCAATTCACTGAATTATGCAGAAGAAGAACAAAGAGGGATTTCAGATTAAGAATTGAAACAGAATTCCTTCAATCTCAATCCAAAATTTAGAAACAGAAAGTAAGAATTGCAGAAGTAAAAACAAAGAGAAAGAGAACTCAGATCTTAATTCCAATTCCCAAATTCAAAAATGAAAGCTAATGTAAAAACTAAAATTGAGCTAAAAGGTAAAACCTAAAAATGAAGGAAGGTCCTCTACAAATCAAACTAAGTCCTATTTATACACTTTCTAATTTTAATTTTCAGACTTTGGAGTGGGCTTTTTTTATTTTTGTGAAGAATTGGATCCACATTGGTTTTTTTAATTGAAAATTCAACCAAGGCTAACTCCCAGGGAAGCGCTCAGTTAACTCAAATAACGTAGCGCTCAATGGTCTTGTCCCAGGCCTCGAACCAAGCCTTGTATAGCGTTTAGTTACTTGTTTCAACGTAGCGCTTCATGCTTTGAAGAGAGGCTCCCTCTTCGAGCCTTGATTCCATCATTTTGGCCAATTTCTTCATGAAGTAATGGCGCTCAGTAAGAAGAAGCAACGCAGCACCCTCTCTATGCGTGTGTCCCCTATTTCGAACCTTGGTGGCTACATTTTGGAGCAATTCCTCATGCCAAAGTAACGCTCATTGAGTGAATTGAACGTAGCGCCCTTGCTTTTCCTTGTGCAAGCTTTGCTTTTCTCTTCATGGGCCACCAAAAAGGTAAGAGAGTTAACATAATGCTACATCCAAATTGGGTGCTGGTGCCTTGTAGTTGAGCGCTACCCTGGTTCCCTCTCCGAGCCTTGGTGTGAGCACTTGCTTGGTTAGTTTTTGGGCTTTAATGATGCCTTTCACCTGTGCTTTGATTTCATGACAAATATGGATTGCTATATATCGTTGGAAGGCTCTGAATGTCAGCTTTCCAACACAACTAGAAGCACATCAATTGGACATCTGTAGCTCAAGTTATGGCCCTTTGAAGGAGGCATGGTTATGCTGTCACAAGGCTAAAAAAACCCGAAAAAGTTAACAATTTTAACGTAGCGCTCCATGTAATTGAGCGATAGCCTTTGTTTCCTTCATCATGGTCATGGGCAACGCTTTTAAAAGCGTGGCCTAAGGCATCAAAGTGTGCTCCAACTTCAAAGTGTGCTCCAAAACTCTTTTTTTTCTCCTTTTTAGCTTATTTTGTGCTTTTTTGCTTCTTTTTCTTCTTATTTCCTACAAAGTTTATCAAATCAAAAGATCAAAGAAATATACCATTTAAGCACAAAAGAATGCAATATTTGAGCACTAATTATCAATTTTTTGTATGAAAAAGCATAGAAAAACATGACATGATGACATGTCATCACAACACCAAACTTAAACCTTGCTTGTCCCCAAGCAAGAAAAGAATCATGCAATAAAGATTGACAATCCAAGGTATGAAGAATAGCAACTCAATGTTCATGGTTAGCTAGTTTTCTATGTATGCTACAATCACAAAAGAAATGTAAATGGTTGATGCTTCTATCTAGCTCAATTTATGAAATCTTTTTCTTATATTTCTTCCTTGAAACAAGCTTTTGATTTTCTTATTAGCTTCTCCTTTTGGGTGTTTTGCCCCATGAGTTGATAACAAAGCTACGACTTTAAATGCTTTGTTTTCAAGTATTAACACTTGATACATAAGTACCACAAGCATTTAATTATAGGACTTCATTAAGCTCATTTGTTTCTTTTCTTGACTCTCTAATCATTGATGCTTAGAGCCTTGAGCTTTGAGGGAGTGCTTTTTGCACTTTGAGCCTAACCTTAACTTCTAAGTGTTTTGTTTTCAAGCTTTTTGCTTGATAGATAAACACCACAAGTACTTAACAACTTAATTGTCATTGGTGCTCAGAGCCTTCAGCTTTCTCATTCTTTCCCTTTTTCTTTCTTGCCTTAACTTGCAATTGCTTCTTCAAGGTTTTCATGATTTCCAAATATTTCACAAAATGTTCTAGATGCAAACTTCAATTAAATAAAATCCAATGCAATTGAGCAATAATTAACCATACTAGCCTTCCAATACTTGTATGCACATGCTAAGTTCTTATTTAATTCCTTGTTTGTTTATGATCATGATGCTTTATTGCTTTTGAATTCACAAAACTCAAGTTGGTAGTCATAATGTCACAGCAACATGTTGCAAATCAAAATTCAGGCTATGTTTATTCATACCACACATGAATACAGAGAAGATAAAGACAATGATGCAATTTAAGTGTTGGAATCAAATGAGCAGAAAAGGAACTTTACAACCTTGTAATTCATCTTCTCTACTGTTATCCTTTTCCTTCTATTCTTCCCTTCCCTTGCCAAACTCAGATTGCTTGCTCATCCTCAAGCAATAATTAGAACAATGGCTATGGGGTTAACATAGATCATGAATGTCTTACACAATGAAATGTTAGTAACACATGTGTTTTAAGCAAGCAGAATTAAAGATAACAATCAAGGCACAGGAACCAGAGACATTGTGATTGCAAACATAGAGAATGTGCATGATACATTGCATAAAGAAAGTAAGTGGCACACCAAACTTAGTGTGACACTTACACTTGAAATTGATGCAAGTATCCTGTAAAGATTGGAAGCAAATTTTGTTGCATAGCAACACCAAACTTAGAATGCAATCACATGTCCATTTTATTTGAACTAAGACTAAATGAAACTATTATATGTTAAATACACTCACCAAGCGAAGAATCTGTCATGAATAAGGATTTCTTGGTGAGGTATTAACAAGAAAAGTTAAGGAGAAAAATAAATGAAGACTTTAAAAACAAAGAAATGACTAAAATGAAAATCAAACCAAAAGAGAGATAATACTGTAAAGGCATTATGATTATGCAGACAAGTGGTGTTGCTGGATTTCTTGCTTAGAGAATTAAGTGGCACACCAAACTTAGAAGCTTAGTGTGGCACTTTCAATTTAGAATTGATGCAATCATCCATAAGGATTGAGAACAGATTGTTGCAGGGCAACACCAAACTTAGAATATAATCATATGCCAATTTATTGAAACTTAAACAAGACAAGGAAAGAAAATAAACAGAGCAGAGAAATGAAATGTTACCCAAGGTTGGGTTACCACCCAACAAGCGCTCTTTTAGTGTCATTAAATTGACATGTTGTTCTTCACTTTCTTCCTCTTCTTCCAGTTTGTTAAGAGGAATGACCTCAAGGGGAGAGATGAACCAGCTAATGTCCCCTTTTTTGGTCTCCTCTCAGCAAGCTTCCTTGTGTAAATGGCTTGATTGAGCTTGCTTGCTGGATCAGAGACAGGATTGGTGCTCTTGTTAGTTGCCTTCACTTCTTTGGATTCAACACTTTGTTGTTGTGTGCTTATTGGAATTTTATCTTCATCCAGAGCCATTTGAATTTGGTGGCTCAATGAGCTCTTCATTCATGTACTTCTCTGCCTTACTTGAGTGTGAATTTTCTTTACTGACTTCCTCACTTTCTTGTTCTTCCACTTCCTCTTTTGCACTCAATATTTGAGTTAATAGCACTTTCATGGAGGAGGTCTGTTGTTCTTCCCAAGATTTCTTCATCTCCTCTTCATATATTTTAATCACAGGTTCAAGCGCTAAGAATTTTTGGCTCAGGGAAGTTTGTGAGGTTTGTGAGTTTTCATGTTCCTTTGTCATCTCAAGTGGCTTCTGTGGATATGCAATTTCAGGTCCAAATGCCTCCTTCAACTCATTCTTCATTAAAATTTTGCTTGACACAGGGGCCTCTTCATCTTCCTTCTCCACTTCTTCCTTTTTATCCCCCAATTGATCTTCACCTTCCTTGCTTAGCAATCTCTGATTCTTCTTGCTTGCTCCAAATATCCATTCATCTTATTGTAGAGGGTTTCTTGCCTTTTCTAGGATTGTT
This sequence comes from Arachis ipaensis, assembly GCF_000816755.2. Taxonomy (NCBI): domain Eukaryota; kingdom Viridiplantae; phylum Streptophyta; class Magnoliopsida; order Fabales; family Fabaceae; genus Arachis; species Arachis ipaensis. Next base: position 58,326,623 of record NC_029792.2, on the reverse strand, counting down.
CTTGTCTTTCAAAAAATTCTCTGGACTTTTGAAGGAGATCCTCTGAAAGTTGAGAGTAATTTTGCGGACATGAACGTATTGTATTGAAGTTATTTTGAGGGTTATAGAGTGAATTTTGTGAGTTGTGGAATGAATCTTGTGGTTGGTGAGATGAGTTGTATTGATCTTGGAAGAAACTGTGTGTTGAGGCATAATCAAGAGATGATGTCTCTTGCTGAGTGTCGTGTGGAGCACCAGAATTCCCTTCCCAGCCATAGTTAGTGTTAGCATTATAACAGTATGATTTACTTTGTGGCTCTGGGAGGAAATTCCATTCACTTGATTGTTCACACTCTTGTTGATATGCACAGACACCATGAGAAAAATGACATGAATCATTCGGTGGTTCTGGATCATATCTCGTGTGAATTGCTTCATCATCTATCATTTCTTAGTGATATTTCCAGCCACCATTAAAATAATGACTCGAATTATTTTGTGGTGGTGGGAGGTATCCCATATGATTCTCTTGCTCATCTTGTGGTTTTGAAGCATATCTCCATTGAGTGGAGTGCTCAGAATTTGCATTTTCTTGGTGATATTCCCAGCCACCATTAGAATAATCAATTGGTGTTGGTGGGTAATATCCCATAAGATTTGTTTGATCATAAGATGAGTTGAACTCCATTTGAATTTTGTAAAACACAACACCAATGAAAATTGAAATTACTCATATCAGAGATGAGAATTTTCTTAGTGAGGCAAAAACACAAACACCTTGGTTTCAATTTAAAACAGAGAACAAAAATAAAAAAAATGCTTGATCTAGACTTCTCACCCACTTAATCATTGTTGATCTAAATCAATCTCCAGCAACGGTGCCAAAAACTTGATGGGTGGAAATTAGAATTCCACACCTAAACTCACCGGCAAGTGTACCGGGTCGCATTAAATAGTAATTACTCACATGAGTGAGGTCGATCCCACATGGATTGATGGATTGAGCAATTTTAGTTAGGTGATGAATTTAGTTAAGCAAACAATTGATGATTTGAGTGAATTGTGATCAACAGAAGCTAAATTGCATGAAAATAAAAAGGAGAGGGGAAATTGACAGAAAAGTAAAGTGCAGAAGAATAAATTGCATGAAACTTAAAGTGAAAGAAAGTAAAAGAGCTGAATCTTAAAGTGCAAGTAATGTAAATGATTGAAGCTTAGATTGCAAGAAATGTAAATAGCTGAAGCTTAGAGTGCAAGAAATGTAAATTGCTTGAATAGTAAAGGGATGTGGAAGCTGGGATTCAGAATTCAATAAGAGAATGTAAAGAAAAAATTAACTAGAGAAGTAGAAGATGAAATAAGTTGCAGAGAATCTAAACCGAAAGGTAAAATTTGCTTGAAAAGCAAAACAGAAAGTAAACTTGGCTCAATTGTGAACTCTAAAAGAGAAATTGAAGATCTCAGGGGATCAATGAGACTAGAAAGTAGATCTAGATCTCAATTCCTTCCTTGGTCAAACAGAAAACAATTTGCAGAAGAAAGGAAGATGAAAACAATAAATGAACTTCAGATCCAATTCTCAATTCACTAAATTATGCAGAAGAAGAACAAAGAGGGATTTCAGATCAAGAATTAAAACAGAATTCCTTCAATCTCAATCCAAAATTTAGAAACAGAAAGTAAGAATTGCAGAAGTAAAAACAAAGAGAAAGAGAACTCAGATCTCAATCCCAATTCCCAAATTAAAAAATGAAAGCTAAAGTAAAAACTAAAATTGAGCTAAAAGGTAAAAACTAAAAATGAAGGAAGGTCCTCTACAAATCAAACTAAGTCCTATTTATACACTTTTTAATTTTAATTTTCAGACTTTGGAGTGGGTTTTTCATTTTTGTGAAGAATTGGATCCACATTGGTTTTTTTAATTGAGAATTCAACCAAGGCTACCTCCCAGGGAAGCGCTCAGTTAACTCAAATAACATAGCGCTCAATGGTCTTGTCCCAGGCTTCGAACCAAGCCTTGTTTAGCGCTCAGTTACTTGTTTCAACGTAGCACTTCATGCTTTGAAGAGAGGCTCCCTCTTCGAGCCTTGGTTCCATCATTTTGGCCAATTTCTTCATAAAGTAATGGCGCTCAGTGAGAAGAAGCAACGCAGTGCCCTCTCTATGCATGTGTCCCCTATTTCAAACCTTGGTGGCTACATTTTGGAGCAATTCCTCATGCGAAAGTAGCGCTCAGTGAGTGAATTGAATGTAGCGCCCTTGCTTTTCCTTGTGCAAGCTTTGCTTTTCTCTTCATGGGCTACCAAAAAGGTAAGAGAGTTAACATAGCGCTACTTCCAAATTGGGTGCTGGTGCCTTGTAAATGAGCGCTACCCTGGTTCCCTCTTTGAGCCTTGGTGTGAGCACTTGCTTGGTTGGTTTTTGGGGCTTTGAAGATTCCTTTCACTTGTGCTTCAATTTCATGCCAAATGTAAATTGCTATATATCATTGGAAAGCTCTGAATGTCAGCTTTCCAACGCAACTGAAAGCATATCAATTGGACATTTGTAGCTCAAGTTATGGCCCTTTGAAGGAGGGATGGTCATGCTGTCACAAGGCTAAAAAAAACCCGAAAAAGTTAACAATTTTAACGTAGCGCTCCATGTAATTGAGCGCTAGCCTTTGTTTCCTTCATTCATGGTCATGGGGCACGCTTTTAAAAGCGTGGCCTAAGGCATCAAAGTGTGCTCCAAAACTCTTTTTTTCTCCTTTTTAGCTTATTTTGTGCTTTTTTGCTTCTTTTTCTTCTTATTTCCTACAAAGTTTATCAAATCAAAAGATCAAAGAAATATACCATTTAAGCACAAAAGAATGCAATATTTAAGCACTAATTATCAATTTCTTGTATGAAAAAGCATAGAAAAACATGACATGATGACATGTCATCAACAACAACAACAACGACAACAACAACAACAACAACAATAACAACAACAACAAAACCACACCATCACCCTCAACTTACCATGCTTCATATAAGTTGGATCGATCATAATGCAACCTTTTTCCCCTTTCTTTCACTAAAAATCTTACCACATTGCAAAACTAGAAAACTTCCCAAATAATCAAACATAAACAAACTTCATAATGCAAAATGCAAAAGAATAAACCGTACCTTGATTTCGAGTATAAAAGGATACAAATGCAAGCAAAACAACAAACAAACGAATAAAATAAATCAATTGACAATTCAATATTAAATCCAATTCAAAGCTAAAACCGTAGGAACTAACAGTGAAAAAACAAAGCAAAACCAAGAGCATCACATTTCTCATGTTTACATATACATCATCGATAGATAACAGAAATGATTTAAAATCATAAAATTAGAGAGACATAGTGGGGATAAGGAAATCAAAATGGAAGCGCGTGTTGATTCTAGATTTAAAAGCATTAGTGTGAAGAAATGGATCGAAGAGGAAGATGAAGATCACCATTTTGCTTGAGGAGATTGAAGAAAGAAAGTGGAATCGAAGTAGAACATTCTCTAGAGATCAGAATCGGAGTTCCTTAAGAGGTAGAATCAGCGGCAAAACCCACCACAGAAGATGAAGCAGTAGCAACGCCGTGCAGATTTGATGTGCCCTAGTGAGAGAGACCTAGCCTTGTGCTTTAGAGCTCCAGCACGGTGGTGCATGGATGTAGCAATACAAGAAAAAAGGCCTGTGGCCATGCTTTTTTCTGGCTATGCTTTAATAGCGTGGCCAAAAGGGGTCAATGGCCACGCTTTTATGAGGGTGACGATTGATTAGAGATTTGGCCACATTTTTCTTGCTATGCTTCAAAAGCGTGGCGAAAGGGGCCAATAGGGACGCTTTTATGAGTGTGTCAATTGATTAGAGTTTTGGCCACTTTTTTTTTGCCACACTTCAAAAGCGCGGCCAAAAGGGTTAATGTCCACTCTTTTCTGAGGGTGGCAATTGATTAAAAATTTGACCACGTTTTTTGTGCCACGCTTTAAAAGCTTGGCCATAGAAAGCAACAGGAACGCTTATAAAGCGTGCTAATAAAGTAGGCATACAGTGACAATTGTAAAGCGTGCCAATAGGGTATGTTTAATATACTGAGCAAAAACACTTCACTGTTAACACCTACACATAAATATTTTTCATCATTCTTCAACGTCCCACAGCTTTTTCATCATAACACTCCTCCAACCCTAAACCTGCTTCTTCATCAGAACTCCATCGTAACCCTAACCCCAGAGCAGCTTGGTCGCGCCTCCAACCTTAACCCTAGAGCTTCGTCGCGCCTACAACCCTAACCCCAGAACTTCATCACGCTTCCAACCCCTGCTTTGGCGCTCCCTCCGTCGGCGCTCCCTCTGTCTCAAAGCCTCCATCGTGCTCACACTCTCGTAAGCCCTTAAACGTCGCTCCTTCCTCCCTGGCTGAAACCCCTAACGCTCTATTTCTCCTACTGCATCGCTGTTCTCTGTCTCCTCCTATGTGTGGTTGTACTAAAGGTCCATGGGAAAGCTATACAAGGGATTCTATGGGAGATGCTTAACTACAGTTACAGAAGTACCGCGAGAATTGATTGAAGCAGTACAAGAACCACTCCCCTTCTCGAGAGGATCACGACAAGGTGAACACCTCAGCTGCTTCACGCTTTCACTTCTAATTCAAATGAGATTATAAATACCAATTCTAATTTATTTATAAACTCTCTGTTTATTTATTTATTTGGCAAGAGTGTTTGGAAGTGCAGAAGGGGAAGGCCTTCTATAACTTCCAGTTCAACACAAGACTTGTAAAATCCACAATTATGCATTTTCAGGTAGACACTTTTGTTTATCTATACTTAAACTTTGCTAATTCTTAGGCATTTTTGGGGAAAGTGGACTATTTCATTTGCACTACTATGTGTTTGATTTGAATAGAGCTTGTAATTTAAAAAAAAATTATTAAAACCCATAAATCCCTGCTTGTGTTCCTTGCTTGGATAAATTTTCATCATATAGTTAACTTTTTTCTTCTTTGGAACGATTTAATCATGTGGATGTTTGCTACACTGCACCAATGGAGTTCTTGTATTTGCTATGCATAATTTCTGGTGTGCATTTTAGCTCATTACTAGTCATTAATTTCTGGATTCCAGATCAGGATCTGAAACAAACACATGACCTAATATGTACCAAATTCTGATTAATAACATTATAATTAATGCTTTTTAGTAATACTTTAGTGCTTGTAATTTGCAAGCTTCCCAACGATGCTGCTATTTTTTACCATGCTAATGATGAATAACATTTGATTATTCCTATCATTATACTGAGGGAACTCCTTTAACTATAAATTGTGCAAATTTTGATCTATTTTAGAGATTTATTTATTCTTTATCAAAGTATGCATTTGGACGGTTTTGATTTGGTGTGACATGATCCACTTTAACGCTTCCTTGTGAGGAGGACCGGCAGCAATTTCAATGTTGTGATACAGAAGCGCTTGTTCATGAGCAAGGTTAAATAGCCTCCACTTTCTTTGTCATGCTTGATTAAGTTCATGAAGGGCAAGGTTTGTTTTCCCTTCTCTTATCTTTCTCAGTGGTAAGATAGGAATTCTCTCAAGTTTTGAGTACTTATACTCTCCACTGGATGCTTGTTTATTTTATGCAGGAAGGTAAAATTGCCATGGTAGTGGAAACTGTAACCGATGATATCAGAGTGTCTGAAGTTCATGCATTAAAGGTTACGACACTCATGTTTATAGAGACTACACGTGCTAGAATAGAGATGGCTGTTGGTGAATGCTTGACATTTGATTAGCTTGCACTTAGAGCACCTCTCGGACAGAACACGGTATGTGTATATTAGATGTATAATCCACTAACTAGTTTCAAATGATGTCTATGACTATGATATATAAACTTATCAATAGATATTTGAGCTGGACTAGTTCAAATAATATTTATACCGTTTGATTGAATAAATCACATGAAACCAAGTATATATTCGTTTGTGAATTATAATGGTACTAAGCATTATGATAGGATAAGTTTGGAAATGTTGAAGTGATCAATTTTTAGATGATTAATTTGGTTTATTTATTGTTCTATAAATGTAGGTCATTCTTCGAGGCCCAAAGAACTCTAGGGAAGCTGTGAAACAATTTGGTCCTGCCCTTGGTGTTCCTCAAAGTCATACCAAGCCATATGTACGATCTAAGGGAAGCAAGTTTGAGAAGCATGTTGAGAAATCAGAGTTTTAAACTCGGGATTTATTTTGTATTTGAGTATTAGTTTTTTAATGTATAAAACAATTATAACAAAAATTATATATGTCACTAATTACTGTTTGATTTGTCTTGTAATAAAAATTGCATACTATATTTATAAGTTTGGTAATAAAAAAGGATTGAAAATTTATATTGTGTAGCGATGAAGGTAAAGTCAAAAAGGCTTTTTTTTTAATTTGATAAGGTTATATAGGCCACGCTTTGAAAGCGTGGCCATATCTCTCTCTAATTGCATGCTTTAAAAGCATGCCCATATCTCTCACATACGACCACACTTTTAAGCATGGCAAAAAAGAAAGCATAACGATAGATCACCAAAAGGATGGCATTAGAACAATTGGCACCTTGCAGATGTGACCCTTTCAAAAGCGTGTCGGTAGCTTTCGTCATGCTTTTTTTTAGCATTTTGCAACGATTTAAAAGCGTGGCAATAGAGATATTTTCTTGTACTTTGGCATCGCGACATTTGTCCTTCATTGAAATAGAGAAATTCTATTTAGGGTTTGGTTTGGGGGTTTCACTATTTTGTTTATTTGGGTGTGTTTGTCGGGGTAGGAGTTTTAGGGGATTTTAATCATGTATAAATAGTGACAGTTTCTATCCAGAGAGTTTAATAAATTGCGATAAATAAATTATTTTATGGAGGTTTTTAAAACTTCCTCTAAAAACTTCCACAAATAATTAAAAGTTTTGTATTGCCTACCTTATCCATTACCACCCCTTATCGAGCATCTAATCCTACCTCCATCAACCATAGCCACTAGCACTATCACTATTCCCAACCTCAGATCCACAACCACCATAACTCCTAACCCTTCACCCCACACAAATAAAAGAGTATATTAACATAATAGAGGAAAAAACCATAATATAGCTAAGGTTGTGCAATAGGGTTTGAGAGCAGCAGAGGGATGCGTCGTTGTGTGGTTGTGGTGAGAGAAGAAGAATAAAGTGTGGTAATCAGCATGCTTGCTATGATGATTCATTATTATGGCATAAACTACAAGAAACACTATTAAAATTGATGATAAAGCAGTTGATAATATGCGAAACCGATGGCAAAAGCGGACACTTTTAAATGTGTTAATTTTTCAAAAATCCAATAAAATCGACCGTTTGCGAGACTGTTAATAAAATTTCAATAAAATTGACACTTCGTTCACTACAAGAAAACACGTCTATTGCCACGCTTTTAAAGCGTGGCGAAAAGCTGAAAAAAGCGTGGCGATAGCTTTTCGCCACGCTTTTTAAGCTACCGCCACGCTTTTGAAAGGGTGACCTATCAAAGGGTGGCGGTTGCTCTATCGCCACGCTTTTTGCAGCCTATTGCCACGCTTTTTGTTTGCCACGCTTTTTTACAAACCACCAATTGTAAAAGCGTGGCTGTAGGTGGGAAATACGGCCACGCTTTTGAAGCGTGGCGATAGGTAGAGATATGGCCACGCTTTTGAAGCGTGGCGATAGATAGATATATGGCCACGCTTTTGAAGCGTGGCGATAGGGAGAGATACAGCCACGCTTTTGAAGCGTGGCGATAGGGAGATATACGGCCACGCTTTAAAAGCGTGGCGAAAGGCTTGTTAAATTAAAAAAAAAATTTCTTTTTCTTACTTGATCTTAATTACTACACAATATAAATTTTCAATCCTTTTTTATTACCAAACCTATAAATATAGTATGCAATTTTTGTTGCAAGACAATTTTTATTAGTGACATAATTTTTGCTTTAATTATTTTATACATTAATAAACTAATATTCAAATACAAAATAAATTTCGAGTTCAAATTCTAAAACTAAAAACGGTAAAAAAATACAGAAACAATACAACTTAAACACTAAGTCCTTTGTTGTTCTTTCTTCCTCTAGCCCTCTCAAACTTCCTTCCCTTAGATCGTACATAAGGCTTGGTATGGCTGTGAGGAACACTAGGACCAGGATCAAAATGTTTCACAGCTTCCCTGAAATAGCAAAATCAACAAGGGAACAAAAAACATGTTTAAGTTATAAAAGATAAAGTAAGACATAAGACAAGAAGAAGCAAGAGTGTAATACTCCAGAATCCCCAATTTTCGGCTGAATTAGGACATAGCAAAGCCGAACTTACAATCTGACTGGGCAGAACAAGTCCTTTTCCATCAACACATCATTTTTTATTATAGTAATCCATTGACTCCTCAGCAATTGGAAAGAACTGCAGCACATTTAACTTACCAAATATAAATAAAACTGAGCAGAAAGATGGAGTAAATGTAAAGCAGGTTCATTAAATTTAGAAGAAAACGTTTAGATACTACTCACCTTCAAGAATAATAGAAGACTAGAAATCATCAACCTTGTTCGTTCCAGCCTTACAGTGGACAACCACAACATTCTCAATATCTAACTTCAACCACGAGTATGCACTATGACAGAAAGAGATAACCAGTTGAAGTGGTGGGCAATTATGATCATCAAATGGAAAGCTAGCCACCTGAAGAGGGAATTTGATATTGCAGATGAAAGCAGCAGTTGGTTTGTAAAACAAATCTAAGTGCTGAAAAAACCTAAAACCCAAGTGAAACAGAAAGCTGACACATGTAGTCTAGGTGTTGGAAATTAATCAAGACATCTGCATGAACACTCTATTTCCTCAGAACATTTATGATCACATTAAAAGAGATAATGTTGTTAAGTAGAGTAATATTATATGGTCTAGTAATCAATAATTATTCCACGATTTCCCAGGCTGAGAAACCACGTTAACAATATGGGCTATGATATGTAACACCTAAAAAAATAATAATTAAAATTCTAACAACATGCATGGATTGGCTTCTCTAAAATGATACTCACACCTTCAATCTAAAGGTGCTTCAAAGGGGATAAGCAACAGTTTGCCCAACAGTTCCAGGTGCAGCACCACATGCCAGGCGAGTTGTCACACTCAACTCAGAATCTTGCACTAGACCAAATGGATTGGATTTAACTAACCAATCTTTCAAAGACTCATAAACAGCAAAGTTTAGACCTACAATGGAACCTGGAGAACAGGAAAAACAATTAAAAATAAGAAAGCATTAATTCTAATAACAGCACTACAGCCACTACAGCAGGAGAGGAGGGGGTGGAGAACTTTAAGGAGTTAATTATATCAGTTGCATGATATTAAGATTTGTCATATTTGCCATTATGATCATGACTGTAATCATCAACTTTGTAAAGAAGTAATCATCAACAAAAAGCATACTATAAATATTAAGAGTAGTAGAGCACAAAGAACACGAAGAAAACCAATGTTATATCTTCTCTCTATGTGATTTGCAAACCAAGCAATTGGTAAACAGAAAAATGAAGGTAAAGATGTACCTGTACAGTTATCCTGCCTCGAACCATATCCATTGGATAAGTTGCGGACATGGCAATTATTCCAGCACATGCTCCAGCTCCAAGATGTAAAACAGGAGTCAGCTGAGATCCTCTGCCAAAATCCTAAGAAAAACAGTTAGACAAACAGGGTTTTATAACTAAACCCACCCCCAGCCCCTTTCCTTTCTTTGATTGAGAAAAGTGCTACTTATTAATTTTTATTGTTAAGTTTTTATAGGTACATCTGTAAAAATATCAGTTAATGAGAAAGCAGTAACTGGAGACCAAAACGTGCAATCCCTCTTGCCCAACACCAAAAAACCAGATGGGGAAAGAAAACAATAAATACGGACATACCATTTCCAGTTTTTTGCTGATACAGCTGCAGTATAGATCTGAGAGAAAACAATAGTCAGTGAAACAGGACAGGGACACTTAAAAATATGTCAGATGCAATGAACAAAAAACTGAAACTTGTTAAATGAAACTGCTCCCTATATTCTGTAGTTCAAATCAGACACTACAAGAAACTTGGTGTATTACTAATTACTTACAGTCTTTATTTGGATATACGTGAATAACCCCATCTTGCATTTCAAAGTAGTGCTGCATTACAAAACAAATTAACATTCATTTAATCACAGAAGATAAAATTGGGATATCTACCTCTTCGATGATGGAAAAGTATAAAATAAATTCATAAAAACTCACATCAGCACCGAAATAATGGAAAGTGAAGGTGATGCAGAATAGCTATGGTGGTTAATCCAATCAGCACCGAGAGCGGCATCAGTAATTCCAGCAACAGTGACCATGGTTACAGCAAAATAGAGAATTTAAACTCAATGGAATCGAAAACAGAAATGAATTCGATGGAATTGGAAACAAAGACAGCTTACGATAAAAGAACGAAACAGCAGCAATAGGAGAGGCAGCCCCCTTCTCTCCAGTCCGTGATTCCGGCGACCAGAGGCACGGCGGTTGTTCCCCAGTGACAATCGATGGCGGCGGCTGAAGCTTCTTCGACGGTGACTAAAACCAACACGCAGGGACAATAAGGTTTTTGGAATCTTAAACGAAGGTAAACCAAACTCAAAAACCCTTACCGATGGTGAATCTCAGTGGCGGCAGCGGAGCTTCTCAGCGGCAGAGGCGCGGCGGTGGCTGAGCACGGGTCTCCCCTTTCTCTCCTCGGCTCCCGAGCTCTCTCTCTCTCTCTCTCTCTCTCTCTCTCTCTCTCTCTTTCACTCTTCATGAACGGCAACGGCGCGGGCTGGAGGTGACAGCGCGAACGGCGGCAACGGGACTGGAAGCTTCTGCGACGCAACGGCGGCGAGCCCAGTGACGGTGTTATCCCTTCCTTTTCTCCCCGTCGCTCCCCTTCTCCTCCTCTTGTGCGTGACGACGACACGGCTGCGATGGCAAGGACGACACTGAGCGCGGCGCGGTAGCGAGCGGGACACGATCCTGAGCAGCGCGGTGACGGCTCCTCTCCGGCGCTCTCTTCCTCCCTGATTTTCCCCTTCCCCGTTTCCTTTTTTCTTGCCTTCGTTTCTTTCTTTCTTTCTTTCTGTCTTTCTCTTTTTTTTCTGAAGGATGGAACTGAGTTTGGGTTAGGGAGTGGGGGTGGTTAGGTTAGATGAGTGGCGGTGGTTAGGTTAGATTAGGAGGGGGTTATAGTTTAATTTGATTAAAATTAGGGTTTTATTTGGGAATTTAGAGTTAAGATAAAATTTATATAAGTAATATAATAATTCTATAAAATTAAGAGTAATAAGATAATTGAAAATTTGTTTTAATCCAACACTAATATTTATTAAAAATAATATTTAATTATCAATTTACATATTATTCTCAAATAAATAATTCTAATTCGATAACTATAGATAATATAATTAATTTTCTTTATTCATGAAAATTAAAGTATTAATTTCTAGAATCACAATTATTTCAATCAAATCATATAAATTCTTATTATTTTACGATTCCTAAACTTTATAATTTAAATATGCAAATTACCCAATAGTTGTAAAATTAGATAAAATTTCGAATTTAATTATCAAAAATTGGTTTAATTAGCTTTAATAAATTAATTTCTGAAATTAAAATCTTTAATACATAAATAAATTGAAATTAGTTCACAAAAAAATTTTATGAAAATTCTGAGTCTTACAGTTTCGAGTGACGAAGGCAATGTGCACAAGAAAGAGCTCTATGGCCACGCTTTTGAAGCGTGGCAGAAAAGAACCTTTTGGCCACTCTTTTAAAGCGTGCCAAAAGAGTACTAGGATATGGCCACGCTTTGTAAGCGTGGCCGTAATGAAACCCTATCGCCACGCTTTCAAAACGTCCTTGTTTCTCTCTATGGCCACGCTTTTGAAGCGTGAAAAAAAAAAAAGAGTGGCCGTTTCTCTAATCAATTGCCACCCTTACAAAAGCGTGGCCGTTGATACTTTTCGCCACGCTTTTGAAGCGTGGCAATAAAAAAAGTGGCCAAATCTCTAATCTATCGCCACCCTCATAAAAGCGTGGCCATTGACCACTTTTGGCCACGCTTTTGAAGCGTGGCAAGAAAAAAGCGTGGCCATAGGCCTTTTTTCTTGTAGTGGTTTGTCGATAATATAAATTTCAGATTTTTACATATCGACAGAAACCGTAGCCATCGATTTTTAGCCTCAGAAAATACACTATTTTTTATAGTGATAGTTGGTTCAATGTGTCGTTGTAATAACAAGGAAAAGGTATTTTGATGTCATAACTAATGCTAGAATGGTCATTGAAGTGTGACACTTCATGGTCTAGAGGCTGCGAGAGGAAGATGTTAGCTCTGTATCTCAAATTGAGTTTTGATGGTCCATAAATAATAAATATAATTAAAAATTTCATTAATTTGTTTCTAACAATTTCCTAATTTTGAAGTACTAGAGAATGTCTCCCTAAATAATTTATTGCAAATTAGAAATGTATAAATTGTGAGAGTGGCATACTCAATGTATGAATACCTCAAAACATGGTTTTAAGTTCACTATCCGATGCAGAAGATACGACAAGTTGATTCAAGAACCTCAAACGAAGCAAGACACATGTCTCTCTAAGATCTTAGAACAACATTTAAACTAATGAATATAATTTTGCTTTAAATTATGACCATGTTCAACAAGATAGAACACTTGAAAATAAGCTTTTCTCATTCTATTGCAACAAGTACATGATAGTTTACCATTTTTGATAAATGGACTTGTACAAAAAAAAAAGAATGATGTACACTTTTGACAGAAATTATTTTTAATATGGAGATGAAGATAGTATTTTGGTTAAATATTGATATTTGAAGTGTATTACAATATTGTGAATGTGTAAAAAAACATGTCTAACACGCATCCTGCGTGTTGGTCAGAATGTTGACATGTGTCCAACACGCATCTGATCAGGAAAAGGCGATTCCACACAAACTCACCGGCAAGTGTATCGAGTCGCATCAAGTAGTAATAACTCACAAGAGTGAGGTCGATCCCACAGAGATTGATGGATTGAGCAACTTTAGTATGGTGATGAATTTAGTTAAGCGAATATTTGATGATTTTGGTGAAATTCGAATTACAAGAACTAAATTACAAGTAAACTAAAGTGCAGAATGAAAATTGGCAGAATCTTAAAGTGCAGAAGATTTAAATTACAGAAACATAAAGTGCAAGAAATTAAAAGAGCTGAAACTTAAATTACAAGAAAAGTAAATAACTAAAACTTAAAGTGCAAGAAATTTAAATTGTAGAATCTAAATTGCTAGGAAACTTAAGTTGCATGAAGATTAAAGGGATTTGGGTATTGGGAATCTAAACAGAACTGGAAAATGTAAATTGTAGTGAATTAGAGAACTCTTAGATAAAGAAATGAAGAAAATAGATCAGTTAGGATTTTAGCACTAAAACAGAAATGAAGAATTTGTACAAGAAGATAAAACAGAAAGAAAACTTTGATCAATTCTAAAATCCTAAAAGAGAAATTGACAATTGCAGAAGAATAACGAAACAGAAAAGAAATTAAGATCTCAATTGCTCTCTTAATAAAACAGGAAGAAGAAATTACAGAGAAAGTAAAAATAGAAAGAAGATTAAGATCAGATCTCCAATTCTTAAAGCTAGAAATAGGAAAAATAAAAGAACACTCCAAGGTGAAGAGATTCATAAGAATTCTCCAATCAGAGTTCCAAAACCAAAAGCAGAATACCAAAAATTGCAGCAGAAGAAAGAAAACAACAACAGAAGGAAAAACTCAGATCTGATCTCAATTCTAAAATTCTAAAATGAAAAATTAAAAGAGAGTCCCCTGTGAAATCAAATTTTATCTTATTTATACACTTTCCAATTTAGTCTTCAAGTAATTGGAGTGGGCTTTGTGGCCTTGTATGAAGTAGATCAAAGTGGCATTTGGTTGCTGCTTCCAGGGGAACGTTGTGTTCTCAAAGTGAGCGCAGCGTTCATTCATCCACGCGTGCACGTCTCTGACGCGTGCGCGTCCTTTTGCGCTTTTTGCTCACCGACACGTACACGTCACTATCAATCCTCAGCTCCAAACATGCTCGCGCGTCCCTTTCTCGCGTATGTGACGTTGATAGCATTAACTTAGTAAGCGCTACATTAGCTTAGTGAGCGCTGCCCATACGTGCGCATCCTCTGCGCGTGCGCGTGGGTAGTAAAATCTCAATTCCAGGCTTCGGCGCCAGTCATGCGTGCACGTGCTTCATCACAAGTGCTTTATCGACGCGTGCGCGTCATGCACGTGTGCGCGTCGATTTCAAAACTTTGCCTCCAAATTTGAACGTGCCCGAAAATGCTGAGTAAATGAACGTAGCCTTCTTTTTGAAAACAAGCGCCACCCACTACCACGCATACGCGTGGATCTTCAGAAATCCATACCTAATGCGTAAGCGTCCGTTACGGGTGCGCACCGCAAGTGAGCGTGGCGTTCATTATTTGAATGCAACGCTATACTGCATGGCTTCTTCTTTTCTTCATTTTCTCACCTGAAATCAACTAAACAAGCAATCAAAGTTTCACCCAAAATCACAAGAATTTGAATCAATCATAATAATCACTTAGTTCTTGCATAAATCTCATGATTTTGTATAAAATAAATGATGTTTGATTGAATCACAATAATCATGAAATTCCACTCCAACCACTTACTAATTGTGCCAGAAAGTGCATAAAACCTAATGAAATAAATGAAAAATGCTTGTCAAACTAGCATAAGATGACTTGTCATCACAACACCAAACTTAAATCTTGCTTGTCCCCAAGCAAGCACTAAAACATGAGAAGAAATGAGAGAAAATAGAGAAGCTTATATGTCCTTATTTAGCAGGTAATTGAATTTGGTTCATGGGGTTTTATACAGACAGAATGCAGCTCAATTATTATCAGCTTCCAAGCAAGAAATGTCTCTTTGAGTGTTAACTAGAATTGCTGCTATAATGCCTTATTCTTTATTGATCCTTGTTAACTTTTTCTTTCTTTCTTTTGCTTCAGAAGCTTGTTTTTCAATTGTAGCTAAGTGTTGCAGAAGCTTTTTAGCTCAATTCAACACCTATTTACTACAGACACTTGGCTCACAATTCATCCTAAGACATTGATGTCCAACACCTCTTTGGGTCATTAAATGCTTTGTAATTAGGTTGCTCTTGATGGTGGATTTTTGGTTGGTAAACCCAGATTAGTTAATCCAAGTTACCAAGTTTTAAAATACTTCAGAACCTAATAATCCAAGCAAATCCTAATACAATAGCATTACAGGCATTTATCCTAAGGTCCAAGCTATTGGTGTCTAGCCTTATTATCTGTTTCTTTCATTTTTGGTTGCCAATTCTTGGCTTTTCTTCCTTTCCTTTCTTGCTTTTTCTTTTTCCAAGGATAATTATTTATTGAAAGCTTTATAACAGCAACTAAGTTCACACTACAAGAAGACATCCTATCCTGCAGCATTTATTATTGTGCTTACCAACTAATCAAGAAATTACCACCACAGAATTTTATTATCATTCCTACCACATTGGACATTCACTTCCTGTTTCAACATGTTTCTCTTATTGAATCAAAAATCAAAAGGCACAAGTCATAACATCTAAGTTGATGAAGATGAAAACAAGCACTTAAACCAGAACATTTATTTTGGAACTTAGGGAAAGTAAACAACAGAATTTAAACTTCATAAAACGAAAACACAATCTTTCTTATTGATGGACAAGGAGCAACACCACCTTTCAATTCTCTGGTTGCTTTCCTTTATTCTTGGCATCCTGCTTCTTCTTGCTTCTTCTTTCTTTCAGCTGGTCTTCAGTCCCAAATCTCTCCTCACCCATAGTCCAGCATCCATCAAGTGTTGCTTCATTCTTTCTTGCTTGCTTTTTGCTCGAGCTATATGGAAATCCATGAGTTCAGTGCATTCTTGATATGGTTTGATTCCTCAGCTTAATAGTGGCATGCTGCGGGTTATGTAGTCTAGACACGCTTGAGTGTTCACATCATATTCCACTATATCTTTGTTCCTGGCCTCATTAGCTGTGTTGTGGAGATTCCTCCATTCTCTATGGTCTTGAAGATATTCCTCAAGCTATTCCTGTCGTTCAGATATTTTATTGAAAGACTCCTGGAATTGATTTGATTATTCCCTGTGTTGCTCTAGTAGTCTTGCTTGAAAGTCTTCTTGTTTCTCCATCATTTTCAGCTGCCAGTTCTCCTGCTTCTCCTGATTTCTCACATATTGCTCATGTTGAGCCCTCAAGTATTGCTGGGACATTTTTACAATGGCATTCTGGATCTGGCTCAAGTCCATTGCGCCAGAAGCTTGTCCCTCTTCTATTTGTGGTCTCTTTCTTCTTCCTTGAGTTCTTCTCTCCTCTTGGGTGTCAGTGACACCGTCCATCCTTTGCTTAGTGATTCCTCTGCCTCCCTTTACCCGATCTGTATCTGCATCCTCAAAGATTACCCCTGTTCTGTTGCACAGCCTCAATATAGTGCTTGGGTGACCAAGTCTGCTTGATTCGCCGCTGTCCTCAGCCATCTCTTGGATGCTGTTGATGAATGAGAATTTGTCGTATCGGTCTAGATTTTCTTCTTATAGAAAAGAATTACTTCGTTGTAAGCATAGTTCTAAACCAACAAATAATTCTCACATCAAAAATTTGATTTGTCACAAGTACAAACCCCAATGAAAATTAACCGAAGTATTTTGACTCCGGGTTGTCTCACAACGAATTGTAATGAAGTGATCAATTATTGGCTATGAAGATGTAAGGGGGTTTGATTTTATATTTTATCAAGAAAATAAATGGCAAGAAAAATTAAATGACAAGAAAGTAAAATGATAAGAACAAATAAAATAAAGGAAAAGTACTCTTGACTAGACATAGGTAATTGAGATCACCATCCTTGTCTACAAACCAAATATTGATAATTAGGAGGAACTAAGCTCATTATGTGTACTTCTATACTTGAAGTATATCAAATGGCTTAATCAGCCTTATTATCTGTTTCTTTCATTTTTGGTTGCCAATTCTTGGCTTTTCTTCCTTTCCTTTCTTGCTTTTTCTTTTTCCAAGGATAATTATTTATTGAAAGCTTTATAACAGCAACTAAGTTCACACTACAAGAAGACATCCTATCCTGCAGCATTTATTATTGTGCTTACCAACTAATCAAGAAATTACCACCACAGAATTTTATTATCATTCCTACCACATTGGACATTCACTTCCTGTTTCAACATGTTTCTCTTATTGAATCAAAAATCAAAAGGCACAAGTCATAACATCTAAGTTGATGAAGATGAAAACAAGCACTTAAACCAGAACATTTATTTTGGAACTTAGGGAAAGTAAACAACAGAATTTAAACTTCATAAAACGAAAACACAATCTTTCTTATTGATGGACAAGGAGCAACACCACCTTTCAATTCTCTGGTTGCTTTCCTTTATTCTTGGCATCCTGCTTCTTCTTGCTTCTTCTTTCTTTCAGCTGGTCTTCAGTCCCAAATCTCTCCTCACCCATAGTCCAGCATCCATCAAGTGTTGCTTCATTCTTTCTTGCTTGCTTTTTGCTCGAGCTATATGGAAATCCATGAGTTCAGTGCATTCTTGATATGGTTTGATTCCTCAGCTTAATAGTGGCATGCTGCGGGTTATGTAGTCTAGACACGCTTGAGTGTTCACATCATATTCCACTATATCTTTGTTCCTGGCCTCATTAGCTGTGTTGTGGAGATTCCTCCATTCTCTATGGTCTTGAAGATATTCCTCAAGCTATTCCTGTCGTTCAGATATTTTATTGAAAGACTCCTGGAATTGATTTGATTATTCCCTGTGTTGCTCTAGTAGTCTTGCTTGAAAGTCTTCTTGTTTCTCCATCATTTTCAGCTGCCAGTTCTCCTGCTTCTCCTGATTTCTCACATATTGCTCATGTTGAGCCCTCAAGTATTGCTGGGACATTTTTACAATGGCATTCTGGATCTGGCTCAAGTCCATTGCGCCAGAAGCTTGTCCCTCTTCTATTTGTGGTCTCTTTCTTCTTCCTTGAGTTCTTCTCTCCTCTTGGGTGTCAGTGACACCGTCCATCCTTTGCTTAGTGATTCCTCTGCCTCCCTTTACCCGATCTGTATCTGCATCCTCAAAGATTACCCCTGTTCTGTTGCACAGCCTCAATATAGTGCTTGGGTGACCAAGTCTGCTTGATTCGCCGCTGTCCTCAGCCATCTCTTGGATGCTGTTGATGAATGAGAATTTGTCGTATCGGTCTAGATTTTCTTCTTATAGAAAAGAATTACTTCGTTGTAAGCATAGTTCTAAACCAACAAATAATTCTCACATCAAAAATTTGATTTGTCACAAGTACAAACCCCAATGAAAATTAACCGAAGTATTTTGACTCCGGGTTGTCTCACAACGAATTGTAATGAAGTGATCAATTATTGGCTATGAAGATGTAAGGGGGTTTGATTTTATATTTTATCAAGAAAATAAATGGCAAGAAAAATTAAATGACAAGAAAGTAAAATGATAAGAACAAATAAAATAAAGGAAAAGTACTCTTGACTAGACATAGGTAATTGAGATCACCATCCTTGTCTACAAACCAAATATTGATAATTAGGAGGAACTAAGCTCATTATGTGTACTTCTATACTTGAAGTATATCAAATGGCTTAATCAACATCAACCCATAAGTCCCAACCTATCTACTAATTAGATTAGTAGTGGGTTAGTATCAATGGGTATCAAATTGATCACCAAGGGTTCTCAAATCACCAATTCAATGAGACCCAATGACTCAAGGTCACTCAATTCCCTTAGCCTAGGCCATGAGTCAAGAAAACTACTCAAAAACTAGTGTAAACATTTTATCAAACACCTAGAGTGCAATAAAAGCAAACATCACAAAATGCTAGAATTAGTGAAACCCATGACTACCACAAGCAAGAAATAACAATAACAACTAAGATAAACATAAAAGAGCATGGAAACATAAGATTGCATTCAAAGAAATCAAGATCCAACAATGTTCATCAACATAAAAGAAAGTAGAATAAGAAATTAACAAGAGAAACTAAGAAGATTAAGACAATAGAACAGTAAAACATAAATAGAATTGAAATCAACACAAGAATTGAAAGAGAAATTGAGAGAGATTAACCTAAACTACCCTAAATTCTAGAGAGAAGGGAGAGCTTCTCTCTTTAGAATTCTACCCTAAAACATGATGAAAACTAAACTATGACTACCTAGTTCATCCCCCCTTCAATCCTTGGGTTCAATAGCATCATAAATGAGTTGGATTAGGCCCAAAATGAGCTACATATCGCCCCCAACGAGTTGCCCAAAGTGGACCGACGCTGATCCATCAGCGCATGCACGTCATGTGTGTGTACGCGCCCCTATACGTCAGGCAACTATGGCAAATTTTATATCATTTCAAAGCCCCGGATGTTAGCTTTCCAATGCAACTAAAACCGTCTCATTTAGACCTCTGTAGCTCAAGTTATGATCGATTGAGTGCGAAGAGGTTAGGCTTGATAGCTTTACGGTTCCTTCATTTCTTCACGAGTTCTCCCACTTTGCATGCTTCTCTCCTCACTTCTTCCATCCAATACTTGCCTTATGAACCTGAAATCACTCATCAAACACATCAAGGCATCGAATGGAATTAAAGCGAATTGAATTTAGCTATTTTAAGGCCTAAAAAGCATGTTTTCACATTTAAGCACAAATCAAGGGAGAATTGCAAAGCCATACTATTTCGTTGAATAAATGTGAGAAAAGGTGATAAAATCCACCAAATTAAGCACAAGATAAACCACAAAATTGGGGTTTATCAAATCTCCCCACACTTAAATGAAGCATGTCCTCATGCTAAGAATAAAGAAGGACAAGAAAAGGGGTATGAACATTTATTCAATGCAAATAAACTATATGCACTATCTATATGAATGCAACTAAATGTAAAATGATTCTACCTACTTGGTTAAAAGTAAATCAATCCCCAAGAACACATATGAATAAGTAGGGCTATGATCATATGACGATTCATGAATCCTACCAATTTGAATATCAAAATAAAGCACAAATAGACTTGCAAGAAGAAAAGCTCATGAAAGCCAGGAACAAGGAATTGAGTATCGAACCCTCACCGGAAGTGTATCCGCTCTAATCGCTCAAGTGTATAGGCTCGATCACTCAATTCTCTTCTAATCATGCTTTCCGTAATTTGTTTTTCATCTAACAATCAATAATTATTCAATGCATGCATACATTCATCATGACATGTTCATAGGTTGTAATGGGGCTAGGGTAAAATTTGCATCTTTGATTAGCCTAAGCTCTCACCTAACACATATAACAACCTATACAATTCTAATACACAACTTAGCTACCCATGATTCCCACTTTTTCACATACTCATGCATTCTCTTCAATTCACATTCTATATGCATTGATTTTTTTATTGAACTTTACTTTGGGGCATTTTTGTCCCCTTTTTATTGATTTCTCTCTCTCTTTTTTTCTTTTTTTATATATACGTATATGTTCTTTTTCTTTTTTTTAATCATTTTTTCTAAAGTATATACAAACATATCAATGCATATGGTTTTACATATAGTGCATGAATATGTACCCAATTCCCAATATTCTTAATAAAAATAAAAATTACACTTTTATCTCAACCAATGTTCCCAAGTTTCCCATTCCCAAATGATACAAACCCTCACTAGCCTAAGCTAATCAAAGATCTAAATTAAGGACATTTACTATTTTTCGCTTATGGGTAGTGATGTGCTACAATTAAGAACAAAAGGGATTAAATAGGCTCAAAATTGGCTAACAATGGTTGATGAAAGGTAGGCTATTTAGGTTAGTGAGCTAAATGAAATGATGGCCTCAATCATATAAATGCATGTATACATGGAATAATGGACATAAAGAATCAAACAAATCAAAGATTACAATCATAGAGAGAGAATAATACACACAAGAATGAAAATAAATGGTTATAAGATGTAACCACACAATTAGGCTCAAAACTCACATGCTTGTGTTCTTAGCTCAAAAACCATGTTCCAAAATAAATTCTTCAAGCAAGTTCAACAAGAAAAAAAATTTTTTCGAATTGGTAGGGTACCCTAAAACAAATTTTCTTGGAAAAGAAATCATCACCCTAACCAAGTAGTCCTAAAATAAAAAGAAGTAGTAAAATATGTACAAATTTTAACTATCATGCAACCTATCAAGCAATGCAACAACTAACTAACAAAGATAGAAATTTAAAATTTGGTGTTGATAGGAAATTGTTACCCATGGAGATCGGTCGGACGACCTCCCTACACTTAGAAATTTGCACCGTCCTCGGTGCATGCAAAGAAGGGCAAGGTGGATGGGTTGCTACAATTGATGAGCTCCTCCAAAAGGTTGTGCGGAAGGACTTGTTTGTTGCCCCATTTAGAAGCTTTTCCTTTTCCTCTTTCGGTGGCCATCCTAAAAGGAACGAAAAAGAAAGAAAATTAAGCCTACAACAAAGATATCAAAGCAAATAGAACATAGGCGAGGGCTAATGCCAAATAAGAGTATGGTTCTCATTACATGGTAGCTACAACATGTGAGTGAGAAAACAATATAAGCTAAGGCATATTAACTAACACTTGATGCAAGAGTAAAGTCAAAGCATGAAGAGCATGTTGAGCATCAAGTCAAAATAAGAAGAAGTGGGTCATGAAAAACAATATGAGTTTATATCAATGAACAAGGGATACAAGAGTCATAAAAGATGAAGTATTGATTTAAAAGTTTCATCACCCATCAATATCAAACAAGTCACGAAGCACGAAAATAATGCAAGAAATTCTCAACAATTGAGTAAGAGAATTCAACACTATTATTAAAATAAGAAACTCGAAAAAAATAAAGTAAAAACAGGCTATAAAAACAAAATGAAAATGCGAAGAATAAAAGTATGCGAATGCAATGGTCAAAAGAAAATGGAAGATGAGAAAAAAAACTCTTATTTATTTATTTATTTATTTTTTTACCGGCGCAGACGCGTCAAGCACGCCCACGCGCCGATGCGCAGGTTAGCAGAAGGACGCGTACGCGCCAGGTGTGCGCACGCGTGGGGCACAATGTCAGCCCAAGGTTGGCCCAACTCTCTAGAACATGTACCTGGAGGGCAGGTGGCACTATCAGTGCGCGCGCATTGCGCAATTAGCATCAAGGATACGTACGCGCCAGGTGCGCGTTCGCGCGGGTTTGTTTTTTTTTTTTTTGCCTCAGCCATGGTGCTGGCGCAATATAGGCGTAACTCTCGGGTCAATGTATGGAGGGATGAAATTTTTCAATCCACGCGTACGTGCAAGTGGAGGAGTGAAAATGCTTAATACACACATACGCGTACAGTGCGCGTACGCGTGGATGGTGCTCTGTTTTTCAAAATTTTTCAATGTTTTTGCACCAATCCAAGCATTCTAAACCTCCAAACAGCTACCAAAACACCATAAAACCTTATTTATCCTACTAGACTACCAATTATACTCAATAAACTCAACAAAACATGAAATTAAACTAATTACCAATATGTACAAAAGGGAAAAATGAAAAGAATTTACCATGGTGGGGTGTCTCCCACCTAGCACTTTTGTTTATTGTCCTTAAGTTGGACTTATGGGGAGCTCCTCTTAAGGTGGCTTGTGCTTGAAGGTATCCTTGAACATCCACCAATGCTTGAATCTCCAATAAGCTTTAGTCTTCAAAGATGATAACTCCAAGCCTTGGTGGAGTTCCACACAAGCCATGGGCTCCCAAATTTGATTCTCCTTGTGTGATCCGGGATCCCACACTTTGTTTTGACACCCATCTTCAAATTGATCATCATGATTCCAATTGGGTGGCATGACCTTAGAATTCTCAATTAAGCATCCAAACATTCTCCTAGACCCATGCAATTTGGTTCTACACCAACCATTGCTATTCAACTTCGAGCATGCAACCATCATGA